>NW_027202560.1:2467500-2842500 GCF_024711535.1 Dipodomys merriami
CAACATTGCTTGGAAAAAATAACGTTTCTTATTAAATGATGTTTCATATTTCCTCTCCTAAGAGTCTTGGTAAACTGAATATATCATTAGAGAGGAACATTGAATTCCCCATCCAAGATCACAAAATCAGCTATCAATATTGCTGCAATCAGAACCATAGTTATTTGAGGAAAGTCTTCAGTCCTGAAAGTTAACAACAACAACAACAAAACTTTCCAAACTATTAGCAAGTATATGTCTATAGCAAATCCATTTGTCAATGTCATATTCATCACCAAGGCCTGGACTCTTGTCCAAGATCATATATAGATTTTATCACTTTTGATATTCCACTCAAAGTTGTAGCTCTACCACTTGAATCACACTGCTACTTCTTGGCTTTTGTGTTGGTTAACTGGAGATGTGTCTCTTGAGCTTTTCTGTTAGACTTTGTGGAATATTATGGTCATCAGAATGTAAATGAAGTAGAGATGCTAGGATTAATTCTGAACATATTTTCTGCATGTTCCATGTTCTTTTTCTATGAAATTTGGGCATTGAAATCCTCCAGTGGTTTTAAATAGAGACCATTTTCAAGTTGGTAAAAGTCGTGATCATTCCCATTTTTGGACACACAATAAGTGTAAGTTGATACAGATGTAGAAGAAATACTTCACCTTTTCAAATAAAGCATATCTGGTTAACTCAGTAAGTTTTGATATCATGGTAGTATCACCTGTAGTCAGAGATCACATTTCAAGGATAAAGTAAGAACACATGGTGTATTCTGTCTGGTATCACTTCTTGTGGTGGTGGTGGTGATGATGGATGTGTTTGAGCTCAGCGACTTAATTTCTGACTCAGCTTTCTTTCTTTATTTATTTTTTTTATTGTGAAAATACTGTACAGAGGAATTACAATTACATGGGAAGATAATGAGTACACTTCTTATCAAGCATTGTAGACTCCTCCTTTATTTCCCCTTCCCATCCCTTCCCATCCTCCCCAACGCCCCCCCATCGTTCCTGCCTCCCCCCCCGCCCAAAAGTTGTAAATTTCGTTTTCAACATAACAACTTGTACATCTCATTGTTGCAATGACTCCACCTGTATCCCTATGGAAACGATTTATTTTTCACCTTCCCCTCCAAAAATTATACCCACATCAAATACAGTGAAAGCTGGGATTATACTGTAGGGGAGGGACATAAAAAGCAACAAAGAAATAATCTTATAAATGCGTTAGAAAAAATCACATTGACTCAGCCTTATTGTTCATGGCTGAGGCTCATAGCTAGAACCATCACAAGCATTTTGCTAGTTCATCAGAGATGGAGAGTCATGCGGTCTTATTCCTATACAGGCTTTGAACTTCCCTCCTCCATATATCTGCCTTTGAGTACCTAGCATTATGAAAACATGACCCACTGTGGCCTAGTTTTAGTTTAATTTTATAATGCACCAGTCAATAATGATGAATTCTGGGTTCAAAAAAGGGGAACAAAATTCGATAAGTATATTTTATTGCGTTTATCCACAAATGACTTTCTTCTGCACTGGGTAATGGGAATCACAGCAAGATGTCAATTATAACAAAGAATAGAAAACTTTGGCAGAGAAATTTGTAAAATGTCACATCAGGTAGGTCTGCTTGCTAATAACTTTTCAACTTTTAGTAATGTAGATCCACGAGTTAAAACATCATCAAGTTTAAGGGAAAATTTAAATTTATCAGTTCATAAAAAAGACTTTTCTTTTTTCTTTTTTCTTTTTTTCAGTGGTAAAGTGCTTGCCTTGCATGCCTGTGGCCCTGGGTTCGATTGGTCAGCACGACATAAAAAAAGACTTTCCTAATGAAGTTCCTCTGATATTGTTATTAGAATATGTGGGTAGATAGCTACCACAGGGTTCATTGTGTAATTTGGATAATATGATGATATTTTCTCATTCCTGTGAGCTTGTGTCTACTTCAATATTGCCCCCATATCACTCATACATGTATCGTGAGTATGTAGAATGCTTCATTTGTTTATGATGTTTAAGAACATGCACAGGTTTAATATGCTAGAAATTGCCTTTAAATCTAAAAATCAGATTCATTTTCAGATTTTCAATGCCTTTGCAGTTAATCCTTATAAATTGCATATATTATTAACTCCAGTGCATGATAATACATTTGGGATGGATTGTTAACACAAAGATAGGTTGGGGTAATCCATGTTCAAATCAACTCAGTTTCCTCTCACACACAATAACATCTTTAATTTGCTAGACACTGGGTGAAAAGTAGGTTCAGTTACAACTTGGTGAGAAACTTCTTTAGTGGGAGTAATGAAGATATATTTTTATGAAATTTACCTGTAAGAGTTTTGACAAGTTCCCATCACAATGCTCAGATTTTAATAATTTCTGACATCCGAGGAAAAGAGATGCTCCCAAAATATCTTGTTCTTGGCAAGAATGGGCTTCTGGTAAAAAAAACGGTGCCACTATTGTGTGATTTGAAATAGGGAAAGGATTGTTTGAAACCCCAGCCTCTTCTTGCCTTTCTGTCATGTATTAGGAAAGTCAAAACTGAAAATTTTGGAGGAGAAAGGAAGACAGAGAGGAAGAGAGAGAAAGAGAAAGAGAGAGACTGGGGTGATGGTTCTGGGATGGAGAAAACAGAGGAAAACGGAAAGCAAGAGAAACTTAGGTATAAAATACAAAGCAAATATCTTTACAGATACCTTTCAAACCTACCACAGGGTTTGGGTATAAGTGATTGATGGTGATATAACAAAGGCTATATAACAGCAAGGTGTTTTATTTTCCCCAAATCCAGCAGGGGGGAATAAATAAAACAAGAATATAAAAAGTAAAGAACTTTTAATACCTACAAGTACAGCAAAGATGAAATAGATCTTAATGCCCAGCCATATAAATATAAATCCTCATACTACTGGCGTTTTTTACTTGTATTCTATGTACTTGATGTATTTGTCTTTTTACAAAAATTTAAGAGACACTAAGAGCCAGGTTCAGAAAATATGTATGAATTTTTAATCCAATATAACAATTTTCAGATTGACAATTTCAAAGAATTATATAATCATAATTACTACATGGAGTGAACAAATTGGACATCATGAATTAAACATACAGGTAAGGAGAGAGACAGTAACATTAGAAAGAATTTTTAAAATATCACTGACGATATTAGTATAAAACAGAAAACAAAAGACTTTGATGAACTCATCAGTGTAGTGGGAAAAATACATATGAAATCAGTGAGCTTAAAGACTTTTCAATAGACAGTTACCAATCTGAAATTGAGGAGATAGAAAAAGGAATGAATTAAAAGAAATAAAATATTCAGCATCTATGTGATAATTATTGAAGGTATCATATATGTATAATGAATACCAGAGAAACAAGAATACAAAGGCCAGAACAGCTGATCAAATGATAATAGTTGAAAATTAAACAAAATTTATATGAAATTCCAGAAGCTTACAGAAAACAAAGCAAAATATTTTAAAAAATCATATTTTAATGGCAGAACACCAACAGCAGAAATAAAAAAGTTACCCACCACACAGTGAGACCATTGGCAGATATTCATAGCAGCATATCAAAAAGGAACAATCACTATGTGCACATGTTCTTATAAAATAATATTTAAAGAAATGAATTCCAAGAGATGGAAATGAGATTTTGGGTGTTGATGCTGCTGTTTTTGTTATTTTCCTTTATTTGTCATTTGAAGGATGGGGGGGCACAGAAAAGGTGGGACAAAGGGAGAACAAATGCAGCAGTGGTATTCATTAGACAGTATGTAGAAAATGAACTGACTGTCCCTCAATAGATGAATAGATCAAGAAAATGTGATATATGCTGGGTGCCGGTGGCTCATGCTTATAATCCTAGCTACTCAGGAAGCTGAGATCTGAGGATTGTGTTCAAAGCCAGCCTGGGCAGGAAAGTCCTTGACACTCTTATCTCCAATAAATCAACAGAGAAACCAGAAGTGGAATGTAGTTCAAGTGGTAGAGCTCTAGCCTTGAGCTGAAGAGCTAAGGAACAGTGCTCAGGCCCAGAGTTCAAGCCCCATGACCAACCAAAAAGAAGATATATATGAATTCAATGCTTCTATCAGAAAGAATGACACGGTCCCATTTGGAAGGACTTGGAAAAAAATCATATGAAGTGAAATAAGCCAGACCCAAAAGAACATAGGTCCCATGGTTTCCCTTATGTGTAATAAATAGTATACATCTAGGATAATCTTAGCAGATGAACAGAATAGCTCAATAGCTATGTACATATGATCATATAAGATGATGCTAAGAAAAATGAATCCCAAGATATGGGCACAGGAGGTTTTTCTTTGTTGTTGTTGCTTTTTTAATGTACTATGTGGATTTTTTTTTGTTTCTTTTACATGTACTTTCCCCTATGGTATAATTCCTGTTGTCACTGTATTTGATTTTGGTACCCTGGATATTGTATAAATGTTTATATCAATTAGGGAAGGGTAACAAAAATGGTGAGTCAAAGGACAAAGATGAGAACCAATTCAACCGTGATACTCACAAAACCGTATGTTGGAAATGTTCTGTACAACTTTGGGGGAGGGCTTGGGGGAAGGGAAAGCAGGAGAAAAATGAAGGCAGGAGTAAAATGTTAGCAAGAAATATACTAACTAACTTACTTATGTGACTGTAACCCCTAGGTACAACACCTGGACAATAAAATTTAAATTTAAATTAAACTGAAACTGTGAGTAGGGATGGGAGAGAAAAACTGGGAGAGAGCAAAGGAATGGCTGGCAGAGTTCAAAAGGAAATACATTTATTATCTGACTTACATAATTATAACATTACCTGTACAATACATCTGTGTATTAGCTGAACAGTAATAATAAAATATATTTTTAAGAGAAAAAGAAAGACTGTCTGGTTCTAACACAATGTCTCTTAGCTGTGGTGAGTCAGAGGGAAAGTGGAAGAAAAAATGAGGGAGGGGTAAAAATGCTTGACAAGAAATGAACTCACTACTTATGGAATTATAAAGCCTCTTTGCATCACCTTTACAATAAAATTAAATTAAATTTAAAAAAAGAAAGAAAAATCACACATAGTGGAGCCTTACTTCAGAGGGACAAAGATAAAGATTTTATCAAAATCTTCTATATTTTTCCAAGCAACAATTAAATGGAGGAGAATATTTAAAGTATGGAAGAAAGACATAACAAAATAGAGCAAAACTAAAACAGAAAGAGAAGTTTAGAATCTCATATTCAACAAAATTCTTATGAGAAGAAAACATTGTCGGGCATAAGAGAACAATAACAAAAAAAAGTGATTTTTTTTTTCTTTGTGTGTTGTGGGGCTTGAACTCTAGGCCTGGTTACTGTCATTGAGCTCTTCAGCTCAAGGCTAGAACACTACCACTAGAGCCACAGTGCCACTTCTGGCCTTTGTTTTTGTTGTTGTTGTTGTTGTTGTTTTTACTGTTTATATGGTGCTGAGGAATCCAACCCAGGGCCTCATGTATTGGAGGCAAGTACTCGACCACTCTGAGCCACCTTCCCAGCCTCAAAAGTGAGTGAATTTTGTCCTTCATCTTCCCAGATTCATCCATCAAAGTTTTTCAGAAGGAATAAAGAAAGGAGTCATCTTAAATGTCTTTCAAGATGATCTTGGTAATTCTAAATCACTTTTGATGAAATGACATTGTTTAGTGTGACACAATTCAATGAATGGACAGTCATGGTGTTAGTGACCTCTTCTGGAGAGATTATGTGTAAATAAATCTCAATCCCTATTAGGTTGGAAAAGCTCATGACCAACAACGTCTGCAGAATCCCACTCCCAGCTAGTCTTTTAGATGAAGCTGATTGTCCATTGCTCCCCTTAGAGTTCATTATCAAATTTGAACCATGAAGCCTTGTATTTGCCCTGGTTACTAGCCTCGAATTCACTGGTTAGAATCCTAGCTGAGGCCATTCTTGATCATCCTTGTCTATAGTTTTCACGCGTTCACAGCTGGAGAGTATTCACTATGTTTAGTCCTGCAAATTAGACTCTGACTTTCCAGTATAAAATTACAAATTTGTTTCTTTTCACATGTTGTCATAAATTTCTTATAAGGACCCAAATAATAGTCATCCCTGGGCAAATGAGTCCATCAACAATGAGGAGAGGACTCTGGAGGTAGTTTGGATCTTAAAATATTAAAAATAGCATTTTCGCTTAGATGCCTTTCTGAATAAATCTAATTTAAAATAAACTAAGTATAAAACTGGGCACTGGTGGCTCATACCTGTAGTCCTAGCCACTCAGGAGGCTGACATCTCAGATCATGACTCGATTCCCACACAGGCATGTAAATCTGTAAGACTCTTATGTGGCTGCAATGGTAAAGCACTAGCCATGAGCATAAAATTTAAGGAACAATAACACTGAGTCCCTGAGTTCAAGTCCCATTACTGAAATAAATAGATTAGTAAATAAAATAATTTATTAATCAACTAAATATAGCTACTCTGTGGCTGTACATTTAAGAGACAATTTTCTAAACATTCCAGAGAGAACATGAGATGAAATAAAGTCATATATGTTGATGCTTGGTTTTGTTATCAATGCCATGAGAATGTATCAAAGAGTTTGATCTAGAATAAATGAGTATATTGATTGAACTCTATTATTCCTGACAACTGAGATGACAGTTTGAATATCTGGTGAATGAAATCATGTATTGATTCTTATCTAAATGACAGGTGTTCACTTTTCAAAAAGGAAGATGAAGATGAGAATTTTTTAGTTGGATTGAGGGCAGAACATATTTTGGGAAGTTGACACACAAAATATCAATCAATAGACTATCTTTTAAAGAGTTTCCTTAGGACAATAAAATATATGCAGGGGTAGCAGAGTAACATGTAAAATATATCATTCAGTTTAGAGGACTTGTGAAAGGATTAAAAAGGTGATTAGGTTTCCATAGAGATATTTTTTAAATTTTTTTAAATTAATTTTTTAAAAGTTTTATTACTGTGAAAATACCATACAGAGGGGTTACAATTACATGAGCAATGTAATTAAGACATTTTTTGAATTTTTTTATTTAAGGTATATATATATATATATATATATATATATATATATATATAATAGGTATATTTATATGTTATAGGTATATATCTGGCACATTGGCAGGTTTGATATTTTCTGGTATTATGAATATTTAAAAACAAATTGCTTTTGAAAGTTTTATTCAAAAAGAAAGAAAAAGAGAGGGTGTGGGTATCTTTCCATAGCTGAAAGTACTTAAAAATTACTGAGAGGAAAATAATCTAAAGAAGATATCATTCTTGATAAAGAAATGAGGCAGTTTCAAATTAAAAGTACAAGATTAAGTACTTTTCATAAAATATTAAAACTAAAATCACATGCATAAGGTATTTAATTATAAGAATAGCAGTGAAATTTTAAAAGGACAGGATTTATCAATGATAAATAGGCGTTTTTAGTGCAAATACTGCAGAAAAATTTTCCAAGCAAAGATCATAATCATTCTAATCTATATAAAAAACAATCTCAGTTCTTTAAACAATGTAGAGTACATCTGAATTCAGCCATTTCAATGAAATGCCAACTTACAAACCTTAAATCTAAAATAATGTACTTAGTTTTATGTCTCATTTCTCTCTTGGCGGTCCATGTTTTCAGGAAAATCTGTAATGGACCATGAAGTTGGCTGTGCATTGCTATCACTTGTTTAAGTTTCTCTTCCTTGGCTCTTCTACAGTGGCAAACTGTTCTTTTTTCCATGAAGCTACTGAGAAAATCATCTATTTCAGTTTTTCCCTCCGAGAAATCTTCAGCAATATTATCAGATTCTTCCTCAGCTTTATGTGCAGCGACTTTCCATCTTGCCTGTAGGGCACTTGCACTACAACTCTCACTCAGTTCATGTTGTCTCTGCCTCTTCTTTTCAAACGTAGATTTCATTTGTGTAAGTAACTCATACTTATCTAAAACAGTTTGCCTTTTGGCTTCCAAACTGGGCTCCAAGAGGAGAGTTTTCTTGCTAATTCCTCAATACTTTTTACTAAATCACCCTTGTCATTAATAATTTGTTTTAGTTGAGGTAAACTCAGAAACTGTTCTAGTAATACTTCCTCTTGTTCATTCATATCTGTGAGTTGTGACACAATTCTGAGAGTTCTGGAAATGCATCAGGGACATCTGGCATCTTGTACCCAAAACCATTTTGGCTTATCGGTGTTGAAGTTTCCATTGTGGGAACAGGCAATGGCAGACTTGAAAGGACACCAAATGTAGGAGCAGCAGACTTGGCTGTTGTATAACTTGTTGAAGAAGAAGCAGTGTCAGTAACAAAGAAGTTATGTTCTGTTAGCTTCTTGAGGAGGATATGCAGGAAGAAATGGAAAACCCTAAGAAGCATAAGGAGGCAGCCCACCTGGGTTACTATACAGGTATGGAAATGCTGTTGAAGTGGGAGCTAAAACAGGAGAATTCTTCCAAAACTCATCCAACAGACTCTGGCTAATCTTTCCAAGATCTGAGTGTATTGTAAAATTGCTTACTAATTGAGAGGTAACATATATTTCATGTTTATCCATTAAAGGATGTCAGATTGGTGGATAAACACTGATTGCTGGTTTTTCCTGAGGAAACTGTGGAGGAAGTACTATATTAATGTTAATTGTCAAGTTGTTTACAGTGAAGGGCAATCTGTATTCCACATCTTTCTGTATTTCAGCTATACTGGAGTGGGAGTTCCGGAGGGACTCGATCAAGCACTGCTTCTGCTGTTGGAGGCTGGTGAGGCCACCACCAGGGACCCTGCTGTGGAGAAGGAGGCGCTCTTGGTCAGGGGAAAGAGCCAGCTCATCCTCCTCGCGTCCCTGGGGCAGGAGGGCCTACAAGGTTTGGGCCTGCTTCTCCCAGAGGCTGCCCGGCAGGTCTCCAGCTACAGAGGAGTGGCCTGAAATACCCAAGGTTCGAGTCCGGTTGTGTGTGTGTGGGGGGAGCAGAGGGGCAGGCCGTGGGGCAAGCCAACGGCGCCTTTTACCAAGTAAACCAGGTTCCTGGTCTCCGGGTTTGGGGGACCATGACATAACTGGAGAGAGCTGGAGAGAGGTAAATTGTCAAGCAGGACACAAGCAACCAGGATCCTACCCTTGGAGGCCCAGGTGCTCCAGACTGGCTAGCCAGTCAGATTGTAACCTGGCTGTGCTCGGCGTGCCTGGCCTCGTCCTACCATGAGCACATTTCTTATCAAGCATTGTTGCCTACTCCTTTGTTTCCCTTTGCCATCCCTGCTGCGACACCCCCTCTCCCCCATCTAGTCCCCCGACTCCTCCCCAAAGTTGTAAATTTCATTTTTCAACTTAATGTCTTGTACATTTCATTGTTGTAATGGGTTCCTATTTAAACAATTTGTTTTTCCCTTCCCCTCCACAAATTATACCAACATTAACTACAGTGAAAACAGGAGTTATACCGTGGGGGAGGGACACACCAAGCAACAACAACAACAACAACAACAACATATCACCCTGGGCTGGGAAGGTCGCTCAGTGTTAGAGTTCTTGCCTTGAATGCAGGAGGCCCTGGGTTCAATTCCTCAGTACCACATAAACAGAAAAAGCTGGAAGTAGCACTGTGGCTAAATAAGTAGAGCACTAGCCTTGAGCTGAAGATCTCAGAGACAATGCCCAGGCCCAGAGTTCATGCCCCACAACCGAAAAAAAAATCACTTTATAAAACATTAGAAGCAATAGAAAGCAAGAAAAAACACTTCAGTCCTTATCTTGAGGTCCATTTTGCCTAACTTCAACTTATCTGTCTTTTTCTGCTTGACTCAATACATACACTGGTTATTGCAAATTAGGGAAACCATGGGACCTATGTTTCTTTGGGCCTGGCTTACTTCACTTAATATAATTTTTTCCAAGTCTGTCCATTTCCTCACAAATGGGGCAATGCCATTCTTTCTGATGGAGGCATAGAATTCCATTGTGTATATATACCACATTTTCTTGATCCATTCATCTACTGAGGAGCATCAGTGTTGGTTCCATATCTTAGCTATGGTAAATAATGCTGCAATAAACATAGTTGTGTTGATAGCTTTAGTATGGTCTTGTTTCTGATCATTCGGGTAAATGTCCCAAATTGAGTCAAAGGGGAGCTCTATGTGGAGTCTTTTGAGGAACCTCCATACTACTTTACAAAGTGCTTGAACAAGTTTACACAACCACAGACAATGCAGTAAGCTTGGACAGTTTTAAATTAGCTACCAACATATTCTTTTTATATGTTTTTATTGTAAAAATATTGTACGGAGGGGTTACAGTTACATGAATAAGGTAGTAAGTACATTTCCTAACCAGAATTGTTACCCCCTCCTTTGTTTTTGCCCCTAACATCCCTTCCCTCCCCAATTCCACAACTCCTCCCACCCCCTTCCAAAGTTGTAAAGTTCATTTTTAACATAGTGTCTTGTACATCTCATTGTTACAATGGGTCAAGCTCTTTCCTTACTTCAGCATTTTGTTATTTCCTTCCCCTTCCCAAATTAGAAAAAATGTATATACAAGATGCAGGGCACTGGAATCAAGTACAGATATTTTTTTCTGCAAAAATACTATAGGATGAGAGCAAAAACATACCTTGAACAAAGGTTCTATTGGCTTTCTCTGCAGAATATGTGTAAAGCCTGCAAATGAATCCAAGATATCCTCAACCCACAGACTCACAAATCATGTAAAATTTGACTCATATTCTATACTACATTGTTTAGAGATGAGTGTGTGTGTGTGTGTGTGTGTGTGTGTGCGCACGCGCGCGCGCGCAGGTATTCGGGATTGAATTAGGATCTAGGCACTGCACTTTTGCGTCTTTAGTCAAGAGTGATACTCTCACTTGAGGCACTGGTCCACTTCTGGAATTTTTTTAAATAAGTTTTTTTTTAATTGTGAGAACACTGTACAGAGGAGGGGTTGCAGTTACATGAGCAAGGTAATGAGTATATTGCTTCTGAATCATTGTTGTCTCCTCCTTTTTTTTTCCCCTACCATCCCTTCCCTCCCACTTCCACAACTACACTCTCCCGTTCCCCCCGACCTAAATTGTAAAGTTTGTTTTTCCACCTAAATTGTAAAGTTTGTTTTGCCCTCCCACTTCCACAACTACACTCTCCCGTTCCCCCCACCTAAATTGTAAAGTTTGTTTTCCCTGTTTTCTTGTACATCTCATTGTTGCAATGGGTCAACCTATATCCTTGTTTAAACAATTTGTTTTTCCCTTCCCCTATACAAATTATACCAACATCAAATACAATGAAAACAGGGGTTATACCATAGGGGAGGGACATACAAAGCAACAAAGAAATCACATGGTACCTTATAAATACATTAGAAGCAATAGCAAGCAAGAAAAAAAAACACAATTGTGTCCTTATCTTGGCATTCATTTCCTTTAACATAATCTTATCTGACCTTTTTCTGCTTGTCTCAGACATATTCTAGTTGTTGCAAATAAGGGAAACCACTTGTGGCTTTGTGCTGGTTCATTGGAGATGAGTCTCATAGACATTTCTGTACAGGTTGGCTTTGAGCTGAAATCCTCACATTTCCACCTCCTGACAGGTATTATAGACATGTGTACTTTACTGTTGCTCACATTTGCTACTGATAAATTTAATCCCAAGCACTGTATTTTAGCTATGAACTTCAGAAACAAAATTTTCTGGCTTTATTAAAATTTAAAATGAAATGTGCCTGCTTTTTTCTTTCTAAATAAATGTGCCTGCTTTTTTTTTCTTTTAAGAAATCCTTTATGGGGCTGGGAAGGTGGCTCAGTGGTAGAGCTCTTGCCTTGCATGCATGAGGTCCTGGGTTCGATTCCTCAGCACCACATAAGTAAAAAGAAAAAAGCCTGAATTGGCGCTGTGGCTCAAGTGGTAGAGCCCAGGATCAGAGTTCAGGCCCCACAACAAGCCCCCCCCCCCCAAAGAAATCCTTTATATGCTTTACTTCTTATTTAGAAAGAACTTGGCTTCAGAAAGATTAATGAGAATTTTAAAATTTACCACCCAGCTTAAGAAATGAAGCTTGCATGAACACAGTCTTAGACTTCTTAAATCTAAAAGTATTCTCCAACTTGAATTTTTTCTGTCAGCTTTTACAACAAGGAAAGGAAATTGTTCCAAAGAATTATGACACTTGATACTTATTTGGCAAAAGTAGAGCATGACAATAGTAAAATACGGTTATTTTAAGGGGTTTGAAGCAAAGGAATACTTTGAATCTCCATAGTCTATTCAGATAGAATTTTAGAGACTTGGCATGGTCTTGGAGACACAGCGTTTGTAGGCATCCTTGAGGGACATATGTTCATGTCTGAAGTGTTGGATTCTTAAGGATGCCCAAGACAAAATTTAGTATCAAAAATCTGTGAACACAGAAAAAATAAGGAAATAACAAGGAGCACAAATCTGGAGATGAAATATCTTACAGGACTTTGAATATATTAGAGAAAGTACAGAGAAAGACCAAGGTAGGCTGGCCAGCTTCGTATTTCCCAGATTTCCCTCTGTGTTTGATAAGAATGATTTTGTCTTAATATCACCTGCTTCAAGAGGTATTTATTATTGCTGTTGTTGTAGTTCTTGTTATTATTATTTGTGACATGGCTAAACTGCATGTTTTGCATGTATGTAGATTTTAATCTCACGGAAATTTCTTTGGTAGTGGAATCTTCATAGTTAATTGGCTCAAAATTATATCATTTAGAAGGAGCCTAGTTATAGGAAATGTACTCATTACCATATTCATGTAACTGTAAACCCTCTGTACAGTATCTTTGCAATAAAAATATATATCAAATAAAAAGAAGTAGCTTAATATAATATGCCTAATTTCCTTAATAAATAAGAATGTTTGGACAAGGAGATAATCATTGAAAATAATTCAGAACAGAAAAATGATAGTAATCTAGAATTCAAGGAAAAGGAAGGCCACAACAGACCCTTTTAATACAGCCTAGAGCAAGAAGTAATATTTACTTTTGTAGCTCCCAAAATTGTGAAAAAAAAAAACCTATCATCCATCTATCTGACTGTCTGTCTGTCCTTCTCCATCTGCTTTTCTTTTTTTTTTTTAATTTTATTTTATTTGTGAACATACTGTACAGAGGAGTTACAATTACATGAGCAGGATAATGTGTACATTTCTTACCAAGCATTGCAGCCTCTTCCTTTGTTTACCCTTCACATCCCTTCCCAGCCTCCCCCCCTCCCACCCAATCCCAAACCTTCTCCTTCTCTCCCTTACCCCCCCCCCCCGCACCGACAGTGCAAGCGGAAAAGGTCAGATAATGTGATGTCAGGAAAATGAACCCTTAGATGTGTATTTTAATGATTTTTTTCTTTCGTGCATGTGTTTCTAACGCATTTATAAGATTATCTCTTTGTTGCTTTGTATGTCCCTCCCCCACAGTATAACCCCTGCTTTCACTATTTTTGATGTCAGTATAACTTGTGGAGGAGATGGGCAAAAACCAGTTGTTTAAGGATACAGGTGGACCTGTTGCAACAATGAGAAGTACAAGTTGTCATGTCCATCTGCTTTTCTATATAACATCTATCTGATTTAGTTTAGGAAGTAGAATCATTAGCTTTATGCATGTTAAGTTCACTGAGCTACAGTCCCAGCCCAATTTCTGTAATCAGAGTTTCTGTTTGACTTCCTTACTGCACCTTTAGGGAATGGATACATGTGTGAGTCTTTCCCTTAGTACTAACTAGCAATAAGCAATAATAAGCCATAAACAATATAACACTATGTATTACTAGAAATAATGGAGCTCTCTTAGAATGCATAAATTTTATGCTTATCTAAGTATAATATGTTATAAAATAACTGTATAAGCATAATAAGCAGATATTTTATGTATACTTTATTAGCACATGTTTCCAGAGGGAATATTTCCTGAAACCAGCCAGCTACACCTGACTAAATTTAGCTGGAGATCACAACAGATTATCTTCTTATCCCTCTACTTGCTTATCAATATACGGTTGTTATAGTCTAAACAATAATTAGAGGGCTAAATGCAAGATTCTTCATTGCTGAGTGCAGTCGGTAAATTTTCCTCTGATATACTGTAAACATTCAGTATGCATTTATATATCTTTTATAAATTCAGGAGAATTTTTGTTCTATTGTTTTCATTTTCTTTATGCCTTCTAAAACCAAGGTGAAACTTTGTCTTTCATTACTTTACCATTATCTTTTTCCTTAATATTCTAGTGTGTTCGATTGTTATCTTTATCTTTCCTGGTTTGGGCTTTATTTCTGAATTTTTGACTAATATCTGTCATTTTCTAAGTCATATTACTATGCTTTCTGTTTGCCCATCCCTTTTCTTTCATGTGACTTTCTCAGTAGGCTTGCACTTTGCCCAGAGTGGCAAAATATTCCAATGCTTGTTTCATGTATGTTGTAAGATCTTCTCAGTTTTCATCCCATTATCAGCTGGTACTTGTTTTGCGGGAATCTCTAGCACTTTAAAATATTATCGCTGTATGAATCCTATAATTTCTGTTTCTTTTAAAAATATCCACTGAGGAGAAATTGCTTTACTCAGATTTTGTAATTATAGTCTATTTTGCGAAGGACAAGGGAAAGAATTTTCCACAGGTTGTTTATATTTCTCTTTTGGTCGGTATTTTCATTTCTGAATATTTATTTTTTATTTTTTCCAAAAAACTGGGATACTCAAAAACGGAGATAAAAGCTGAGACTTTTAACAAGTGGAAAATCCCTCCCTTCCATCTCTCTCTGGTGCTGTCTCTCTGTTCACATTTCTCTCTCTCTCTGTCTCTGTCTGTCTGTCTGTCTGTCTGTCTGTCTGTCCGTCTCTCTTTCTCTGTCATTCTTACCTCTTATTCGTTGTTCTCCCTTGTCTCCTTCCTGAAAACATGTGTTGTATCCAAATATTCACTTTTTTCTCATTTCTTAAATGCTTTTGATTCATTGTGGCTACATATTCAGTACATATGGCTCAGCTTGAGTCTGGATTTGTATACAATTTCCTCATTATATATTTGTTAATTTTAGTTGACAAATTAAAAATATGTATATTAAGTGATATATGCATATGTTGTACAAAGATTCAATAAAGATCATTATTTAACCAATATATTACTTTTTATCTTTCCATCTATCATCTATCTTAGTTATTTGTTGCCTGATAGACACATACTCTGGTTCTTTTGTTCAGCTATTCTGAATATTACTAATATAAACATGACTGTTCAGTTGTGTCTTTATTGAATGCTTACTTATATTCCTTTGGATACATACCTGGGAGTTTTATAGCAAGATATATAGCAGTTTTAGTCTTTTGAAGACTCTTCATACTGTTTTTCACAATGGCTGCACTGATTTATATTTTATTCACCTCACATTAGTGCTGCTTGTTTTCTTAATGATTGCCATTCTGATTGTAGTGAGATGGAATATCTTTATCATTTCAATTTTTTATGACAAAGGATGTTGAGGTTTTTGTCTGTTTATTGGCCACATATGCTTCATTGAGAATTGTCTGATCATTTATTTTGTCCAGCTACAAACTGGATTCTTTTCTTCAGTTTTCAGTTGGTTTGAAATTTTTTAAAGTATAGTCCTTTACTTGACAAATAGCTAGAAAACATTTTCTTTATTTTATAGATTTTCCTTATATTTGAATGCTTATTTGCTTTGATGTCCAGAAGTTGTTTAATTTGATGCAAAAGCATTTTCAATTTTTGCTCTTATTTCTTGAGCAATTTGCATTCCTTTCAGAAAGGAGTCTCAAATTTAACTACCTATTTACACATTTTTAAATAGCCATGCATAGTCATACATGTCTTAATGACAACTACTCAGAAGGGAAAATCAGGATGATTATGACTGGAGACTATTTCAAAGTTAATGATACTATCTAATAGACAAAATTAAACAAAAGTACTGCTGATTTGTTTCAAGTGGTAGAGTGCAAGAGAAAGACATTATCACAATGAAAGAAAAGGAGGAGAAAGTGGAGGAGGAGGAAGTAGAGAATGAAGAGGAGGAAGTGAAAGAAGGAAAAACCACAATAGCCTACTATAACTAGAATTGCTTTATTCTTCAATTAAGCGAATTCCCTTATTTTTGAATTCTGTATATCATCATGTGTTCAATAGTATCTTCAATAAAAATTTCTTTCCCTAAACTTCAAGATTTTTATGGAATCCAGTTTTCTTTCTCTTTTTAAATAAATCCTCCATTGTCTCTTCAAATAATTTATCACATATATTGTTTTCATTGCTCTCAACATATAAATATGTCTCTCTCATTTACATATCTGTACACATTTATTTTTAATATAGTTTATCTTTTTGTATTTTAAGAATAATATTTAATAATAATTTATTTGATTTGTTTTTTTCTTTCACTTAATCTATACTCCATTCTTCAAATATGGAAGCCAGTCATCTATCTGGTTACTTTTTATGAACTTCATGTACAGGTTCAGAAGACAATCAGTCTTTCTTCATTAGTAGGTCATTTTGAGATTAATGGTATCACTCTCTATGAATCACCTATTATTAATAAAAAATATATTGCTTATATTGATAAAATAGTAACATGAAGGGATTCATCAGGGCCCATGCATTCGAAGAACCAACGTTGAATATTCTAATAATGTCAAAAGATCGAAACTGAGGAATGAAAAATGAGGAATGTTTGGAATGCTTATACCTGAGTTTTAAAATGAAAAAATGTACATGAATTGTGATACTAATATTGTAGAAACTTTGTGAAAAATTTGGCCAGGTTCTTATGAATTTTTATGTTAAATCTATTAGAGAACCCAGGAAAGATTTAAAGAAATACAACTTGTGCATACAATACGAATGTGTAATTAAGCATTTATAAATATATGTATGACTACATATGTGTAGATATATGTAGAAATGTTTCCTATAATAGCTAATCACTATAATATATTGTTATAAATTTATTTTAACTACTGGAAACAATATTTTGATTTCAGAGGTTTGTATTATTATAATAATACTTGCTTCACTATCAAGGTTTTATCATTTCATTGTCATTCTTAAATACCTTATTACAACTTTTTAATATTGCTAAGTGTGAAGGCCTTGAAAATCTAATATTTCATGTTTTTGTTACTGTCTGTCATGATGGCTGAATTCTTATTAGTGGGAAATCTTTTGAAAAAGTTTGTTTTCAGTTGTGTTGAAGGAAACTTTAAGACATGGCTGCAAACATCCACCTTCTATCATGGCCATAAATTATCATGTTCTAACAGAACCAATATATGTTAAAACTTCAATAAAGCAAAGGATGTATAGATATTTAGAATGTAAATTATATATATATATATATATATATATATATATATATATATATATATATATATATATATATATATAATTTGCTTGTGGCTAGGTCAGTGATTCTACATCCTACATTCTTTGCTTAATATTTTACATTTTTAACCCAGAGCTCAAAAAAAAAAAGACAAAAAACTCAAAACCAACTACTCTTTTCTTATTTTCCTGGTGGTAAGAATGTTCTTTACCCATGTGTTCTTTCAGTGTGCACGACTTATTTGATCGAATTTTAATGTAGGGGTCTGAATTGGTGCTCTTTCCTACACTTCAACATGTGCTTGATTTTCAGCTCAGCCTCTTTTGCTGGGCTTCGAATTTGCCCTGTTTTTATGGTATAATTCAATCAGTATATGAAAGTATGTTTTATGAATATATCAAGAATGTAGAATATTTTTACATTTCAATTCTTTCAAAAGATCATTTATATGAATGTAAAACACAAAATGCAACAGTCTGCCATTTTCCTAATCTGGATTTTAGAAGAGTCTTATTCTTCACATCATATTCTCCCAAATTTCCCTTGCAGTCAGTAGAGTGTGCTTAGCAGCTGTAGTCGGTCTGGGCATGAACACCAATCTGATTTGGCTAATAGACTGTGAACAAGCTTATACACTAGATCCAAGCAAACACTTTAAATGTATTGGAAAGGTTTGGCTATTCCTTCATCTTGAGCCCTAGAATGAGATAATATGTAGAAAAACTAGAGCTGTTTCAGCTGACCAGTGAAGTTTCTGTAAATACAAGCAAAAAGTAATTTTTTGCTGTTAGCTGCAATTGATTTGTGTTTCCTTGTTGCCATAGCAAAGAATGACAGATCAAGCAGACTGATTTTCATTTCCCTTTGTTACTTATTCCTCTTGTACTGATAAGATTCAGACTCTGCTTTCATGAAAGTTTCCATTATTTAAAGCAGCCTTTTCAAATAATTTTTCAAATAATTTTCTGTGCTCCTAAATGGGAGACTTCTGGCACTTGCCAAACTACTTTGCCCATAATTATAATAATGGTCTCTTTTAATTAAAAACGACTTAATTGTATGTCATTTTTACATGATCTCCTATGTTTTATCCACTGAAGGAAAGGTATAATATACTCTTATGTCATTCATATGGTACATGGTAAAAATATGGAAGGTTTTCCCTAACTTTTAAATCTAAAATGAAAACAAAATCCAGTAGTTAAATTCACCCAAGATATTTCAAATAATCTGGCTTCTCCAGTGGACAACGAGGGCAAAGGATTCTCTTTATTTTTCTTTGTTTAGTTCAGCTTAACATTTGTCAGCCTTGCTGATCTTTTAGAAGATGGACTGTTTTGTTGATTGATTCATTCTTACTTGATCTCCATTTAATTGATTTCTGCCCTAATATTTAATTATTTCTTTCCAACTACTCATTTGTTGATTGGAATGTTCATTTGAATTGTGTTTAGCTAATTATACAATAAGTTTTCAATTAACATGCCAGTTTATGACTACAATATCTCTTGACTAATGTTATCCTTCAATAGTGCAACCCTATCTCTCTTAGTTCCATTTTCACATATGAACAGACCAATGCCCAAAAAGCTTCAAATAAACTATTAGGTTGATTTCTCTATTTATTTAAGGTGCATGTGTGGTTGTTTGTGGTTGATCATTTTCTTATGTAGGTATTTATAGACATAAACACTTTTTTTTAAATTACTGACTTTTACATTCCCAAAGGTTCCTGTATTTTTTAAGATTTTTATGGCCTAATACATGATCTGTTTTGTAGAAAGTTCCATCGATGACTAGAAAAATGTGTAATCTTCTACAGTTGGGTGAAATATTGTTTAAGGCATTTTATCCATGGCAATGTTTAGTTCTGAGATAAACTTGTTGACTTCTGGTTTGGATCTTTGTTTATTGATAAGATGTAAGTTAGCATTCATTAAACGCACTTGAACAACTCATTATTAGTATAGTGCTTTTCATCATAGTTAAGCTAAGAAGCAGCCAAGATGCCCTAAAACTGATGAATGGATGAATGATAGGAATATAAGATGGGCTCTGTTGGTTGGTGCGTGCCAGTGGATGGGAAAAGAAGGATGTAGGCAAGAATAGGTGAAGAAGGATGAATATAGTCAAAATACTTTACATACTTGTATGCAAACAGAGCATTGAAACTTGTTAAAATGGGTTTAATGAGCAAATTATGAAAGACAATGATAGAGGAAGTGGATTTGATCAGGATACACTGGACACATGACAGAAAGTAGCATAATTAAGCCCATTTGCATCCATAATATATGCTAATGAACAGGGAAACAATAGACAATAGAGTATCATTCAGCTCTAAAGAAGGAAATTATGTGATTTTCAGGAAAATGAATGAAACTGGAGATCATTATGTTAATCAAAGGAGGCCAGCTTCAGAGGGGCAAATATGAAATGCTTTGTCTTATATGTATTGAAATGATATACCTTTAAACAGATATATACATACACACATTATACATTCATATATACATATATATATATACACACACACACCCATAACAGAGAGAGGATAGAGAGAAAGAGGGAGAATTTGATTTTAATATTGGGATTGTTTGTGGAGACAAGTGGAGAGAAGGAAAGAGAATGAAGAAGGCTGAAAGATATTGAAATACATGTTTGTGTACAGTTATGAGTAGAATTAAAAATAGATAATAAAGTGAAGGAATATACATTATCATTATATCAAGAAAAATAAAATTATCCTGAAGTGAGGAGCACATCTTCTGTGATCTTTCTGAGCTAGAGAGACCCAGATATAATCCATTTCAATCAAACTGAATGAAACAAACACATAACAAAATGTGGAACTAAAAAAGGGACTGTATTACAGGCACACTGAGAACAAGCCCTCAACCATCTTCCCCCAAGTGACTGATATAGCCGTAGTTGGTATAGCCTCACTACTAGTAACCTCTCATTAAAAATAATGCCAGATGGAATTTTTCAGTTTGCTTTGTTCAGAACCTAATCAATAATCTTAAATTTGTACCAAGATTCTATATCTTGAAATCAATGGGGAAAAAAGTATTAAGATTCAGTATCTTTCGTGACTCTCTAGGCTTCTTCTGGAATTGAATATCTACATAATGAAGTTTGGTCATTATGAGCAAGATCTAAATTCCATTCAGGAATATAACACTAGGTGTAAGAATTCAAAGCCAACTAACAATTCATTAAATTTAAGAACTGAAAAATTTCAGTTCCTGTGAATTTAACAAGTTATTTGGCGGGGGGGAAATTAACTGAACAGGAAGATTGCATACAGCAGCTGCTGCATTACTAGTGGAGGTATATTTATTGATTTAGGACTTTCTTAAACACCTGTATTAACTTGGTGAGAAAAAGTAGAGTTTTAGAGTTGTGGTATATACATTTCATTAGATAAAGTATTGCAATAAATTTTGTACAAACCATTAAGGTATACAAATAACTTGGATAAATAAAAATTACACAAAACTATGGAAAATTTTCCCCAGCTTTCAATGCATAATTATAGATAAAGTGAACAAAATTTTCATTTATTTTTGCTTGTGATCTTCTACCCTACTTTAGTAATGTATAATTTTATTGTTATTTTTAAGGTGTGCACAGAGGAGTTATCATTTCATAAGTCAGCATATGCCTTTTCCTCTAGTTTTAAAAAATGTTTCTAATAGATCAAAATAACTTTTAGTATTTGTTTTACTATATGGTGATGACATGAACCTTCAGAGAACATAATATCCCTAATTCAGAACAATTACAAAGTAGATATTATAGTGGAACAAATAATTTGAAACAGAAAACTGAATTTACTGTAATATATGTTCTCTGAGTCTTCTCTTGGGCTAAAATAGGAATAATGTGCCAATGGAAGGTAGTGAAAAAAAGGAATAGTTAAAAACTGCTCATCTGGAGGTGATTGATGAAGATTAAAAATGAAACAAAATGATATCTCTGACAGTATTATTCACCACAGTTTCCATGTCAAAAAGAAATATGGGAAAAGAATGAGCAATATATGAAGCATGAATAGAAATCAGCCAAAACAAATATTCAACAAGAGAACAAATGGAACATGAAACACCCCGTACTTAGTCTATGAGAAATAATAATTGAGAAGGTGTGTTCTCAGCTGCACTGTGATAAATCCTGCATATAGAACGGGATCATCATGCAACAGAAATAAAACCCAGTATTCTGGGATAGGAAAGCTTTAGACATGATGATAAAACCAAATGATTTATTTATAACTTGAACAAGCAAAATATTCCTGAATTCATTCATGCATTACAACAAAAATGAAAACCATCATAGATTTTTAGGTTTATCAATATATATTATTGAATAGTATGCAGGAAAAGTTTACACACATCTTATGAATTCTATAATATGTGTATTTTTACAACATAAAATTGATACAGACTTTAATTGTGACTCATGAGTTTATACTTAATATAAAATATTTTTTAGTTTTAAGAGACAAAGTTCTGATTATAAGTATCTAAATAACTGATTTTTTTATTCCTTTCTCTACGTTTTACTTTTGCAAGTGCTTACACATTTGAGTTAACTGAATAAAGTGTTTATTCAACTGAATAGAATACTAGCAGGAAGAAGAGGATACATCCTCAGTGGACAAGAATGTCAGGAAGAGGGCGCTGTGGTTAGAGGTGAAATAGGGATGTGTGGGCAGATTGAGTCTAGTAGGTATATTGAGTGCAACTGTGAAATAGGTACTATAGTTGGATGCTTGTTGTCTCCAAAAGAAAATTGAAACCCAAATTCATATTTCTTAAAATTAAAGACCCAGAAAAAAGTATTTTTCAAGACATATGGGCCTATATATGGGCCTATATATGGGCCCATATATATATACATATATATATATATACATATATATATATATATATATATATATAATGCTTTGAAAGAATATTCCTTATCAGATCCTTTAATGTAATTTTAGGAGAATAATTATAATTTCAATAAATTATTAAGTATTATACATCTATAATATCTATAATTTATCATTACAATTGTTTAAAATTGGAGCATGATGGTACATAAACTTTTATACAAGATGCTAAGACATGAGAATTATAATGATGTCAGCTTACACTACATAACAAATTTCTGTCTCAAAATTACCAAAATGATGATGATAATGATGATGATGAGGAGGAGGAGGAGGAGGAGGATGATAAAACATTAGCAACAATAACACTTCTATATATATACTTTACAATTTTATATTATTTTAAAAGACTAAGGCAGAAAGTTTTGTTTTAGGGTCAAAAGATATACACATTTATAATAAATACAGTTATGCTCTAATATTCTTAGTGATCTAAAACAAAATGGCATACTACACATATTATAAATTATGGAAATAAGGAGTTCCGGGAAGATGGCAGAGGAGAAGCTGGAATCTGAACAAGCTCTCGCATAGAAAGCAGTTTTAGAGTTCCAGTGAACAGTCCTAAGCCAGAGAATCACACCAAGTGTGCCATCACAGGACAGAGAGTTAGACAAGAGAGGGGAAGCCAAGGAAACACATCAGCTGCCGCTGCGGCGGCAGGGTCGTAGCGGCGACCACCGCCGCGGTGTCATACCTGAGACACAGAGAATCCAGGACGAAGGAGCCAGATGCAGCGGACGAGCGGATTCTACTCAACACCAACAAGAAACGACAAGGAGCGGACATCTTCATCCTGCTGTTTGCAAACCAGAGACGACCCAGGATCCAAGACTCGGCGTGAGTACAAGCCCAAAGTCCTCTCCTTCTCAGGGAGCAGAGGAGGGAAGGCCATCCCTCCCCCCCCCAACACCGGTGATCTCCATCTTGGATACCGACAAAGCTCGGAGGAGCTGCTAGCTCCAGCTCAGGCCTTGGAATAAAACGAGTCATTTAGCAGGTCACAAGAACTTAATGGCGAAGTGACCTGCCAGACTCAGCTCCATCAAGGGAAAAGTCACCCAGCTCAGGCGCCAGGCTTTGGAGTGCCCTGCCTCACTGGGTAACCAGAGCCACAGGCTGCCCCTCCCTGTAGCAGCCACCACAATCAATTGAACAACAGAAACCCAGAGAATGGCTCCAGGCTGGGCGCTGTGAGCTTTATCACAAAATAGCCCCAGGGAAAAGCTACTGTTTGTTGAAAGGCCTCAACTCTACCCAGAACCTAGCCTCATCACCACATCCCCCTCTTTTGTGATTCTCAAAGCAGATCACCCTCCCAGAAAACTAATCTGGGAGGGGGATCTCAAAATCTTGGGTAAAGCAGAGCATTTTTCTGCCTCTTCCAACCAACCGACTTAAGAAAACAATCAAGCCACAGGACCTCAAGCTGACCAGAGACTCCAACAAGAGACTGGTTACAGACAAAAGGGAGATACAGGATTCTTCCCACTCCTCCCCGCCCCCCAAAAAATGAAAAGACTTTTATTTCTTTTTCTCTTTTTCTTTTTTTTTCTTCTTCTTCTTTTCTTTTTTTTGCTTGTTTTTTGTTTTTTGTTACCATATATATATATATATATATATATATATATAAATTTTTTCCCTTCTAAAACTTTTATTAATCTTTAATTTTTGCCTCTTCTGAAAAAATAATTGTTGTCCAGTAACTTTTTTTTTTCTCATCTTATAATTGTTATTTTAGGAATATGTGAATGAGCGTTTTCCTTCCTTTTCTTGTCTTCTTTCTCTTTTTCTTTCTTTCTTAATTATCTTTTTGTTTTTTGTCTAGCTCTACTGAACTTCTGATCTTTTCTTCTCCCTTTCCCATCCTTAAAGTTTTTCACATCTCCTCTATGTCCCTCCCCTTCTCGGAACATATTCACATTCCTCTCTAAATAGACGGTCTTTTAACCTCTATAATAACATTAATTTTTACGTTTCTATGTTTTTTTCTGGTCTCTCTTCATTCCCCTTTCCGTCTCTTCTTTTTCTCTCTCTCTCTCTACTTGCATCCTACCCAACCCATTTCCTGCATTGTGATTAGGACATATTTAACTCTCCCTGTGCCTCCCCACACCAATCTATTCCTATTTTTTACCCACATCTCTCCCTAATCCTAATAATTTCTGGTTTTCCAAATTCTTTTCTGCAGTTCGAAGTCCTTTAACATATAGTTGTTTGATGTTGAATAGATGTATCTTTTGAACTAGATTGTATCTGTAGACTATTGACTGTACAAACGCAAACTTTGGTTGATGGTTGCCTTAAGATAGTGTTCTAGCACAAAACTGTTGCAATCTTCATCTCAAATGGGCCGAGTAAGCCGGAAAAACACAAGAAAAATGGCAAATTCGGGTATCTCAATTCCCAATCTTGATAATCAGGGGACAGAACAGATAAAGAATAATCCAGAGGAGAGTTCCCAAATAGCTCTACAAACACTAATAGCAAACATGATAAATGAGAAGTTTGACAATGTACAAAGGACTCTGTATGAGATTGATAGGGAGAGAGAGGAGGCATCCCAGAAGTTTACACAGGAATATCATAAGCGTGAGGAAGCTACTCAAAAACTGATACAGGATTTGCGTGAACAACTTGAGAATACTAAAAGAGAAAGGGAGGAATGGCGTGAGCAGGCAGAGAACACTCAAAGAGAAATGCAGGAATCCCACGAACGGGAAGAAAGGGAACTGCAGGAATCCCACAAACGGGAGGAAGCTAATCAAAGAGTAATTCAGGAATTGAGAGACCAGGTAGAGAATACACAAAGATCACTAAAGGCATTCATGGAATCCATTAACAAAGAGCTGAAGGAAGTCAGGGAGACCACAAAGGGAATGCTGAATGGAACCCAACAGAAGGAATGGGAGTCCAAAGAAACCATAACCAATCAACTAAGTGATTTGAGAACAAACAGAGAACACCAAATTAAGGAAGTAAAGAAATTCATACAAGACCTAAAACAGAGCTTCAACAAAGAACTTGAAGCCATCAAAGCTGACCAATTAGAAGGAAAAGAGATAGAAAACAAAGTAGAGAGTCTTGACAGCAGGTTAGACCATGCAGAAGATCGAATCTCAGGGATGGAAGACAGCCTAGATATTATAGAGAAAGAACATACAACCATCCAAGACAAGTCCAAGAAATATGATAGGTCTATCCAACACCTGGAAGACACCATCAGAAGGCCCAATCTAAGGATAATGGGTGTAGAGGAGCACCTAGAAACAGAAGTTAATGGTCTAGGAAATTTGTTTAACAGGATCCTAGCAGAGAACTTCCCAAACATACAAAAAGATAGGCCTATTCAGATACAAGAAGCTTTTAGAACCCCAAATAGACAAGACCAGAATAGGACATCCCACCATCACATTATAATCCACACAGGATCAACCCAGACCAAAAAAAAGATCCTTAAAGCTGTCAAGGAGAAAAGGGTAATCACCTATAAAGGGAAACCAATTGGAATTACCTCAGATTTCTCAGCAGAGACAATCAAAGCAAGAAGAGCCTGGAATGACGTATGCCATGCCCTAAAAACAAACAACTATCAACCAAGAATACTGTACCCAGCTAAACTCTCCTTCATAACTGAAGGCCAAATAAAAACCTTCCATAGCAAAGAAAAATTGAAAAAATACCTCTCCACCAAACCAGCCCTACAAAAGATTCTTAAAGATGTCCTACACATAGAAAACCAACAAAACCGCAACAAAGGCCAAGAAACTGCACCCAAACTGAGAATCCAGGAACTTTAGGAAGAACCCTGTTTTCACAGCTCCCAAGAAGGTGGTTAACATGGCAGGAACTCCCAAATACCTCTCAGTCCTATCTCTTAACGTTAACGGACTGAACTCTCCAATTAAGCAACATAGACTGTCTAGTTGGATTAAAAAACAAGACCCTTCTATCTGCTGCCTGCAGGATTCACATCTTGCCCGTAAAAACAAACACATTTTCAATGTTAAAGGCTGGAAAAAAATCTACGAAGCAAAAGGCCCTCATAAACAGGAGGGAGTTGCAATCCTAATATCAGATAAAATAGACTTAAAATTAAAATTCGTGAGAAGAGATAAAGAAGGTCGCTACATACTAATTAAAGGATCTCTCCTTCAGGAGGATATTACAATTCTAAATATCTATTCGCCAAACAATGGAGCACCCAAATTTAACAAAGAAACACTACTTTCCCTCAAATCCCATATAGATCCAAAGACATTAATTGTTGGGGATTTTAACACACCACTCTCCACACTAGACAGATCAACTCGGCAAAAACTCAACAGAGAAACCGCAGATCTAAACAGCTGCATAGATCAACTAGACTTAACAGACATTTACCGAACATTTCACCCAGCAGCATTGGAATACACGTTCTTCTCAGCAGCACATGGAAAGTTTTCTAAAATAGACCACATTTTAGGCCACAAAGCAAACTTGTCTAAATTCAGAAACATTGAAGTTATACCTTGGATTCTCTCTGACCACAAGGGAATAAAATTAGAACTCAAGACCAAAAGCCACCAAAGTCCGGTATCACATGGAGGCTGAACAACACACTGTTGAATCATGAGTGGGTCATGGAAGAGATTAGAAAGGAAATTCAAATGTTCATGCTATTCAACAAAAATGAACACACAAATTACCAGCTCCTCTGGGACACAGCAAAGGCAGTATTCAGAGGCAAGTTTATAGCTCTGAGCTCCTACATCAACAAATTGGAGAGATCGGAAACTAACAATTTAATGACACATCTAAACCTCCTTGAAAAAGAGCAGCAAGATAAACCCCAATCCAGTAGCCAGAAAGAAATAATCAAAATTAAATCAGAATTAAATGAATTAGAATCCAAAAAAAACTATAGAAAGAATCAACAAAACAAAGAGTTGGTTCTTCGAAAAACTTAAAAAAATTGACAGACCCTTAGCAAACCTTATCAGAAAAAGGAGAGAACACACCCAAATTAATAAACTCAGAGATGAGAATGGAAACATCACCACGGAAACAACCAAGATTCAGAACATTATAAGGGAATACTTCTCAAAACTTTATGCTAATAAGTTTGACAACTTGGAAGAAATGGACCTTTTCCTAGCAAATATTGACATGCCAAAACTAAACCAAGATGAGTTAAACCAGCTTGACAGGCCCATATCAAGCATTGAAATAGAAACAGCAATAAGAGACCTCCCAGCTAAGAAAAGTCCAGGACCAGATGATTTTACAGCGGAATTTTACAAGGCCTTCAAAGGAGAGCTCACACCAATTCTCCTCCAACTCTTCAATGAAATTGAAAGAGAAAGCTCACTACCAAACACATTCTATGAAGCCATCATAACCCTCATCCCAAAACCAGGCAGGGACACATCAAAGAAAGGAAGTATAGACCCATTTCTTTGATGAACATTGATGTAAAACTTCTCAACAAAATTTTGGCCAATCGACTTCAACAATTCATCCAAAAAATCAAAGACCATCATCAAACAGGATTCATTTCAGGGATGCAAAGCTGGTTTAATATACGCAAATCAATTAATATTATTCATCACATCAACAGGAGCAAGAATAAGAACCACTTGGTTATCTCAATAGATGCAGAAAGAGCATTCGACAAGATCCAACACCCCTTTATGATGAAGGTTCTGGAAAAATTACGAATCCATGGATCATTCCTCAATACAATAAAGGCTGTATATGACAAACCTACAGCCAGCATTATACTCAATGGTGAAAAACTAAAGCCATTTCCTCTTAACTCAGGAACAAGACAAGGATATCCACTCTCTCCAATTCTCTTCAATCTAGTATTAGAATGCCTAGGTACAGCAATAAGTCAAGATGCAGACATAAAGGGGATCCAAATGGGGAAAGAAGAAATAAAACTCTCCCTCTTTGCAGATGACATGATCTTGTATTTAAAGAATCCCATAAACTACACTCCCAAATTACTCAAGCTGATTCAAAACTTTGGCAAAGTAGCAGGTTATAAAATTAACCCCCAAAATCAATGGCTTTTCTATATGCCAACAATGAGAAAAGTGTGGCTGAAATTAGGAAAGCAACTCCATTTGTAATAGCCCCACAAAAAATAAAATACCTAGGAATTAACTTAACCAAAGAAGTGAAGGACCTCTATGATGAAAACTTTAAAATCTTGAGAAAGGAAATCAACACAGAACTTAAAAAATGGCTAAACCTCCCATGCTCCTGGATTGGCAAGATTAACATCGTGAAAATGGCAATACTTCCCAAGGCTATCTACAAATTCAACGCAATACCTATCAAAATTCCACCCTCATTCTTCAAGGAAATAGAAGAGCAAATCCAAAATTTCATATCAACAATAAAAGACCCCGAATAGCAAAAACGCTCCTCAAGGGAAAGAACACTGCTGGAGGAATATCAATCCCAAATTTCAAACTGTACTATAAAGCCATAGTAATCAAAACAGCTTGGTGTTGGCATAAGAACAGACCTCAGGACCAATGGAATAGAATTGAAAACCCAGAAATGAACTTACAGACCTATAGCCATCTAATCTTCGATAAGGAAGCTAAAACAATAGAATGGAAGAAAGACAGCCTCTTCAGTAAATGGTGCTGGCAAAATTGGTTAACTACATGTAGAAAACTAAAACTAGATCCTTATATATCACCCTGCACCAGAATCAACTCCAGATGGATCAAAGATCTTGAACTCAAAGCAGACACTCTGAAAACATTACAGGATGGAATATGAGATACCCTAGGTCTCCTTGGCTCAGGCCGAAATTTTCTGAATAGAGACCCGGAAGCACAACAAATCAAAGAAAGGTTGGACAAATGGGATTGCATAAAGTTGCAGAGCTTCTGCAGGGCAAATGACATAGCTAGCAAGATCAATAGAAAGCCCACCGATTGGGTGAAGATTTTTACTAGCCATACAACGGACAAGGGTCTCATATCTAAAATATACTTGGACCTCAGAAAATTAAACCACCCAACAACAAATCCTCAAAGAAACAACTGCCCAATAAATAAGTGGGCGAAAGACTTAAAGAGAAGCTTCTCTGAAGAAGAAAGAAGGATTGCCAATAGACACATGAAGAAATGTTCAACATCCCTAGCCATAAAAGAAATGCAAATCAAAACAACGTTGAGATATCACCTCACTCCAGTTAGAACAGCAAAAATCAAGAACTCTTACAACAACAGATGCTGGAGGGGATGTGGACAGAAAGGAACCTTACTTCATTGTTGGTGGGAATGTAAACTTGTTCAACCACTTTAGAAAGCAGTATGGATGGTCCTCAAAAGACTTCACATAGATCTCCCCTATGATCCAGCAATCCCACTTTGGGCATTTACCCAAATGTTTACAAACAAGACCACACTAAACCTACCACCACAACTATGTTTATTGCAGCATTATTTACCATAGCTAAGATATGGAACCAACCCAGATGCCCCTCAGTAGATGAATGGATCAAGAAAATGTGGTATATATACACAATGGAATTCTATGCCTCCATCAGAAAGAATGACATTTCCCCATTTGTTAGGAAATGGAAAGGTTTGGAAAAAATTATATTAAGTGAAGTAAGCCAGGCCCAAAGAAGCATAGGTCCCATGGTTTCCCTTATTTGCAATATCTAGTATAGGTATGAGTCAAGCGGAAAAACTCAGATAATGTGATGTTAGGAAAATGAACCCTTAAATATGTATTTTAATGTTTTCGTTTCTTTCATACATGTGTTTCTAATGCATTTATAAGATTATTTCTTTGTTGCTTTGTATGTCCCTCCCCCACAGTGTAACCCCCGCTTTCACTATATTTGATGTCAGTATAACATGTGGAGGAGATGGGGACAAACAAGTCGTTTAAGGATTCAGGTGGACCTGTTGCATCAATGAGAGGTACAAAATGTCATGTCAAAACCAACTTTACAATGTCGGTGTGGGGGGGGAGGGGGGGTATAATTGGGTGGGGGGAGGGGAGAGGCTGGGAAGGGAGGTGAAGTGTAAACCAAGAGGAGGCTGCAATGCTTGGTAAGAAATGTATGCATTATCCTGCCCATGTAAATGTAGCCCCTCTGTACAGTATGTTCTCAAATTAAATTAAATTAAATTAAAAAAAAAAGAAAGGAAGCCCCTCTAAAAAAAAATTATGGAAATAATTGTAATGTTAGTAACACTGTTGTTGGTCCAAGGCCAAGGCTGACTTTAGACTTTGTATCTTCCTGCCTCAACTTCTAGAGTGCATTATATATACCACAGTGCTCAGTGTTTCTCACCTTAAAATTTTAATAGTGATGAGATCAAAACACAAATAACCAATGATTAAAGATATGCTTATTTCATCCTCTCAGCTCTATATTAAACAGTTCTTTTGTTATTGTCAAAAATTTATTTTATAGCTTGATTTTTGTTTATTTTTATTTATTTTCTCCTGACTTAAAGCCTAAGGTAGGACAACCAGTATTATGTTGAATTGAAGCTACATCAGTGGAGATCTTTATCTTGTTCCTGTTCTCAGAAAAAAAGAAAAGAAGAGAAGAGAAAAGAAAAGAAACTTAATGAAAAAGCTTTCAGCCTCCTTAAGTTAGCTCTCACCTTGTCCAATATGGACTTTTTCTCATTGAACTGTATTCCCTTTATATCTATTTTTGAGATATTATCATGAAAATATGATGATTTTTGTCCAATGCTTTTTCTCTGTTGTGACAACTATGTGTTTTTTGTCCTTCACTCTCAACTTGGAGTTTATAACACTTCTTTGTGTCTATTGAACTTGCCCGCATCTCTGACAAATCTAGGTTGACCATATTGAATGACCTGCTTCTACTGTATTGTGACACTTATTTTGTTAGTATTTTGCTGAGGTTTTCCTGTTTTTTTTTTTTAATATCCAGGATATTCATCTGTCTCTTGTTTGAATGGCTTTGGTATTTGGTTAATACTGGTCTTGTAAAATGAGCTTTTACATATTCTTTTCAATTCATTTTATTTTAGAAGAGTAGTGACATTAACCAAGATGAATTATACTCATAACTTAATTTCTGGAATTGATATCCCTTATGGACAACTACTTAATAATAACAAATAGGATTTTTTAATGTTGGCTTTTGCTAGATGCAGTTGGCTCCTGCCTGTAATCCTACCTACTCATTCAGCTGCCATTAGATGATCATTATTAGAATCTATCTTGGGCAGGAAAATAAGTGAAATTTTTATCTCAAATTAACCACAATAAAGCCAAGTGGAGCTGTGACTCAAGTAGTAGAATGCTGGCATTGAGCATCAGAACTGGCAAAATTAAACAAAAAACCCCAAAAGTTCTTAATTTTAAAAATTACTCTCATATGATTCTTTGCATGATTATACTATCACAGTGCTCCTCACTTTCTGCTTTTATCTTATGAATCTTTTCTGCTTTTTTCTAGATTAGCCAAAGATTTATTGCTTTTATATTTTTAAACAAATTATTACATTCATTAATGCATTCTATCGCTCTTTCTACCTTTTATTTCAAGGATTTAAATTTTGATTTTTATTATGTACATCTTCCTACTAAAGTTAATGCTACTATTTTAAACTATAGTTCCACTCCTCTCTCCAGTTTTGAAACTGAGAACACAAATACTTTTGTAAAAGAGCTAATAGAATATGTTAAAATATTCTAAAATTTATAGTACAGAGTGCTCTCCACCACAATTTTAATAAAAGTGAAGAAATATGTTGACTCATAATACATAAATGTTTGTATTTGTTTTATATGTAAATTTGCATATTGAATTGCTAGAATCAACAAATGAAAAATAATACAAAACAATAAATAAACCAATATTTTATGTAGAAATAAAAGGAAAGTGAAGATAGAACAGAGTGACAAGACATAGGAAAGTTTCACTTAATTTAGAAGATGGTAGAAAAAAAGAAGTCTAAAGATGAATGTTTTCTGAACATTGTGTGTGCCCATTTGTGTGTGCAAATGTGTGTGCATGCACACACACACACACACACACACACACACACACACACACACACACCAGTACTGAGACAGTGCCGTGGGCACTGTCCCTTAGCTTTTCCTCTCAAGATGACGCTTGTCACTTTAGCATCACTTTACCTCTGGCTTTTCGGTGGGTGATTGGAGGTAATATTTTCATTGACTTTGCTGCCTAGGTTGTCTTCAAACCTTGATCTTCAGATCCCAGCCTCCTGCAATTTATTATATATATTATATACAATATATATTATATATTATATAATATATTATATAATTTACAATATCTCTCTATATATAGTCTCTGTGTGCGTTTAGAACTTTCTATCAGTGTCACATCTTCCATTCTTATTCCACATCTACCCTGTCTTCCCTTCCCCAGTACCATCAAGTCTGCCACTCGCTTTTCACATATGTTTTTATTATTATGACTATATATGTCAGCCTTATACTTTTCCATTCATCCATTACTCAAACTATGTTTCAGCTACATGACATATTTTTACTTTTATTTTATTTTTTTTTAATTTTTTTTGGGTCCGGTCATGAACTTGAGCCTGGGCACAGTCCCTTAGCTCTTCAGCTCAAGGCTAGCGCTCTACCACTTGAGCCATAGCGCCACTTCCGTTTTTTTTTCTTTTTGCTTATGTGGTGCTGAGGAATCGAACCCAGGGCCTTGAGCATGCAAGGCAAGCGCTCTACCACTGAGCCACCTTCCCAGTCCGATATTTTTACTTTTAGAGTGTAGTTTGTAATTTGCCAATTAATTCTAGAAGGGTTCTGTGAAAAAAGTAGATAATTATGTTGTTCAAAAACAATAACATCAGAATATATATATATACACACATATGGAAATGATTGTATATGAATAAATATCTCCTATAGTTTTTAATAAAATTTAATTTTAAATATTTTTTAACAAATTGACTACATGACCATCTCCTATTATTTACCTCGTTGAATTTTACATCTTCTTCTTTTTTTTTTTTCCGGTCGTGACGCCTTAACTTTTGGCCTGGGCACTGTGCTTCAGCTCTTTAGCTCAATGCTAGGGCTCTACCACTTGAGCCACAGCATCACTTTGGCTTTTTCTGCTTATGTGTTGATGAGGAATTGAACCCAGGGCCTCATGCATGCAAGGCAAGCACTCTACCACTGAGCCACCTTCCCAGCCCTGAATTTTACTTCTTCATGCTAATGATTCATATTTATTGGAAATTAGGTGATATTTTTATACCAGGAGGTATTGTGTAAAGTTCAATTTAAGGCAAATATTTCTGCAAATCTTGCTGGTACAGTCCCATGATCCCAGTCTATTCTGGAGGCTGACTTCTGAGGATCATGGTTCAAAACCAGAACATCTAGGAAAGTGTGTAAGACTTTAATCTCCAATGAACCAGCAAAAAGCCAGAAATGGAGCCATGATTCAAGTGCTAAAGTGCTAGACAAAGCCAAATGAGAATTAAAGACCTAATTTCACGTGTTATTACCTTCTTCCACAAATCTACAAGAAAAAAACTGAAAACAACAAAGAAATCCATCTTCTTTCATCATTTGTTTGATATATGTAGTCTAGAATTGAAATATATAATACACTGTCATTGTATCTTTTGTTGTTGTTGTTGTTCAGTCGTGGGGCTTGAACTCTGGGCCTGGGTGCTGTCCCTCAGCTCTCCAGCTCAAGGCTAGCACTCTACAACTTGAGCTACAGTGCCACTTCCGGTTTTCTGGTGGTTTATTGGAGATAGGAGTCTCACAGTCTCTCCTGCCCTGGTTGGCTTTAAACCTCGATCCTCAGATCTCAGCCTCCTGAGTAGCTAGGATTACAGGCGTGAGCCACCAGCACCCAGCTTGTATCTTATAAACTTGAAATGCACACACTCATACACACACACACACACACACACACACCCTCCTTTTCCCCTGTATTTCCACAACACTGACACGCTGAAAATTTTTGCATTTGTTTTCAAAACTTGCTGCAAACATTAAATCTACTTTGCCAAGAAATGATTGAGCAAGAAGGCATGCTACATTCCAATGCAATAAACCTTCTCTACAGTAGCAACAAATTATTTGGAGTGCCAGTTGCAGAAGCTGTTTGGAAATTATGAAATGAGAGCTGGATTCATGCCATGTCATTTTTCCCACTTTCTTCTATTGTGCCACTTTAGAAAATAGCATTGTAACATCGGTTGTGAAAATATTTCCTTCATCATCTAACAACACCTGGACCCAAAGGGGAAGATTTGATGATTTCTCAATGCAGAGATTATGTGCACACAGAAATAAAAGATGTGTTTGTGTGTGTGTGTGTGTGTGTGTGTCTGTGTGTATTCTATTTTAATAATATTTTAAAATGTTTGCTTTTTATTGTTTCATAATGATAGTTCGAGTCATGTATACAATTTACCATAATTGACCTATCACTTCTAGGGTTCTGATTCTTCTTCAAAGACTTCTGCACCTTACAATGTTCTGTTTTTATATAGGCATATAAAGTACATATATGCATTTTCATCCTCCACCATATCTCTAGGTTTTCTCCTCCTTCTGTGCCAGCCTTCCCTCAATAGAGAATGTTTTACTTTTCTTTTTTTTTTTTTTTCATTTCATTTTTTAGTTTAATGTTGTTGTTAGGGTGATGGACCGAATGGTTTCAGTCACATTTGTCAGGTATGTTGAACATTGTTACCCCCAAATTCATTTTAATGTATATTAATTGTACAAAGTACTTTCACCATGGTATTTTACATATTTAGAGATTAAATTTAGTCAGATTAACCTCCCTTATTCACTATCCTTGATTCTTCTGTCTCCTCTAAACTCCTATTGTTCAATAAACAATAACATTTAAAAATGTATTTTCTGATACTTATTTTGTGACTTCTTGACATTCTTAAAAATGCACTATGGCTTTTTCACACTATATGATATTATCCTGAAGACATTTTCAAACATTATGCACATCTCAAATTGCTCACCTTTCTGAATCAGTGGTGAGGAGTGAGAGTCAAGAGAGACTGTCATAGAAAGTCTATGCCTCTGTGCAGAAGGCAGACATGAGGCTCATTATTGCCACTGTGATTTCAAAGAAGGTTCATCTAACTCACATTATTTCTGTATCCATTTGAAATAACATTCACGATGCAGGGCACCGATATCAAATACAGTAAAAACAGGGATTTTACCATGGGTGAAGAACATACAAGAGAAACAGAAAAATCACATAATACATTGTAGATATATTAAAAACAATAGCAAGAAAGAAAAAACAAGTTGTGTCCTTATCTTGGGGTTCATTTCACTTAACATCATCTTATATGGTCATATATACATAGCTTTTGAGCTTTTCTGCTAGTCCTCGACTTATAGGATTGATTACAAATAAGGGAAAACAAGGATACAAGATGATCCATTGAAACAATGAGATGTAAAGACACTCTGCAGTAAAGGAACTTTACAACTTGGAGGGGGAGGTGGGAGGTGGGGAGGTGGGGAGGTGGGGCGGGAAGAGATGGTAGAGGAAAACAAAGGAGGAGGTAACAATGTTCGATAGGAAATGTACTCATCACCCTACTCGTGTAACTGTAACCCCTCTGTAAAATATTTTTACAATAAAAAACATAAAAAGAAATAGCATTTCACTGTTGGGTTTTCCTGAGTCACTGTTAATTTTTCCTGTTTCAATAAAGGATCAAAAAAACCCCACAAAGCTGGTCATAAATGGGGATTATTGTCCCCACCTGTAATTTCAGACCTCAGAAGGCAGAGGCAGGTTTGTGAGTTCATGGCAGTCTACTCTACACAGGAAGACCTTCACTGCCTGAGGAAAATAAAAAAAATATAAATAAAACAGAGAAAGAGAAAAACAAAATAGGGAGGAAAAAATATTGCAAGTGAGAAAATATTGCTTTGGCTCACGCTATGATTCACCTATGTGATACTCTAAATTCTTATTCTAGAACTCCTAACCAATATATATCTATATCTATACATATCTATCTATCTATATACATATGTATTCTAGAACCCCCAGCCACCATATATATATATATATATATATATATATACATATATATATATGTATATATATATGTATATATATATATATGAAAGAAAAAAGTGAAAAGAAAATTATGAGTTAAAAGTAAACAGATATTTAATAAATAATCATGCTAAACAATGTTTATATCGGACCACTGATTTATATTTTGAAATTGTTTTAAATGTGCTATCACATTAATTCTTATGAAAATTTTGAACAAAATGAACCCCAAGATAGGGACACCAGTAATTTTTTTCTTGCTTGCTATTGTTCCTAAAGTATTTATAATGTACCATATGATTCTTTGGTTACTTTGTATGTTAGTCCCCCAGGGTTTAACCCCTGTTTTCACTGTATTTGATGTAGGTGCCCTGCATCTTGTACATACACTTCTCTAGCTTGGAGAGGGGAAGGGAAAAAAAACAAAATGTTTAAATACGGATATAGTTTGACCCATTGTAACCATGAGTTGTACAAGACACTATGTTGAAAAACGAACTTTACAATTTAGGCGGTGGGGGTGGGGATTGGAAGTTGTGTCATTGTGGAGGTGGGAGGGAAGAAAGGATAGGGTAAAAACAAAGGAGGGGGCAATAGTACTTGATTGGAAATGTACTCATGACCTTATTCATGTAACTGTAACCTCTCTGCACAGTATTTTCACAATAAAAAACTTATTAAAAACAAGAAAATTTGTAGTGAATGGGTATTTTTCTTACTGCAGAAGAGATAGGAAACATTTAAATATCACTATAATTTTACTAAAAGAAAAAACTTTTTACAGTAATTTCTTTGATTATTGATGATTTCCAAATCTGTCAGGCTTTTCAGTCTTGATAAAATACAGGAGGAAGATTTTTTTTTTTGCTATAAACATCTTTATATCTTTTCCTTAAAAAAAAAAACAACTCTTTGTCTTGAGTTTGCTTTGCACCAACCTTGTATATTATTATTTACAGTGGCTAGTAAAACAAATGGTGATTGGAAAGACTTGTTTATTTAATACAAGTATTAAGAAGAAGTTTTCTCTATAATTGATAGGCACACTTGGGATTTTTGCCCCGCTTTTAAAGAATGACAGCAAAGGCACCTTTATCTGACATTTAGGATGATTAAGTTTTAAAAAATCACTTGGCATATTCTGGAGGACTCCAGAGGGTACTTAAGTTCTATAAGGTAAAGGACCATGTTAGCTTAACTTATATTTAAGGTTTCTTGGCCTGCTATTACTGTGTTAGGCAGTCTCACTGAAATGGAAATATAAAATTTTGCTCTCTGGAGATCAAGTCTGTGCCTGCCCTCCACTATAAATTAGCTGCCTAATGCTGTAAAATGTGGTGTTTATCCTGGTTCTAGTAACATTGGGAAAATAGCAAAATACATAAAATTAAGCCTACTTCGTGTGAGACCAATGTTCTTTTGTTCATCATTGACATTTGGGAAGAAAGGTCACTTTACAAAGATTTCATAAATAATGCTAAAAGTGAAGTCATTTGTGTCAGAAAGCTCATTTTAAAAAGCGGTGTATCTATTGGTTCATAATCCCTACATATTACATATAATATTTATTATATAATATGTTGAAGAAAACATCTAAGAAAATATACTAGTGAATCTAATTAACATTTAGCTTCATTATTTTGGTAGTACTGGGTATGAATTCAAACCCTTGTGCTTGCTAGTTAATACCTAAACCAGTTGAACCACACATCAAGCCCTTTGTTTCTAGTTATTTTTCAGATAGGGTCTCATGCTTTCTGGCTGTCCTAGCCTAAGGTTCATGATAACATGTGTTTACAATTATACCCATCTTTTACTTTGAAATAAGAGCCTAACCAATTTTGACCAGAACTTACCTCAATCATTGACTCTCCCAATCTCTACCTCCTGAGTAGTTAACTCAGTTTTGAAAATGTACCATTTTTTGTTGATATGCATTTATTAAACCATCCAAGTAATTTTTAAAATTATATGATAAAACTTTTATCTTTAGAAAATTATCTTGAGCAAAATTATTTGACCCTTCCAATAAAATTAGGACTATTATCATTATCATTCATGGGGTTCTTCCAGTCTCCAAATTTCAAGGCAAGAAGCATAGCTATTCATAAAAATAAAGGAAAGCTTTACACTAGAGGACTGTCACTTTCTATGTACAAAATGACTTCTTAAACACAAACTCTATGCCTCCATCAGAAAGAATGACATTTCCCCATTTGTTAGGAAATGGAAAGGCTTGGAAAAAATTATATTAAGTGAAGTAAGCCAGGCCCAAAGAAACATAGGTCCCATGGTTTCCCTTCTTTGCAATATCTAGTATAGGTATGAGTCAAGCGGAAAAGGTCAGATAAAGTGATGTTAGGAAAACGAACCCTTAAATATGTATTTTAATGTTTTCGTTTCTTTCATGCATGTGTTTCTAACTCATTTATAAGATTATTTCTTTGTTGCTTTGTATGTCCCTCCCCCACAGTGTAACCCCCGCTTTCACTTTATTTGATGTCAGTATAACATGTGGAGGAGATGGGGACAAACAAGTAGTTTAAGGATTCAGGTGGACCTGTTGCAACAAGGAGAATTACAAAATGTCATGTCAAATCAAGCTTTACAATGTCAGTGTGGGGGGGAGAGGGCGGTATGATTGGGTGGGGGGAAGGGGGGAGGCTGGGAAGGGAGGTGAAGGGTAAACAAAGGAGGAGGCTGCAATGCTTGGTAAGAAAAGTATGCATTATCCTGCCAATGTAATTGTAACCCCTCTGTACAGTATGTTCTCAAATAAAATAAAATTAAATTAAAAAAACAAATGGACATGTAAAAAAAAAGAAATAAAGTTGGGAAGACATGACTTTTGCTATGTTCTTATACCTCACAGGCACATATTTATATAAATTATCAAAAGCTTAACAAATCTTGTCTGTCTTCCTTAAATCTTGACAAAGAACATAACTTTACTGTTCCATGTATGAGCGATCGAATAGAAAATAATGTGAGGGGGGGAGGAAAAGTGGGAGAAAAATGCGGGAGAGGGTAACAAGTTTGACAAGAAATGTACGTATTACTTTACTTATATAACTGTAATGCCTATGTATATCACCTTGGCAATAAACATGATAATAAATTTTGACAGCTGAGAGAAAATATTCTTGCAGATTATTTTTTTTCTTAATGTGATAATGCATTCATCTCCTGGTGATTTTGTTGAAAATAGTCTCCCAATATTGGTGGATATCTCCTCTCTCTCTTTTTTTTGTTTGATTGTGGGGCTTGAACTCAGGGTCTGGGTGCTGTACCTGAGGTCTTCTGCTCAAGGCTAATGCTCTACCACTTGAGCCAAAGCACCATTTCCAGTTTTCTGGTGGTTAAATGTAGATAAGCATCCCATGGGATTTCCTGTCTGGGCTGACTTTGATTTGTGATCCTCAGATCTCAGCCTGCTATGTACATAGGAATACAGGCAAGAGCCACAGGGAAGCCGGGCTTGATAGAGTATTTGCAATCTGCATGTCCAAGTTTCAACCATCTCTTTGATTATTTACTGACACAGCATGTTTTCTATCACCAAGCATATGTTTGTCATTCTTGAAAGAAACAACTGCCCAATAAATAAGTGGGCGAAAGACTTAAAGAGAAGCTTCTATGAAGAAGAAAGAAGGATGGCCAATAGACACATGAAGAAATGTTCAACATCCCTAGCCATAAAAGAAATGCAAATCAAAACAACATTGAGATATCACCTCACTCCAGTTAGAAGAGCAAAAATCAAGAACTCTTACAACAACAGATGCTGGAGGAGATGTGGACAGAAAGGAACCTTACTTCATTGTTGGTGGGAATGTAAACTTGTTCAACCACTTTGGAAAGCAATATGGAGGTTCCTCAAAAGACTTCACATAGACCTCCCCTATGATCCAGCAATCCCACTTTTGGGCATTTACCCAAATGTATACAAACAAGACCACACTAAAGCTACCAGCACAACAATGTTTATTGCAGCATTATTTACCATAGCTAAGATATGGAACCAACCCAGATGCCCCTCAGTAGATGAATGGATCAAGAAAATGTTGTATATATACAAAATGGTATTTTATGCATCCATCAGAAAGAATGACATTGTCCCATTTGTTAGGAATTGGTAAAACTTGGAAAAAATTATATTAAGTGAAGTAAGCCAGGCCCAAAGAAACATAGGTCCCATGGTTTCCCTTATTTGCAATATCTAGTATAGGTATGAGTCAAGCGGAAAAGGTCAGATAATGTGATGTTAGGAAAACGAACCCTTAAATATGTATTTTAATGTTTTCGTTTCTTTCATGCATGTGTTTCTAACGCATTTATAAGATTATTTCTTTGTTGCTTTGTATGTCCCTCCCCCACAGTGTAACCCCCGGTTTCGCTTTATTTGATGTCAGTATAACATGTGGAGGAGATGGGGACAAACAAATCGTTTAAGGATTCAGGTGGACCTGTTGCAACAAGTAGAACAACAAAATGTCATGTCAAAGCAAGCTTTACAATGTCGGTGTGGGGGGGAGGGGGGTATGATTGGGTGGGGGGGGAGGGGGGAGGTGGCTGGGAAGGGAGGTGAAGGGTAAACAAAGGAGGAGGCTGCAATGCTTGGTAAGAAATGTATGCATTATCCTGCCAATGTAATTGTAACCCCTCTGTACACTATGTTCTCAAATAAAATAAAATAAAATTTAAAAAAAATTTGCTTTAAAAAAAATAAAACACATGTTTCTGCGATACATAGAAAATAATTAAAGCTTTTAGGAGTATAAATAAGAATGTATATCAAGTTCTTTAATCCAATATGTAAATGGTGATGTAGACTTATGCAGCAAATAATTACCAATTATGAATTTCTAAACTCTTCAACTCTTCAGTGAAATTCTAATAGTGTCCTACTTATGAATAGTATTACTTCTACTTCATATTATGGCAGTTATATATTTCTAAATGTTACCTAATGCGAAATATATAAAAAGTTTAATTATTCTACCTAGCTTCTATATTTCTGCATTTTCATTATTGAGACTTGATGAATATAAATTCCTTCCCCTTATGCATAATTTATTCCTTATCAAGGTTGGTTATGTCACTCACAGTGTTAAAATCCATAATGGATACTTATACATTCTTCACATTAATTTTAGGATTCACGATTAAATAGATGAACTCTTTTTAAACTTGTTGGTTTTATTATTTAGAATGTATATCTAATTCATCTTTCTTCAGTTTGAAGAATAGAAATAGTACTATATGTTCAAAACACTAGTTAATTTGCAACAGCAATGATTTTTATGTTCTTTTTGCATGAGCTCTACGAACTTCAATTTAACTAATAAATCATTTAGACATTTTAAGTCTCACACAGAATATTGGAACTACATAGTATTTTCCATGTATCTTAATAAAAACTTAGTGAACTTACTTATAATCATAATTAATATACTATTATTTTTATAAGAATATTAAGTGTTCATAACGTGTTCTATTCAAATATACTTTATTCATAAAACAGTAGAGTCAAAGACTCTACTGACTTTGAGACAAAGACTCAATAGATTTTTCCAGGATTTATAAATAAGAAAACTGACTAAAATTCTATGAAACAACAGGTACTTACAAATTCTGAAATACAAGTCAGATTCTATACCCTGTTGTTTTTCATTGTGACCTAATAAGGGAATCATATCTTAAGTGAGAAGGAAAATGTATTCTAGATTCTTCTTCTGAATTGATACCATTTACTTCCACCAGTTCTTGAAAGCATTGCCTTAAAAGTACTTATTCTGCCAGGTGCCAGTGGCTCGTGCCTGGAATCCTAGCTACTCAGGAGGCTGAGATCTAAGGATCACAGTTCAAAGCCAGCTCAGGCAGGAAAGTCCGTGAGACTCTAATCAAATTAACCACTGAAAAACCAGAAGAGGTGTTGTGACTCAAATGGTAGAGCACTTGCCTTGTGCTGAAGAGCTGAATGACAGTGCCCTGGCCCAGAGTTCAAGCCTGATGACTAGCCACATATATATATATATATATATATATATATATATATATATATATATGTATATGTATATATATATATACATACTGATTTTAAGAAAAATTAGACATAGTATGCAATTTCAAAATATTTTTATATATGAATATCTGATATATAAATATATAAATATATATCATATGTATTCTATATTACAAATTACATTTCAAATATATATAATAAATGCACACATATATAAAGAAAATGTATTTATATAAATATATAAAATATATAAGAACACATATGTGTATATGTATTTATATATGTATATATATAAATGAAATTCAAAGTACACTGTGTGCATGTATGGAAATATCACAATATAATTCCTAGTTTTACAAGTTTTGTTTATCAAAAATTAAACAGAAATGCTTACATAAGTTTAAAATGTTAGTAAAATATACGGTATGAACTCCTTAATACACATATGTGTATTAAGGGAAATATGTGGGCAAGAGCAATAGTTGTAACCAGAGTCTATTAGTGAAGGCTCAGTGCTAGTCATCTACAACTAAGTCTGAATTGGCCTACCACAAGCAAGCACTGTCCAGGAATGGAATTATCTTATAAAGAATTTGCTAATTATAATAGAAATTATAAGGAATAATAATAGAAATTTTGCAAGTTTTCTCTAAATTACTGAATTTTTCTGTATAGACTGTGTAATGAAATACTGTTTCTACAATAATTAGAATCAATTTCAAAGTTCATCTCACAAATTTATTTATTTTTTTTATTTTGAAAATACTGTACAGAGGGGTTACAATTACATGAGCAAGGTAATGAGTATATTTCTTACCAAGCATTGTTGCCTTCTGCTTTGTTTCCCCTTAACATCCCTTCCCATCTCCCCACCTCCCACCACCATCACCCCCATGCCACTTTTTTTAAAATTTAATTTAATTTTATTTGTGAACATACTGTACAGAAGGGTGACAATTACATGGGCAGGATAATGCGTACATTTTTTACCAAGCATTGCAGAGTCCTCGTTTGGTTTACCTTTCACATCCCTTCCCAGCATCCCCCCTCCCCCCCAATCCCAATCCTTCTCCTTCCCCCCCTTCCGCCCCCCCCCCCCACCGACGTTGTAAAGCTCGTTTTGGACAGGACAACTTGTACTTCTCATTGTTGCAACAGGTCCACCTGTATCCTTAAACAACTGGTTTTTCCCCATCTCCTCCACTAGTTATACTGACATCAAATATAGTGAAAGCAGGGGTTATATTGTGGGGGAGGGACATACAAAGCAACAAAGAGATAATCATATAAACGCGTTAGAAACACATGCATAAAAGAAAGAAACATTCAAATACATGGCTAAAGGTTCATTTTCCTGACATCACATTATCTGACCTTTTCCGCTTGACTCCTACATATAGTAGATATTGCAAATAACGGAAACCATGGGACCTATGTTTCTTTGGGCCTGGCTTACTTCACTTAATACAATTTTTTCCAAACCTTTCCATTTCCTAACAAATGGGGCAATGTCGTTCTTTCTGATGGAGGCATAGAATTCCATTGTTTATATATACCACATTTTCTTGTTCCATTCATCTACTGAGGGGCATCTGGGTTGGTTCCATATCTTAGCTATGGTAAATAATGCTGCAATAAACATTGTTGTGCTGGTAGCTTTAGTGTGGTCTTGTTTGTAAACATTTGGGTAAATGCCCAAAATGGGATTGCTGGGTCATAAGGGAGATCTATGTGAAGTCTTTTGAGGAACCTCCATACTGCTTTCCAAAGTGGTTGAACAAGTTTACATTCCCACCAACAATGAAGTAAGGTTCCTTTCTGTCCACATCCTCTTCAGCATCTGTTTTTGTTAGAGTTCTTGACTTTTGCTGTTCTAACTGTGGGGAGGTGATATCACAATGTTGTTTTGATTTGCATTTCATTTATGGCTCGGGATGTTGAACATTTCTTCATGTGTCTATTGGCCATACTTCTTTCTTCTTCACAGAAGTTTCTCTTTAAGTCTTTCGCCCACTTATTTATTGGGCAGTTGTTTCTTTGAGGATTTTTTGTTGGGGGGTTTAATTTTTTGAGGTCCAAGTATATTTTAGATATGAGACCCTTGTCCGTTGTATGGCTATTAAAGATCTTCTCCCAATCCGTGGGCATTCTATTGATCTTGCTAGCTATGTCATTTGCCTGCAGAAACTCTGCAACTTTATGCAATCCCATTTGTCCAACCTTTCTTTGATTTGTTGTCTTTCCGGTTCTCTATTCAAAAAATTTCGGCCTGAGCCAAGGAGACCTAGGGTTTCTCCTATTCCATCCTGTAATGTTTTCAGAGTGTCTGCTTTGACTTCAAGGTCTTTGATCCATTTCGAGTTGATTCTGGTGCAGGGTGATATATAAGGATCTAGCTTTAGTTTTCTACATGTAGTTAACTAATGTTGGCAGCACCATTTACTGAAGAGGCTGTCCTTGTTCCATTCTATTGTTTTAGCTCCCTTATCGAAGATTAGATGGCTATAGGTCTGTAGGTTCATTTCTGGGTTTTCAATTCTTTTCCATTGGTACTGAGGTCTGTTCTTATGCCAATACCAAGCTGTTTTGATTACTATGGCTTTATAGTAGAGTTTGAAATTTGGTATTGATATTCCTCCAGCAGTGTTCTTTCCATTGAAGAGCGTTTTTGCTATTCGGGGTCTTTTATTGTTGATATGAATTTTTGGATTGCCTCTTCTATTTCCTTGAAGAATGAGGTTGGAATTTTGATAAATATTGTATTGAATTTGTAGAAAGCCTTGGGAAGTATTGCCATTTTCACAATGTTAATCTTTTCAATCCAGGACCCCTTGCCACTTTTATGTTATTCACGATAATATTGCTCAAAATAGTGTAGGTTGAGAGAAAATGAAGTTATATATGGTTTTCCATTGCTTAAATAATCACCTAATATTGAATGGATGTGTTTTTGTCAATTACATATTCCCTATTACCTGAGCAAAAAGCTTACTTCGGAAAGAAAGGCTTTCACATAAATGGTTTCAAAAATTGTTCTTTGCTCTATCATACTGAAAAGGCTTTATCAAGTTTTTCATTAAAAGGTAAAAGTCTGTCCTCGAACTTTGATCGATTTAAGTCAAAACTTCAGAATAATGTATTATTATAAATCCTTTCTCTAAAATATAGTGAAGACAGTTCAGAGGGCTTATCTTGATCAGTACTTAATACAGAAATGGTGGTCATTTAAACAACACATATCTAATAATTAGGTGTATTAATTATTTATAGTTTGTGTAACAAGTTACATGGTTTTTTACATGTAAAAGTACTTATTACAAGATATTGTTGTTGCTGGCAAAGTGTGTCCAAAATCTTTAAGGTAGACATCCATGGGAAGGAAAGATTGTGCATAACCTGTAACTCCAAATGTGCAGGCTGCAGAAAGTAATACACAAAATAAAATCTTGGATTTTGAGGAAGTTATAAGCCTTCTTTTAAAGACGTTTTAGCTGACCACATTGGACCTTGAGGAATAACTTAAAGTCAATTTAAAAGTCGACTTTAATCTCTTCTGTAACATTGTTCACAGCTATGTCTAGAAGGCATTTGATAGAATAATAGAAATGTCATAAGCTAACTACCCGAAGTCCAGGTGCCATCCTCCCCGACCACGTATTCCTAGAGGAAATGTTATATGCTTCTTTACTTACACTAGCAAAAACACTCTAAAACTATGGCTCAGCTGAACCACATTCATATATTGAAACCAATAGTGGCTGATACCTTATTGATAACTCTTGTACAAGATCTTCCTGTTTGAGAATTGTCTCTTCGACTTAGATATTGCTTTCAATTAGATTGTTCCGATAGAACTCAAGAAAAAAAAATTAGCATTCAACTAACAAAAAATTACCTTCTTTAAACTTTGGTATTAAATTATTCATAGTAATAGGCAAAATATTTGGAAAATATAGTGTCAATTCTATGTGTGAAAAGAAAGTTGTAAACGCTTAAAAAAAAAAGAACAGTGTTTCAATTAAATCAATATTATGTTTTCCTGGCCTATATGCTGACTATATTTTGCTTTGTCTTCCCTCCAAACTCAAATATGAATACTTCTCTTTGTCTTTGTTGAGGCCTGATAAGAAGTCCTATGAATATAGCTAAAGTAAATGGAACTCTATGCCTCTATCAGAGAGAAAAACATTGCCCCATTTGTTAGGAAATGGAAAGACTTGAAAAAAATTATATGAAGTGAAGTAAGCATGGCCCAAAGAAACATAGGTCCCATGGTTTCCCTTATTTGCAATTACTAGTATATGTCTGAGACAAGTAGAAACGGTCAGGTAAGTTGATGTTAGGCAAAATGAACCCTAAGATAAGGATTCAAATGTTTTTTCTCTCTTGCCATTGTTTCTTTTATTTTTTTATAATTATTCTTTTTTGGGTTCAGTCGTGGGGCCTGAACTCTGGACGTGGACACTGTCCCTCAGCTCTACAGCTCAAGTGTAGCGCTCTACCATTTGAGCCACCGCGCCACTTCCTGCTTTATTTTCTGCTTATGTGGTGCTGAGGAATCGAACCTATGGCCTCATGCATGCAAGGCAAGCGCTCTACCACTGAGCCACCTTCCCAGCCCCTTCCGATTTTTTCTACCATATCTATAAGATGATTTCTTTGTTGCTTTGTATGTCCCTTCCCCACGGTATAAGCCCTGTTTTCACTGTATTTGATGTTGGTATAATTTGTGGAGGAGAAGGGAAAAAAACAAATCGTTTAAATAGGGATACGGGTGGATCCATTGAAACAATGAGATGTACAAGATGTTATTTCAAAAAAAGAACGTTACATCATTGGCTAGGGCTGAAGAGGGGAAGGAAGTGGGACAGAGATGGGAAGGGATAGGAAGGGGAAACAAAAGAGGAGTCAACAATGCTTGATAAGGAATATAGTCATTACCTTGCTCACATAATTGTAACTCCTCTGTACGATATTATCACAATAAAAAACTTATTAATAACAAAAAATAAAATGAAATCTCAATCATGGGCATTGGCAGTTTAGGACTTCCACATAAAAATATATGAAACAAGTAAACTAATTCCAGTGGTATTACAGAAAATAGTAATGCAACAAACTATGCTTGTTTTGTCATAAAACTACTTAAAATAGTTTAAGTGAGAACAAAACAGTCTTAAGGTAGCAGTATTCTTAGCATAAAGTTTTATTCCAGTATGTACCAGTCTATTACTTAAGAAAATGTATTTTGTCCCCCAAATTTATTTGTTTCATAAAAAAGAGTAGGTAGAGGATTTTTTTAAAAAAAATTTATTTTACTAAGCATATAGTTTCTGAAGTATTCTAAGTTCTTTCCCTTTAGAATACTCTAAGGGCTTAACTTTCTGGTGAGAACATTAATTGAAATACTTTATGGTCAATGACTTAGCAGACTTCCAGTGACTTCCACTATCTATTACGTTCTTATTTATGTCTTTTTTGGTGCTAGTACAAGGGTTTGAAATAAAAGCCTTTTACCATTGCTTGGCTTTTTCCACTGAAGGCTGCTGCCTTACCACTCATCCAAACTTCCAGATCCAGTGATTTGCTAGTTATTGAGGATAAGAATTTTGAGGACTTGAGGATTTGTCTGCTGGAGCTGGTTTGTACCTTCATCCTTGGTTCTCATCCTCCTTAGTAGTCAAGATTATAGATGAGAAACACCATGACCTAGCAGCTACTTTTTTTTCCTGTCATGGGGCTTGAACTCTGGGCCTGGACACTGTCCCTCATCTCTTCAGCTCAAAGTGAGCACTCTACCACTTGAACCACAGCGCCACTTCTGGTTTTTTGGTGGCTAATTGGAGATAAGTGTTTCACAGCTTTTCCTGCCCAGGCTGCCTTTGAACTGTGATCCTCAGATCTCAGTCTCCGGAGTAGCTAGGAGTACAGGCATGAGCCACTGGCACTTGGCTTAGATTTAAGATTTTTATTTGTCCTACACATGGGGTTGAACTAAGGGCCTAATCCCTGTCCTGAGCTTCTTTTGCTCCTGGCTAACATTTTAATACTTGAGCCATAGCTCCATTTCTGGCTTTTTGATAGTTTATTGATGATAAGAGTCTCATGGACTCTCTTATCTGGTGTGACTTCAAACCATAATCCTCAGATCTCAGCCTGCTAAGTAGCAAAGGTTATAGGTATGAGCCACCTGCACCTGGCTAGATTTAAACTTTTATATTAAGTTATACAGTTTAAAAAATCCTACTAGCAAATCCTAGTAGAACAAACCTCTTTGATATTTTGAAGAATTTCACATATTTTGTCCTTTATGCTACATCTGAGTTTTTTAAAATAAAACCTCTCCTTTCATTCAGATGATTGTGTTGATGATTGACCAACACCGTGTAATACGGGCCAGAATATTGAAATCATGCAGCTGTTGATTCACCTAGTCTAGCATACAGTTCTTTTAGTCTAATTTTTATCTATCTCAACTTCCATTCATAAACTCAGTTTTGAAAATGCACATTTTTTCACTGCATTAGAAGTGAAAATTACAACTTTGGAACCTGGACATTTTTTGAAACATCTTTCACAGCTCTGCCAGCCAAATAACTATCTTTGTAAACATGATACTTCTGACATGTGAAAGCTGCCATCAAATTCTGATGTTTGAATAGGAGTTATACACCTTAATCTCTGATAAATTTTCTATGTCAGATGTCAGTGTGCCATATCTTATTTTTTTATGAAAGTTTCTCTTTTCTTTTAAAAACTTTATGCTATGTTTTTAAACTGAGTGAAATTCTATTGCCTATTTTATTAACTTCAGAGCTCTTACAGATTGTAGGGACAATGCTAGAAAATGTAGACAATTAATTACCACTCTCTCCAACTGGAGGTTTTGTTTTATTTGCAAAACCTAGAGTATACTATCATTTCTCCCCATCATTTACCTTCTTTCTCATGTATATCATTTGTACACAGAAATGACCCCTATGTTGTCACACTCTGTTTCTTACAAGGAAAAATAGATGCCTGAAATATTAGTTGTTAGTTGAAGAGAAGATTGAAGGTAATAATTCTAAAAAAGACAGTCTTATTTTGTAATGAGGCCTAATTCATGAGGATACTTTCAAAGCATGTGTGTTTTTTATAATTACCTCTGAATATTAGGAAATTATGAGATGCTACAGCTGGAAAGCATGCATACTGTACATATTCAGAAGTTGGAGAAACAAACATATGTAGTCATGTTGTCTAGATGAATAGAAAATAACACGAAAAACACAAAATCAGAATATAGATAACTCACCCAGAAATACTTTTCAAAACAATATTAAAGCCATCAGGATAGCATTAGAGTTAGAATCTATAAAGATTAATGGTGATATTTTCTGCAAATTTGCATAGTAGTTAAATAGCAAATATTTATATTTAATAAATATCTTTTTTCATACACACAAAAGTCCAATAGTTATTCAACAAAAGACTCAATATCACTGTTACAGCAATGTAAATAAATATACACATCAATTTTGCCTCCCATCTGTTAGGGAAAGTATAATTAATCACTTAGATGACAAGTGTTGGTAAGGGTATAACAGAATTAAGGGTTTGGACACTCTTCAGGTGAATATAAATTGGTACCACCAATTGAAAGCATTATGGAGACTTCAAGATATTATTCATAATTCTAATATGCAGCAGTTTTGACTATGGGTACATTGCCAATACAATGAAGTCAACATTTTGAAGAGCCATGTGCACCTTCACTTCCATTTTTATACTATTTTTTGAAACCAAGAAATGGAAATAGACTGTCCTGATTGATTGCTGAACCAATAAAAATATATTACATATATGTATACATATATACATGTGTGTATAAACACATATGTATATTATATGCATATCACTGGAATGTTATTCAGACAAAATGAGAGAAATTCTATGATATTACAGTATTTGATAGCTAACAAATTTGTTCTCCTAATAACAGAGATAATTGTGCTTATCATGGTTGAGTGGATGGCAAGGTGTTTCTCAAAGTAAACTTCAAATCATAGGATGAATGAGTTTTGGGAATCTGTGTACAGAAGGACTGAAGCTATAGATTTTATTTGAATACATTTGTCTTTAAGAATACTAGAAAAATTACTTTCCTCCTTAATTAAAAGTGTAATATAGTTGATACTTGCTTCCATTGTCCTTTGACTTATCTTATGACTTTTATCTGTGAGCTTGACAATGGATATGATTTTATATGATACCATCAATTATTCTTCATAATAATAATTTTATTGTTTCGATATAGCAAGTAAACCAGTTTTGCCATATCCAATTCAGAAAATTGTGTACTTTCTCTAAAATATGTTGTAAAAGTCATAATGAGAGGTTAAACTTGTTTTTTTTGGGTCCAGTTGTGGGACCTGAACTCTGGGCCTGGCTGCTGTCCCTCAGCTCTTCAGCTCAAGGCTAGCACTCTACCACTTGAGCCACAGTGCCACTTCCTGCTTTTTTCTTTTTACTTATGTGGTGCTAAGGAATCGAACCCAGGGCCTCATGCATGCAAGGCAAGCACTCTACTACTGAGCCACCTGCACAGCCCCTTAAATTTGTTTTAATCTGCATTGTAAAATATCAGGAAAGAGAGTAGAAACATAACTGTACACTGGATCCTAAATATTTTGGATAAAGTAGAAAGATATTAGTTTAATTTACCTCTCTCTCTAGATCCCTCATTTTCAAAACCAGAGATTTTCAGAAATAATGGATGTGTTTTCTGACTTTTAATGTGCTTGCAAGCTAAAATCAGAACCCAAATCACTCAATATTAACTCCTCTGTCCAAAAATACCATTAAAATGTTTAGCTTACAACAATAATTTAAGGAAACATAAGTCACCAAGCGTGTTTCCTATGTTTCCACAAATTCCTCATTATGAAGAATACAAATTTTACTAGAGGAAACAATCATGCCAATTATGACACCTTCTTAAAAGAAAATACATCTTTATGAATCAATGCAAAACTCATTTATTGAATATCTGCTGTATGTCACAATGTGCTCTATTAAAAAATCATAAGAGAATTGTAAGTTCTTTCAGAGAAATCTGGTTTTTTGTTGTTGTTACTGTTTATTTTCCTTTGATTTTTTTATGTCAGTCCTGGGTCTTGAACTCAAGGTCTTGGCTTTGGCCCTGAACGATTTTTGTTCAACGCTATCATGCTATCAGTTAAACCACCGCTTCGCTCCCAGGTTTTGTATTTGTTTTTTGTTGTTTTTGTTTTTTGAGTAATTAGTTGGATATTAGAGGTCCAAAAACTTTCGTCCCTAGTCTGGCTTCAAACCCTGATCCTCAGATCTCAGCCCCGGGGAAAATGAAGAGTGCAGGCATAAGTTACTGGCAGCCAGCTGTTATTATTTTTCACATAACAGTTGTCTGTCCTAGCTTGAATGGCTTTTCAGTAAATCATGCTATTAAAATACTGGGGTTTTTTGCTCTTATATTTTTAAGAGTATAGACATGTTTCTTTTGGTATATTGATGAAATAATGGCTTTAATACAAGTTATGAACTATGGATATAAAACACTGTTTCAAGGTGTTTATGGTTTTCATAAATTTTCATCATATAAATTCAGGGTGAACTGTATAAATTTTTCTAACTATAAACCATCCTTGTTAATAAAGTCCCTGAGTTATTTAACAAGTTGGACAAAGAATTAACCAAGGAGAGGCCAGCTGATCAACTTTTTATATTATTAAACATAAGGGTCCTTGTGCAAAATTCAAATTTTATTTTACTCAATTTAGGCATTAATAACACATAATACAAAAAAGCCACACTCAATTCTTTTCTTCTAAATAAGGAGTCTGTTTCAATAAATGAGGTCTGTGGTTTGATGCTGGGAGCTCTTTTGTTTGGTTATTATGTTTCTTATTTGATTGTTCCTTCTTCTTATTTTAATATTTAATGAAAGGTTTTATCCATCTTGTGTCCTTAGGCTTTGAAGCAAAAAGCATAATTTAAAACATCTAATGAGTAAATAAATGTCAGAATACTGAAAAGTTATGGGATATGCTAAAGATATTAAAAGTGGTTTTAATAATAGAGCAACAGATTCTACTTTTCTCTTGAGATGATGAAGTATACAAAATAGGATCAGGGTTTGAAGCCAGACTGGGGAAAAAAGTTCTTGGGCCTATTATCTCCAACTAATTGCTCAAAAACAAAACCAAAACCCAAATAGAAAACCTGGAAGCGAAGCTGTAGTTTAACTGGTAGCGTGATAGCTTTGAACAAAAATCTTTCAGGCCCAAAGCCAAGACATTGAGTTCAAGACCCAGGACTGACATAAAAAATCAAAGGAAAATAAACAGCAACAGCAACAAAAAACAGATTTCTCTGAAAGAACTTACAATTCTCTTATGATTCTTTAGTAGAGCACATTGTGACATCCAGCAGATATTCAATAAATGAGTTTTGCATTGATTCATAAAGATGTATTTTCCTTTAAGAAGGTGTCACAATTGTGCATGATTGTTTCCCCTAGTAAAATTTGTATTCTTCATATTGAGCCAATTGTGAAAACATAGGAAACACGCTTGGTGACTTATGTTTCCTTAAATTATTTTTTTTTTGTCGGTCTTGGGGCTTGAACTCTGGGGCCTGGGCATTGTCCCTTAGCTCTTCAGCTCAAGGCGAGCGCTCTAAAACTTGAGCTACAGCGCCACTTCCTCCTTAAATTATTTTTGTAAGCTAAACATTTTAATGGTATTTTTGGTCAGAGGAGATAATATTGAGTGATTTTGGTTCTAATTTTAGCTTGCAACTACATTAAAAGTCAGCAAACACATCCATTATTTCTGAAAATCTCTGGTTTTGAAAATGAGGGATCTAGAGAGAGAGGTAAATTAAACTAATATCTTTCTACTTTATCCAAAATATTTAGGATTCAGTGTTACAGTTATATGTTTCTACTCTCTTTCCTGATATTTTACAATGTATATTGAAACCAATTTAACCTCTCATTATGACTTTTACAACTTATTTTAGAGAAAGTACATGATTTTCTGAATTAGATATGGCAAAATTCGTTTACTTGGTGTGTCAAAACTATAAAATTATTATTATGAAGAATAATTGACGGTCTCATTTAAAATCATATCCATTGTCAAACTCCCAGATAAAAGTCATAAGATCTGTCAAAGAACAAGGGAAGCAAGTATCAACTATATTACACTTTTAATAAAGAAGAAAAGTAATTTTTCTAGTATTCTTAATGGCAAATGTATTCAAATAGAATCTATAGCTTCAGTTCTTCTGTACACAGATTCCCAAAACTCATTCATCCTATGATTTGAAGTTTACTTTGAGAAACACCTTGCCATCCACTCAACCGTGATAAACGCAATTATCTCTGTTATTGGGAGAACAAATTTGTTAGCTATCAAATACTGTAATATCATAGAATTTCTCTCATTTTGTCTGAATAACATTCCAGTGATATGCATATAATATACATATGTGTTTATACACACATGTATATATGTATACATATATGTAATATATTTTTATTGGTTCAGCAATCAATCAGGACAGTCTATTTCCATTTCTTGGTTTCAAAAAATAGTATAAAAATGGAAGTGAAGGTGCACATGGCTCTTCAAAATGTTGACGTCATTGTCTTGGCAATGTACCCATAGACAAAACTGCTGCATATTAGAATTATGAATAATTTCTTGACGTCTCCATAATGTTTTCACGTGGTGGTACCAATTTATATTCACATGAAGAGTGTAAACAACCTCCATTCTGTTATACCTTTACCAACACTTGTCATCTGTGTGATTAATTATACTCTCTCTAACAGTTGGGAGGCAAAATTGATGTGTATATTTATTTACATTGCTTTAACAGTGATATTGAGTCTTTTGTTGTATAACTATTGGCCTTTTGTATGTATGAAAAAGATATTTATTAAATATAAATATTTGATATTAAACTACTATGCAATTTTGCAGAAATTATCACCATTTATCTTTATAGATTCTAACCCTAATGTTACCTTGATGGCTTTAATGTTGTTTTGAACAGTATTTCTGGGTGAATTATCTATATTCTGATTTTGTGTTTTTCACGTTATTTTCTATTCATCTAGACAACATGACTACATATGTTTGTTTCTCCAACTCCTGCATATGTACATTATGCATGCTTTCCAGCTGTAGCATCTCATAATTTCCTAATATTCAGAGGTAATTTTACAAAACACACATGCTTTGAAAGTATTCTCATTAATTAGGCATCATTACAAAATAAGACGGTCTTTTTTATAATTATTAATTTCACCCTTCTGTTCAACTGACAACCTAATATTTCAGGCATCCATTTTTACTTGTAAGCAACAGAGTGTGACAACATAGGGGTCATTTCAGTGTACAAATTATATACATGAGAAAGAAGGTAAATGATGGGTAGAAATGATTGTATATTCTAGGTTTTGCAAATGAAACAAAATCTCCAGTTTGAGAGAGTGGTAATTAATTGTCTACATTTTCTGGCATTCTCCCTACAATCTGTAAGAGCTCTGAAGTTAATAAAATAGGCTATAGAATTTCACTCAGTTTAAAACATAGCATAAAAGTTTTTAAATGAAAAGAGGAACTTTCATAATAAATAAGATATGGCACGCTGACCTCTGACATAGAAAATTTATCAGAGATTAAGCTGTATAACTGCCTATTCAAACATCAGAATTTGATGGCAGCTTTCATAGGTCAGAAATATCATGTTTACAAAGATAGTTATGTGGCTGGCAGAGCTGTGAAAGATGTTTCAAAAAATGTCCAGGTTCCAAAGTTATAATTTTCACTGCTAATGCAATGAAAAAAATGTGCATTTTCAAAACTGAGTTTGTGAATGGAAGTTGAGATAGATAAAAATTAGACTAAAAGAACTGTATGCTAGACTACGTGAATCAACAGCTGCATTATTTCAATATCCTGGCCCCTATTGTTCAGCCATCAACAAAATCATCTGAATGAAAGAAGAGGTTTTATTTTAAAAAACTCAGATGTAGCATAAAGGACAAAATAGGTATAATTATTCAAAATATCAAAGAGGTATGTTCTAGGATTTGCTAGTAGGATTTTTTAAACTGTAAAAATTAATATAAAAGTTTAAACCTATTCAGGTGCGTGTGGCGCATACCTATAACTTTTGCTACTTAGCAAGCTGAGATCTAAGGATCACGGTTCAAAGCCAGCGTTGGCAGGAATGCCTGTGAAACTCTTATCTCCAATTAACCACACAAAACCCGAAGTGGCCCTGTGGCTCAAATAATAGATTTCTCCCTTTGAGCTGAAGAGATGAGGGACAGTGCCCAGGCCCAGAGTTCAATCCCCACGACAGGAAAAAAAAAAGTAGCTGCCAGGTCATGGTGTCTCTCATCTATAATTTTGACTACTATGGATGATGAGAACCAAGGATGAGGGTACAAACCAGCTCCAGCAGACAAATCCTCAAGTCCTCATAATTCGTATCTTCAATAACTAGCAAATAGCTGGATGTGGAAATTTGGATGCTTGGTAAGGCACCAGCCTTGAGTGGAAAAAGCCAAAAAATAGTACAAATCTTTTATTTCAAACCGTAGTACTAGCACCAAAAAGGACATAAAGAAGAACCTAGAAGATAGTGGAAATCACTGGAAGTCTATGAAGCCATTGACCATAAAGTATTTCAATTAAAGATAAGCCCTTAGAGTATTCTAAAGGGAAAGAACTTAGAATACTGCAGAAACTATATGCTTAGTAAAATAAAAATTGAAATAAAAATAAAAATTAAGAAAAACCGTACCTACTCTTTTTTATGAAACAAATAAATCAGGGGAGCTAAATACATTTTCTTCAGTAATAGACTGGTACATACTGGAATAAAACATTATGCTAAGAATACTGCTAGTTTAAGACTGCTTTGTTGTCACTTAAACTATTTTAAGTAGTTTTATGAAAAAATAAACATGTAGTTTGTTGCATTACTATCTTCTGTAATACCACTGGAATTAGTTAACTTGTTTTATATATATTTATGTGGAATTCCTAAATTGCCAATGCCCATGATTGAGATTTATTTTATTTTTTATAATTAATAAGTTTTTTATTGTGAAGATATTATACAGAGGATTTACAATTACATGAGCAAGGTAATGAGTATATTTCTTATCAAGCATTTTTGCCTCCTCCTGCTAATTCAGCTAAGAGGAAGTCATTCCTAAGTATGGAATACCCCTAATCCAGTGGGACTAATGTCTTAATATAAATAATATTTGGGCAAAAGTATATACTTAAGGAGAAAGGCGGATGTCACGGTGTTGTCTTTACAAAGCAAAGAATGCAATAGATTATCAGAATACCACCAGAAATGAGTTGAGCAGGATCAACTGGATCCTCTTGAATCGTGTCCAGAAGAAACTTACCCTGCTGATAGGTTTCATTTTGAATGTTCAGGGTTTATCTGAGGATATGAATTTGTGTTGTAGTTCATTCAGTCTGTGGGAGTTTGTCTGAGTAAGTGAAGATGACTAATAATTATCCACACAATTCTATTGTACTCCCAACAGAAAAAGGTATATATGTATGTGTCTGTGCATATATATATATATATATATATATATATATATATATATAATACAATTACTAGTAGATCATATGATGTCAAAATGTGTAGCATATACTTAGGTAGAGGAATTTTTAATAACTATAATACAGTATTTATTTAATTATGACTGAAAGATGAGCATTGACATCATCACGAGGAGAGAAATAGAAAAATCCAGATAATGGAAACAAAATAGAATTTCAGAAGTATATGAGTTTGAGAATTGAATGAAGTTATAATTCCAGGGCAGACTTTGTGAAGAGAAACAGATATCCTCAGAATAAGCAGCTGTCTATGATAAATGATAAATTCCATCGCTGTTCCAAAAGTGAACAACTGTAAGGAGTTGAAGAATCATCCATCAAATGAAGTAATATGATGTCTTGTCAAGTTTGTAGCATTTGATAAAATTTAAACAGTCAGGTATATGATTTAAAATTATAAGAAACACAAAGGCAATGTTCCTTTCAGGCTAGAACTGACTTAACATACATGGCCAGAAAGTGGATGCAGAAACATTGTGTTAAACAAATTTTGCTAATATCTATGGTTTCACATTTTTTGGTTATTAAGTGTGAAAAAAATTTAAGAAGTCTCTAGGACTCTAAATTATAATGCACAAAATCTTGGAAGATACATAAAAATTGTGCCTTTGATATAGACAGAAAGACCATTTTCCATAAGCAGGAATTCTTGGTCTATCTCTGGAGGAGTCTTATCTAATGCATCTACAGAAATGAACAAGAGATGTGCCCCCAAATCTCCTAAACCCAGTGCTTCAATAAATGGAAAGAAAAATGAAATAAGCAGATAGACTTCATTGCCAATGTCATAAGATATATAAAGCAGAACAAAATGGTATTAAAGGGACCTAGGGCATACAGTAATTGAGAAGCACTTGACTTAAAGAAAGCAATTATCTGAGGCAAAGTCAGTTATGTGAAGATCTCAGGGTAAATAGCTCAGTCTGAGTGTAGAAAAACTAGAACAAATGTATAAATTAAAGAATATTTTAGAGAAGAATAAGAAGGATTGGGAAGCCATATAAATGGAGAAAAAATGGAGAAAAAACATATGTAAATGAAATACCAAGAAATAAAACAGAAAAGCTGAGTTCGTGAATATTTTAGTACGTATTTTCGAAGTGAATATTTTAGTAAACTAGTTCTAGCTACATGAAAGTATTCATGAAAATATGGCTGTGAGTTGTTATAGGTTCTTTCAAAATCCTACTTTCTCAGGATCTACTGGATCTACTAATGTAAAGTACTATGCCTTTTCTGTGCCCTTAAGTAATGTCTGATGCTACAAATGATACAGGGAAGATATGTATAAGATCTTTAAAAGAATACATACTAGCAAGATGTATTTTTTTCATTTTTATTGTGAAAATACTGTACAGATGGGTTACAATTACATGGGCAAGGTAATGAGTAGATTTCTTATCAAGCATTGTTGCATCCTCCTTTGTTTCCCCTTTCTATCCCTTCCCATCGCCCCTCCTTCCCTCTCCCCTCTACCTCTCTCCCCCCAACTTGCTCCCAGCCAAAGTTGTAAAGTTCGTTTTTTGACATAACATCTTGTACATCTCATTGTTGCAATGGGTTTACCTGTATCTCTATTTAAACTATTTGTTTTTTCTTTACCCCTCCACAAATTATACCAACATCAAATACAGTGAAAACAGGGGTTATACCGTGGGGGAGGGACATACAAAGCAACAAAGAAATCGTATTATAAAAACGTTAGAGACAATCGCAAGAAAGAAAAACACATTTGAATCATTATTTTGGGGTTATTTCGCCTAACATCAACTTCTCTGACCGTTTCTACTTGTCTGAGACATATACTAGTAATTGCAAATAAGGGAAACCATGGGAACTATCTTTCTTTGAGCCAAGCTTACTTCACTTCATATAATTTTTTTCAAGTCTTTCCATTTCCTAGCAATGTTTTTCTTTCTGATGGAGGCATAGAGTTCCATTTGCTTTAGATATATTCATAGGACTTCTTATCGAGCCTCTACGAAGACAAAGAGAAGTATTCATATTTGAGTTTGGAGGGAAGACAAAGCAAAATACAGTCAGCATATACGCCACGAAAACATAATATTGATTTAATTGAAACATTGTTCTTTTTTTTAAGTGTTTACAACTTCCTTTTCAAACATAGAATTGACACTATATTTTCCAAATATTGGCTTTTCTGTATGTCAATCATGAGAAAAACGTGGCTGAAATTAGAAAAGCAACTCCATTCCTAATAGTCCCACAAAAAATAAAATACCTAGGAATTAACTTAACCAAAGAAGTGAAGGACCTTTATGATGAAAACTTTAAAAATCTGAAAAAGGAAATCAAAACAGAACATAGATAGTGGCAAAACCTCCCATGCTCCTGGATTGAAAGGATCAACATCGTGAAAATGGCAAAATTTCCCAAGGCTATTTACAAATTCAATGTGATACCTATCAATATTCCAACCTCATTCTTGAAGGAAATAGAAGAAGCAATCCAAAAATTCATATGGAACAAAAAAGGACCCCAAATAACAAAAGTAATCCTTAAAAGAAAGAACGGTGCTGGAGGAATATCAATACCAAATTTCAAACTCTACTACAAAGCCATAGTAATCAAAACAGCTTGGTACTGGCACAAGAACAGACCTCAGGAACAATGGAATAGAATTGAAAACCCAGAAGTGAACCCAAAGACCTATAGCCATCTAATCTTTGATAAGTGAGCTAAAAAAATTAGAATGATAAAGACAGCCTCTTCAGTAAACGGTGCTAACTTGCTTAACTACTTGTAGAAAACTAAAGCTAGATCCTTATATATCACCCTGCACCAGAATCAATTGCAAATGTATCAAAGACCTCCGAATCAAAGCAGACACTCTGAAAACATTACAGGATGGAATAGGAGAAACACTAGTTCTCCTTGGCACAGGCCGAAATTTGCTTAATAAGGACCCAGAAACACAACAAATCAAAGAAAGGTTGGACAAATGGGATTGCATGGAGCTGCAGAACTTCTTCATGGCAAAGGACATAGCTAGCAAGATCAATAGAAAACCCATGGATTATGAGAAGATCTTCACTAGCCATACAACGGACAAGGGTCTTATATCTCAAATATACTTGGAACTAAGAAAATTAAATCCCCCAACAACAAATCCTCAAATAAACAACTGCCCAATAAATAAGTGGGCTACAAACTTAAAGAGAAACTTCTCTGAAGAGGAAAGAAGGATGGCCAATAGACATATGAAGAAATGCTCACTCTCTAGCCATAAAAGAAATGCAAATCAAAACAACATTGAGATATCACCTCATCCCAGTTAGAATGGCTATAATCAAAAACTCTAATAACAACAGATGCTGGAGGGAATGTGGACAGAAGGGAACATTAATGCATTGTTGGTGGGAGTGTAAACTTGTTCAACCACTTTGGAAAGCACTATGGAGGTTCCTCAAAATGCTCCACATAGAGGTCCCCTATGACCCAGCAATCCAACTTTTGGGCATTTAACCAAATGATCACAAACAAGACCATACTGAAGCTACCAGCACAACTATGTTTACTGCAGTATTATTTACCAGAGTTAAGATATGGAGCCAACCCAGATGCTTCTCAGTAGATGAATGGATCAAAAAAAATGTGGTATATATACACAATGGAATTTTATGCGTCCATCACAATGAATGACATTGCCCCATTTGTTTAAAAATGCAAAGACTTGGAAACAATTATATGAAGTGAAGTAAAGCCAAGCCCAAAGAAACATAGGTCCCATGGTTTCCCTTATTTACAATAACTAGTACATGTCTGAGACAAGGAGAAAACGTCAGATAAGATGATGTTAGGCAAAATGTACCCCAAGGTAAGTATTCAAATGTTTTTTCTTTCATTTGAGTGTTTCTAACATATTTATAAGATTATTTCTTTGTTGCTTTGTATGTCCCTCCCCCACAATATAACCCCTGCTTTCACTGTGTTTTATGTTGGTTTAATTTATGGAGGGGAAGGAAAAAAAACAAATTGTTTAAATAGGGATACAGTTGGACTCATTGCAGCAACGAGATGTACAAGTCATTATATTGAAAAACAAACTTTACAACGTTGGGGGGGTTGGGAAGTGGGGGGTGGGAGGTGGGGGAGGGGGGTGGAGATGAGAACGGAAGTGATTGGACGGGGAAACAAAGGAGGAGGCAACAATGCTTGATAAGAAATGAACTCATTATCTTGCCCATGTAATTGTAACTCCTCTGTATGGTAGTTTCACAATAAAAAAAATGAAACATAGGTCTTATCCTTTCTTTATTTGCAATAGTTAGTATATGTCTAGGATATTCTTAGCAGATGAGCAGAATAGCTCAATAGCTACATAAATGTGGCCATATAAGATGATGATAAGCAAAATGAACTACAAGATGTGGACACAAGTGATTTATCTTTATTGTTGTTTTGTTTTAATGTACTATATGATTTCTTGTTTCTTTTGTTCCTCCCCCTATGGTTTATCCCCTGTTGTCACTATGTTTGATTTTGGTACCCTGGTATTATATATATGTTTATTTGAATTTAGGAAGGGAAGAGGAAAACAGAATGATGAGAGAAAGGATAAGGGGAACCAATGCAACATACACAAGACAATTTGTTGGAAATGATCCCTACAACTTGTGTGTGGGGTGGAAGGGAGAGACATTAGGAGAAAAATGAGGGTAGGAGTAACAAGTTTAACAAGAAATGTATTGATTACCTCATTTATGTAATTGTAACCCCTCTGTACATCACCTTGGTAATTTAAAAAAATGTTTCTGTCCTTTAACCATTGCTTATTTCTGATCACCAGCCCTGTCCTAAAGCTGCCCATAGGAAACACCAAGTACTATTTAAATGAGGGTAACAAATATAGAAAATTCTTGAGTTTTGTAGTTCTGTGACAGAAACGGAAGTCAAAAGAAACTACCTTTTTATTTGAAGAAGCAGAATTTTGCTTGGCTTTCAAAAAGTTAGCCACCATATGAAATATTGAGACATAAATGCCAAGTACTTAGTGCTATCCAAAAATACAACGTGATTCAATTTGCCGAGCACTCTTCTCATTCTCTTGTGTGAATTTAATGCTATGAACTGAGTGACAATATTCCTTTGAATTGGAAAGGAAAACAGATTTGTTAACCATTAAGTGAAGGAGTTTGTAGATAGTGACTCAGAGAACCTTCAAAGTAAGTTTATATGGGTGAGAAATTGAGAGTCAGAGACTGAACATTACCATTCAGTAAATGTGAGTTATATTTACTTCCTACCTTAGAGTCTATGTTATTTCTGTTAAATCCTTAAACTGAGACAAATTTTAAGTAAATTGTAGGGATAAAAAATCATTTTATTTTTAACACACTCTCCAGTGATTCCATCTACACCTATGGGTTATTGAAACCATAAACATGAATCCCTTTCCATGCTTCGTTTGTAGACCTTTAGATACATTTCACTGTATTTGCTATCATTATTAAATAGTAATGTCAATTTGTGCAGATTAGTTGTTTGTATGTTATTGAAAATCTCAGATTGGAAAACTTGAATAAAAAAGAACCTTTTATTCCTACTGTTATGACTGTCATTACACTTCTCCTTCCCCTATTCTCTCTCATATTTTTCCAATCATGGGGCTTGAACTCTGGGTTTGAGTGCTGTCCTTCAGCTCCTCAACTCAAGGTTAGTGCTCTACCACTTGAGCCACAGCGCCACATCCAGTTTTTTGGTGGTTTATTAGAGATAAGAGTTTCACAGAATGGCAATCCTCAGATCTCAACCTCCTGAGTAGCTATGATTACAGGCATGAGCCACCAGTGTCAGGCTACATGTCCCTTATTCTTTTGTTTTAATATATTTTTATTGTAAAGATACTGTACAAAGGGGTTACAGTTACATGAGTAAGGTAATGAGTCCATTTCCTATCAACCATTGTTGCCCCCTCCTTTGTTTATATCCTACCATCCCTTCCTTCCCCAACTCTCCAACTTCTCCCTCCCTCATTCCAAAGCTGTAAAGTTCATTTACAACATATTCTTTATACCAGATTTGAAGGTTTAATGTAGCTTTGCCTTTAGACATTAGAAGCAAGGTAAAAGCAGTTAACAATACATGTTTAACTACAAGATTTGGCCTTTTATTTTATTTATCTATTTATTTTTTGTCGGTCATGGGGCTTGAACTCTGGGCTTAGGCACCATCCCTGTGCTCTTCAGCTCAAGGTGAATGCTCTACCGCTTGAGCCACAGGACCACTTCTGATTTTCTAGTGGTTTATTGGAGATAAGAGTCTCACGAACTTTCCTGCCTGGGCTGGCTTTAAACCGCAATCCTCAGATCTCAGCCTCCTGAGTAGCTAGGCTTAGAGGTGAGCCACCGGCGCCCAGTTTTGCCTTTTATTTTTTATTTAACATATTTTATTAATATGAGATATTTAGTTGTGAGTTTACACATTCACAGAGTTTATTATGAACAAATTCATCCAATCTACCAGAACCATATTCCTGCTGTGATCTTTCCCCATTTCAAATAGTATTTGGTTTCATGATATTAGAGAGATGAATGTCGATAGAGAGATATATGATACATAGAGATAGATAGATAGATAGATAGATAGATAGATAGATAGATAGATAGATAGATAGATAGATAGATAGATAGATAGATAGATAGATAGATAGATAGATAGATAGATAGATAGATAGATACACAGATAGATAATGTAAGGTCCTTCAATCCTCTTTCCCCCCTGGTACACCTATTTAAACCAATCCTCTTCTTGCTGATTATTTCCTAGATAGTTCCCCTTTCACATTCATATCCTGTCACTACTACTAAGGTTATTAACATCATCATCTTTTATGTCTGCAATCCACAAATAAGCAAGAACATGTAAATAACTGGTTTTATGGGCTTAGCTCATTTCATTCAGCAAGATGTCCTCCATCTCCTGCAAATGGCATAATTTCATTTTTTTTCCTTTATGGCTGAGTACTATTACAAATTTTCCCTTTAAGACTCAGTAATATTACATGATACATATATATAGAGAGATACATCTAGTATATCTATGTAGTATTTATACGATCTATCTAGCTTGCTAGCTTGCTAGCTAGCTAGCTATCCATCCATAGTATGTTTCCCTTATTAGTCAGTTGCTGGAAACAGAGATGCAATATACATTGATTTACTTTCCTTAAACGCATGCTCAAAAAGAAGGAATCATATACTATTTTAGTATTATCAGGCACTCAATTCTGGTTTCCATAATGGTTGTAGGAGTTTACAGTTTCATCAATGTTTGTTGTTTGGATTCTTGATGATTGCCATTCTGATTGGCAGCATATTCTAATTGAAACAGAATATTAGATTATCTTTCCTTTGAATTCCCTTTAGATCTAAAGGCATTGAATATTTTTTCATATACTTATTACCAATTTATTTTGTTATTCTAAAAACAATAAACAAATTTGTTCAATTTACATGCTAATTTTAATAAGATTATTTGTTCCTTTGTAGTTTAATTTTTGACCTGCTTGTATATTCTTTACAGTATTCTTATCCATTTAAATTTGAAAAAGATTTGCTCTCATTCTGTAAGTTATTTATTAATTCTGGCAATTGTTTCTTTTGATGGGTAGAAACTTTCAAAACATTGATGGAATCCCATAAATTCAATCTCATTTTTACTTGGTGGACTATTGTAGTCCTACTAAGAATACAATTGGCTAAGCCTAAATGTTTCAGTGTTTTTACCAAACATATTTTCCTCATATTGTTTTAAGGTTAAAGGCTTTCTATTCTTTTTTTTTTGTTTGGAGTTGTTTTTCTATTAGATAAGGTATATCAGTCTAATTTCAGTCTCCTGAATGTTGACAACTAGTTTTACCATTTTTGCATATTCATTAAAATACTGATGCCCCTCTTCTGTATTTTTTATTATAATCCTCGAATACATATTTTGATGTCTCCTGATAATAAAATTTCCCTCAGAATTTCTTCTAGCATAACTCACATCTCTCTAAAATTTCCATGTGTCAGTTTTTCTGTAGTGACTCTCTCATAGTCTTTACCAACAATATTTATGATAAGAAAACTTAACAATGATCGATGATAGGCAATCTTTAAGCTGCTTGTGCTGCTTAAGTCACATAATCGATCTACAACCTTGAAGAAATGGCTGCAGTACGGAAATAAGACACAACTAGGCAGAATCTTTCTATAAAGCTTTCTCATTTTGATTTGGACCCTCTACAGGCCATTTAATTCCAATGGTAATACACTGTCTGTTATGGTAGAACATATTTCATATTCTTTTCTTAAAATATTTTTATTGTGAAAATACCATACAGAGGGGTTATAATTACATGAGCAAGGTAATGAGTACATTTGTTATCAAACATTGTTGCCTCCTCATTTGTTTCCCCTTTCCATCCCTTCCCAAATCCAAATTCAACCTCCATCCCCGTGCCAAAGTTGTAAATTTCATTTTTGACATAAAGTCTTGTACATCTCATTGTTGCAATGAGTCCACCTGTATCCCTATTTAAACAATTTGTTTTTTCCCTTCCCCTCCACAAATTATACCAACATCAAATACAGTGAAATCAGGGGTTATACCGTTGGGGAGGGGCAAACAAAGCCAAAAAGAAATCATCTTATAAATATGTCAGAAACAATTGCAGGAAAGAAAAATCATTCGCATACTTATCTTGGGTTCATTTCACCTAACATCAACTTATCTGACCGTTTCTCCTTATCTCAGACATATGCTAGCTATTGTAAATAAGGGAAACCATGGGACCTATGTTTCTTTGGGCCTGGCTTACTTCACTTCATATAATTGTTTCCAAGTCTTTCCATTTCCCAACAAATCGGGGAATGCCATTCTTTCTGATGGAGGCATAGAATTCCATTGTGTATATATACCACATTTTCTTGATCCATTCATCTACTGAGGGGCATCTGTGTTGGTTCCATATCTTAGCTATGGTAAATAATGTTGCAATAAACATAGTTGTGCTGGTAGCTTTAGTATGATCTTGTTTGTGATCGTTTGGGTAAATGCCCAAAAGTGGGAGTGCTGGGTCATAGGGGAGCTCTATGTGGAGTCTTTGTTTTTTTTGGGGGGGTCCGGTCATGGGGCCTGAACTCTGGACCTGGCACTGTCCCTCAGCTCTTCAGCTCAAGGCTAGCATTCTACAACTTGAGCCCCAGCGCCACTTCTGGCTTTTTTCTTTTTGCTTATGGGGTGCTGAGGAATCGAACCCAGGGCCTCATGCATGCAAGGAAAGTGCTCTACCAGTGAGCCACCTATCTGGAGTTTTTTGAGGAACCTCCATACTGCTTTCCAAAGTTCTATTTTTTTAGGGGGGGGGTCCGGTAGTAGGGCCTGAACTCTGGACCTGGGCGCTGTCCCTCAGCTCTTCAGCTCAAGGCTAGCGCTCTACCACTTGAGCCACAGCGCCACTTTCGGCTTTTTTCTTTTTGCTTATGTGGTGCTGAGGAATCGAACCCAGGGCCTCAGGCATGCAAGGCAAGCTCTCTACCACTGAGCCAACTCCCCAGCCCCTTTCCAAAGTTCTTGAACAAGTTTACATTCCCACCACCAACGGAGGAAGGTTTCTTTCTGTCCACATTCCCTCCAGCATCTGTTATTATTAGAGTTCTTGATTATAGCCATTCTAAATGGGGTGAGGTGCTATCTCAGTGTTGTTTTGATTTGCATTTCTTTTATGGCTAGGGAGCTTGAGCATTTCTCCATGTTTCTATTGGCCATTATTCTTTCCTCTTCAGAGAAGTTTCTCTTTAAGTCTGTAGCCAACTTATTTATTGGGCAGTTGTTTCTTTGAGGATTTGTTTTTGGGGGATTTAATTTTTTGAGTTCCATATATATTTTAGATATGAGACCCTTGTCTGTTTTATGGCTAGTGAAGATCTTCTCATCATACATGGGCTTTCTATTGATCTTGCTAGCTATGTCCTTTGGGAGTGCTGGGTGATAGTGTAGCTCCTGGATTGGCGTGATTAACATCGTGAAAATGGCAATACTTCCCAAGGCTATCTACAAATTCAACGCGATACCTATCAAAATTGATTGAATGTTTTTAAAGAGAATTATTTGAGATGCCTACAGTATTAAAACTGCCACTCAATATTGATAAAATTTCACTTGAAAGAAAATTTCTTCTTCTTCTTCTTCTTCTTCTTCTTCTTCTTCTTTTTCTTCTTCTTCTTCTTCTTCTTCTTCTTCTTCTTCTTCTTCTTCTTCTTCTTCTTCTTCTTCTTCTTCTTCTTCTTCTTCTTCTTCTTCTTCTTTTCTTCTTCTTCTTCTTCTTCTTCTTCTTCTTCTTCTTCTTCTTCTTCTTCTTCTTCTTCTTCTTCTTCTTCTTCTTCTTCTTCTTCTTCTTCTTCTTCTTCTTCTTCTTCTTCTTCTTTTTGCTTATGTGGTGCTGAGGAATCGAACCCAGAGGCTCTGGCATGCAAGGCAAGCGCTCTACCACTGAGCCACCTTCCCAGCCCCTTTCCTATCATCTTAATGCATTCAGTATTTCATTTTGTATTGAAACATTGCTTCCATCAACACTAAAATAAAATATATAAAAATACTAAAGTTTTAGTTACATAATCATATACTATTAAGTAGCATTAATGAGCCATGTCGGCAATCCTGATTTTAAAACCTGAAAGAAATTAGAAATTAAGAAGAAATGTGATAATTAAGAATTATCTGAGGAATAATGAGACTATTGGAACAATTTAATCAAGAGATAGTGTTTTCCATTAAAAGTATTTCTCACGCACGGAGGATGGGAAGGGATGGGAAGGGGAAACAAAGGAGGAGGCTACAATGTTTGATAAAAAATGTACTCATTATCTTGCCCATGTAATTGTAACTCCTCTGTACAGTATTTTCACAATAAAAAAATAAAAAAAATTCTCACCCAGTTTGTATTTATATTATAATAATGGAATCTTTGACTTGAGAGTATCAATGTTGCATTTTCCCCAATCTTCATTTTATTTATGTGTTAAGACTCAAGACTGTGAATGTCTTTCCTTTGTGATTTGGTAAAATAATTAACTGGAAATATATAATACAATATTTGAGATGAACTCCAATTTTTAATCCCAGTATAATCATTCTACACTTCCATTTATCAACTACAGATGGAAGGTTGCTAGGGATATTTGTCTGAGAGGGACAAGTATTTCACTAGGATTTTTTAAGGAAAAACTTTCATAAGCCCTTTCAAGGAACTAGAAGATCATTTTCAGTGTGACTAATGTCAGTATTACCATTTTGACTTTCATATTACTCTGAACTTGATTGAAATGTTTTTATTATTTTTTTTAATTTAATTTTATTTTATTTGAGAACATACTGTACAGAGGGGCTACAACTACATGGGCAGGATAATGCATACATTTCTTACCAAGCATTGCAGCCTCCTCCTTTGTTTACCCTTCACCTCCCTTCCCAGCCTCCCCCCTCCCCCCACCCAATTATACCCCTCTCCCCCCCCACACCGACATTGTAAATTTGGTTTTGACCTGACATTTTGCACTTCTCATTGTTGCAACAGGTCCACCTGAATCCTTAAACGACTTGTTTGTCCCCATCTCCTCCACATGTTATACTGACATCAAATATAGTGAAAGCGAGGGTTACCCTGTGGGGGAGGGACATACAAAGCAACAAAGAAATAATCTTATAAATGCGTTAGAAACACATGTATGAAAGAAACGAAAACATTAAAATACATATTTAAGGGTTCATTTTCCTAACATCACATTATCTGACCTTTTCCGCTTGACTCATACCTATACTAGATATTGCAAATAAGGGAAACCATGGGACCTATGATTCTTTGGGCCTGGCTTACTTCACTTAATATAATTTTTTCCAAACCTTTCCATTTCCTAACAAATGGGGAAATGTCATTCTTTCTGATGGAGGCATAGAATTCCATTGTGTATATATACCACATTTTCTTGATCCATTCATCTACTGAGGGGCATCTGGGTTGGTTCCATATCTTAGCTATGGTAAATAATGCTGCAATAAACATTGTTGTGCTGGTAGCTTTAGTGTGGTCTTGTTTGTAAACATTTGGGTAAATGCCCAAAAGTGGGATTGCTGGATCATAGGGGAGATCTATGTGAAGTCTTTTGAGGAACCTCCATACTGCTTTCCAAAGTGGTTGAACAAGTTTACATTCCCACCAACAATGAAGTAAGGTTACTTTCTGTCCACATCCCCTCCAGCATCTGTTGTTGTTAGAGTTCTTGATTTTTGCTGTTCTAACTGGAGTGAGGTGAAATCTCAATGTTGTTTTGATTTGCATTTCATTTATGGCTAGGGATGTTGAACATTTCTTCATGTGTCTATTGGCCATCCTTCTTTCTTCTTCAGAGAAGCTTCTCTTTAAGTCTTTCGCCCACTTATTTATTGGGCAATTGTTTCTTTGAGGACTTGTTGTTGGGTGGTTTAATTTTTTGAGGTCCAAGTATATTTTAGATATGAGACCCTTGTCCATTGTATGGCTAGTAAAGATCTTCTCCCAATCGGTGGGCTTTCTATTGATCTTGCTAGCTATGTCATTTGCCCTGCAGAAGCTCTGCAACTTTATGCAATCCCATTTGTCCAACCTTTCTTTGATTTGTTGTGCTTCCGGGTCTCTATTCAGAAAATTTCGGTCTGAGCCAAGGAGACCTAGGGTATCTCCTATTCCATCCTGTAATGTTTTCAGAGTGTCTGCTTTGAGTTCAAGGTCTTTGATCCATTTGGAGTTGATTCTGGTGCAGGGTGATATATAAGGATCTAGCTTTAGTTTTCTACATGTAGTTAACCAATTTTGCCATCACCATTTAATGAAGAGGCTGTCTTTCTTCCATTCTATTTTTTTAGCTTCCTTATCGAAGATTAGATGGCTATAGGTCTGTAGGTTCATTTCTGGGTTTTCAGTTCTATTCCATTGGCCCTGATGTCTGTTTTTATGCCTATGCCAAGCTGTTTTGATTACTATGGCTTTATAATAGAGTTTGAAATTTGGTATTGATATTCCTCCAGCAGTATTCTTTCCGTTGAGGAGCGTTTTTGCTATTCGGGGTCTTTTATTGTTCCATATGAATTTTTGGATTGCCTCTTCTATTTCCTTGAAGAAGACAAGGATGCCCACTCTCTCCACTTCTCTTCAATCTAGTATTAGAATGCCTAGCTACAGCAATAAGACAAGATGCAGACATAAAGGGGATCCAAATAGGAAAAAAGAAATAAAACTCTCCCTCTTTGCAGATGACATGATCTTGTATTTAAAATTCCCATAGACTCCACTCCAAAATTTCTCAAGCTGATTCAAAACTTTGGCAAAGTAGCAGGTTATAAATTAACCCCCAAAAATCAATGGCTTTTCTGTATGCCAACAATGAGAAAAGTGTGGCTGAAATTAGGAAAGCTACTCCATTTGTAATAGCCCCAAATAAAATAAAATACCTAGGAATTAACTTAACCAAAGAAGTGAAGGACCTCTATGATGAAAACTTTAAAATCGTGAAAAAGGAAATCAACACAGAACTTAAAAATGGCAAAACCTCCCATGCTCCTGGATTGGCATGATTAACATCGTGAAAATGGCAATACTTCCCAAGGCTATCTACAAATTCAACGCGATACCTATCAAAATTGATTGAATGTTTTTAAAGAGAATTATTTGAGATGCCTACAGTATTAAAACTGCCACTCAATATTGATAAAATTTCACTTGAAAATAAATTATATATTACTTTTAATCAAATTTCTATAGTGTCATTATGACTTTTACAAAGACCAGTGACTATGAATTAAGTGAAATTAAAATATTTTTAAGTTAATCTGTTCATATGATTTTTGCATATGTTCACTAAATCAGAAATTCTTTGTTGTCTGTGTTTACATTGTACATTCTGGAGTGAATGCTGTTCTCATAAAATTTTTGCTTACATATGCTCTTTTTCAGGAGCGTAATAAAGGGTTTGGAAGGTTCAATATGGTAATAAAAGTGAAATTTATTGCAGGTTAGCTAAGAGAAATCGGCATAAGCTTTGAATTCATCTAATATATGTTTTATACAGTTAAATATGAAGCAAAGAAAGAAATGGAATTCCTTTCAAACCATAGTATATTATCATTCAACAATTTAAACACTGTAACTGCTTAAACTTGCCAAAGGCTCAACTCTATCTCCCCGAAAATTGTAAAGTCTATCCAGATTGTAGTAAAAAAGGCTATTTATTTTGAAGTGTAATCTTTAGTGTTGTTAGCCCTACAGCATGATCAAAATAGGATTTCAGACTCTGCATTGAATTTTATTTCATGTATCTCTCAACATTCAAGTTCCCTAAGATTAGTATAAAACATTTCAAAGAAAAGAGTAGTATTATTTATACGGTGATCTGTGACGAATAATAAATATCTTAAATGCTGTGCTGATCATCAGTGTTATACTATTTAACTACCCCCAATGATTTTATTTTTTCCAACAAAAATCTGTAAGCTTCAATTAAGAGCACCTGTTTCATCTGTGTTGACAATTATATTATAATGGGTTAACTAAAGAACCATGCTTCCTTTTCTTCTTTCGTGTTCAAAGATTTACTTCGAACCATTTCCTGTTCAGTGTCTTCTTTTGATTTTCTGTTCTGTTTTCATTTTTAACCAAACTTACAAAGGGAAAAAAAAAGACCTCAGTTGTATTTTCTATTATTATTTCTCCTCTAAATATAAACACCCTTTTCCTACTTGAAATTTCTAAGCCCATTGTCACTCATTTCCTTGGCATAATTTTGACCTCTTATTTTTTCCCTTGATGGATACTGTCATTTTCTTCCTTCAGTGATATGACCTCCTTGTTTCCCCACGAAACATAATTTCTGATTTTCTGCTATAATAGAATCTAAAGCACACTGATCTCATTTATTTTATACTTTGAGAGGACTTTTTGCTTAGCTTATCTAAGTCAGTTTCACTCATTTTGAATTTCTGTAAAGAATTCACTTCTATGTTTTGTAACAATAGTTTATTTTTTAAATTTATTATAAAGGTGATGGACAAGGGGGTTATAGTTGCATGAGTAAGGTAATGAGTACATTTCTTTTTAAACACTGTTACACCTCCCTCATTTTCTTCCCCTTACCACTCCTCACTCCCCTCCCTGCCCAAGCAGTAAAGTTCATCTCCAAAATAGTGTCTAGTGAGTATCATTGTTGCATTAGTTCATGTTATGTCCTGTTGTTTCTGTGATTCCTATTTTCTTCCATGGATCAGATAAGCTCACATACAATACAAAGGGTACAAAAAACTAAACAGAAAGAAAAAAAGAGAAATAACTGCATACAGGACATAGTAAGTACCTCTTGTTTCCAATTCTTGGAGTCCATTTTGGTATGCTATGCATTTAGCAGTTGTGATACTCTGCTAAGTATATCATAGACATATTCTAGTTATTAAAAAATAGGGAAATTATGTAGCCTGTATTTCTTTGGACCTAGCTTGCTTTGCTTATGGTAATTTTTCTAGGCTTTTCCATTTCCTTACAAATGGGGCAATAGCATTGTCTCTGATGGAAGCATAGAACTCCATTGTATGTATATATACATCTTGCTGATTCATTCCTCTCCTGAGGGTATCTGGGTTGGTTCCATACCTTAGCTATGATTAAAAAAAAAAAAAAACGCTGCAATGAACATGTAATGCTGGTGGGGATGTGGCCAATCTAATGCTACTACACTGTTTTTGGGAGTGTAAAGTTGTTCAACTACTCTGGAAAGCAGTATAGAGGTTCCTCAAAAAGCTAAACATATACAAGATGAGGGAGTAACAATGCTCAAGAGGAAATGTACTTATTACCTTACACATGTACCTACAATCCCTCTGTACAGTATCTTTACAATTCCCCTATGACCCAGCAATCCCACTCCTGGGCATTTACCCAAAGGACCATAAACAAGACTATACTGAATTTACCATCATTTCTATTTATTAGCCAAATATTTCTTTAGACAGCTGGGAAAGAAAACCTTCTAATATTATATTTAATCATTTTCCTAAAAAATTTGTAGAACATTTTTTTTCTCTCTTGGTTCATTTCTAGCTCTCTCCTCTCTCTCTGTTCTATTCTATTCTAGCTCTCTCTCTGTTCTTACCTCTCTCTTGCTCTTCTTTTCTAGCTCTCTCTGCTCTCTCTCTGTTCTAGCTCACTCTGTTCTATTCTAGTTCTCTCTCTGTTTTATTCTAGCTCTCTCTGTTCTATTCTAGCTCTCTCTCTGTTCGTTTCTAGCTCTCTCTGTTCTTTTCTTGCTCTCTCTGCTCTTTTCTAGCTCTTTCTTTTGCCAGCCACGTGGAGTGCCAACCTTGCCTGGTCCCAGCAGGGCTACTGAATAAACCTACCCCTTACCTGAATACCACGAATACCCGCAGTTCTGACGGCCTTTTGCGAACCAGTCTGTCTGCGGTGGAATCAACGCATCGATACCATTGCTGCCTTCACATCCACGTCCACACCACTTCTCTACTCTGATGGCAGCAAGCTTTCAACCCAGGAGCCTTTGGACCCTATTCATGCTTCCCAGATGAAGAAGATGACATAAAGGGATGGCAGAGATGTCTGGTTGCAGTCCTAATGCACCAGTTGATCAAATCAAGAGGACAACAGAGATAGGGACTCAGAGCTCTAAACCCAAGGAGTGGAAGGATCTATCCTGGAACCATCCACTAACAGATTTTGGCTGAGTGAGAAGTTAATGTCTGCAGTGCCTAGCTGCTTTTATTGGGGATAGAATCATGCATTTGGGGCTGTAACGGAGGTGGGGGGACCTATGGAAGATGAGGCATAGAAAACATTCCACCTGCACATTGCAAAGTTCGGGCCAATGGCTCCTCTTTCTCCTCTCACTGAGAGTCAGCCTTTGGATGGTCGGCTGGGGAAGGAATATCCAGTGTCACCAAAAGGCCAGAAAATCCCCAAGCCAAATCTCCTCTATCAGGTTGATTATTTTTCTTCCCATAACTAGTAGCAGGTATTTGGCTGTGTCCATTAAAAGCCATTTCATGTTCCCTTGAAAAAAAAAAAAATTTGTAGAACATGTATAAAGTCTAATGGGATCATTATATGCATTTTCTTCACTAATTTCTGTTTATTTTTCTCCTTTGCAAATTATATTTTATACACTACTTAGATTTCCTTCTCAATCTCCAGAAATATACTTTTATACATCATAATTCCTACCCAAATAATTTTCCAAATAACTTCTATTTTCAAAATAATTTTTCATTAAAACCATTTCAATTGAATTAAATATGTCTATTTTGGAATAAGACATAGTATTTAATTTTTAATATTTATTAAATGTTTAGAAATTTTATATTTTACTAGATGTGTGCTTTGTTTTGGTCAAATATGACATTTTTTAAAATATTAGTTGATAACTATTTTCATGAAATATGGGAACTTGGAACATACTGTCACTTTGACTTTACCTGTAAGATTCTCCTAAGTTGTCTTAAGTTTTAGCACCTCTCACATGAACATTTTTATTTAAATGAATCAAGAGAAATATATCTGCTTTCCCAATCTTATTCAATTTTCTTCCCTAAGGGTCAACTTCAAATCAATTTTGGAAGAGAATACACTTTATGAGGACATATTATTTGTATGTGGCTGTAATACATAGTTCTACAATAGGAGAAATAATCCCTCCCCTTTTTATTTTCATGAATGAATTGACATCTGGTGTTTTCCAAATGGACTACATGTTGGCTTTCTTATTTTTATTTATTTTTAATATAACTTTTAAAATGGAAGATGAATTACAAAATCATGATTTTTTTCTAATATCATTGTTTTCTTTGTGTCTATTATTTTGAATGAGGTCACTACAAATTCCTAAGTGTGTGATGTGCCTTCATGTTGGTCTCATTTCTTATATTTACTAATATTCTATCCAGGATACATTTAAGAAGATGCAGTTACTTTGTTTTGATTTGATGGTCATGATATATTTTTTCCTTTGAAGCCTCCATTCCTTCGTCACGAATTTTGAATGTAAAAATGTAAAAAAGAGAAAACATGTTTACTAGTATTAAGAATGCTTGAAAAACAATTTACACTAACAGCAAACTTTTTTCTTTCTTTTTTGAATTAAGTTTTTTATTGTGAAACTATTCTACAGAGGGGTTACAGTTACATGAGCAAGGTAATGAGTACATTTCCTAACAAGCATTGTTGCCTCCTCCTTTGTTTTTCCCCTACCATCCCTTCCCTCCCATCTCCAGGGCTACACCCCTAAGCTCACCTCTCTACCCCCCCACTCCTCTACCCCTCCACTCCTCCACCCCTGCCTAAATTGTAAAGTTCATTTTTCTGTCTTGTACATATCGTTGTTGCAATGGTTCACTTGTATCCCTATTTAAACAATTTGTTTTTTCCCTTCCCCTCCACAAACTATACCAACATCAAATACAGTGAAAACAGGTGTTATACTGTGGGAGAGGGACATACAAAGCAACAAAGAAATATCTTTTAAATATGTTAGAAACAATAGCAAGGAAGAAAACAAAAAATACTTATGTCCTTATCTTGGGGTTCATTTTGTTTAACATCATCTTATCTGACCTTTTCTGCTTGTCCCAGCATATACTTATGCTTTATTGCAAATAAGGAAAACTATTGGACCTTTGTTTCTTTGGGCCTGGCTTACTTCACTTAATATAATTTTTTCCAAGTCTTTCTATTTCCTAACAAATGGGGTAATGTCATTCTTTCTGATAGAGACATAGACTTCCATTGTGTACATTTTCTTGATCCCCTCAGTAGATGAATGGATCAAGAAAATTGTTATTCTTTCTGACATTGTGTTGCTATATAGCCCGAAATTTAATTCAACCCGTGTGTGTGTGTGTGTGTGTGTGTGTTTGTGTGTGTGTGTCTGTGTGCCACTGCCTCCTGTTGTTGCTAGGCTTTCTTGCCCATAACTAGTGCTCTAACACCTCAGGCATCCCTCTAAATCAGCTTTTTACTAGTTAATTGGAAATGAGATTTTACAGGCATTTCATCTTAGGCTGGCATCCTACCATGATCCTCTGATCTCGGTCTCTGGAGGAAAGCTAGCACCAAAAATGGAGAATGAAGTATATAAATAAATAAATAAATCAGATAAGAAACACTGATGTGAAGATGGAGATATCATAATTTTTATACAGGGCCATCTGTGGTGGTTCTTGCCTGCTATCCCAGTTACTTATGAAGAGAAGACTGTAAGAAGTTTGAAGCCAGCTGGTGCAATTAGAGAGGACCTGTTACACCGAACATCTGTACAATGTAACATGCACCTGTGATTTCCGTTATGGTAAGAGCTGTAGGCTCAGCAGCCCTAGGCACCCAAAATGGTACTTAATTTGGAAAATAAAGAAAGAGCCAAGTAAGGTCAAGTGTTATATTGCATGCCTTGTAAGCATGAGTCCCTGAGTTCATATGTTAAAATCTACATAACCTACATATATATGTGAATATACATATGTATAAAAGTTCAGATATATGTGTATATATATATATATATATATATATATATATATATATACTATATCTATATATAAAGTGAAGATAAGTAATACAAATTCTTTGTGAATTTTAAAGAAAATAGTGGTGAGGCAAAAATGGCATTCATGATTAAGATTCTAGGAACCATGATTTTCTAGAATCTATTCAAACAATTTTACTTTTATTCTCATTCTAAAAGATGTACAAGGGCTGGGAATGTGGCTTAGTGGTAGAGTACTTGCCTAGCATGCATGAAGACCTGGGTTCAATTCCTCAGTACCACATAAACAGAAAAAGCCAGAAGTGGAGCTGTGGCTCAAGTGTTAGAGTGCTAGACTTGAGCATAAGAAGCTCAAGGACATTGCCCAGCCCTGCATAAAGGAAAATAGTCTAATTTTAAACATTTTAATAAATTTAAGGAACAGTCTCAAGAAACAAACAAGTAATATGATCATGCATTTCAGAATGCCAAAAAAAACCTCTATCTTGAAATTTATCCATGTGAGTAGGGACTGAATTATGACTTATAAAAGAAACATAGGAATATACACCATTTTCTCAATTTTTCCAGGTTTGTGAATATTTCCTTTTCCTTATTTTGTCAGTACTGGGTTTTGAACTCAGTAGCTTACAGTCTTACTTAGCATTTTCCACTCAAGGTTGGTGCTCTACAACTTGAACCACACCACGACTTCTATTATTTTACTAGTTAATTGGAGTCTCTCAATTGTCTCCCCAGGCTGGCTTTGAACTGGGATCCTTACATCTCAGTCTTCTAAATGGCTAGGAGACCATCATTAATTATCAGCATCCAACTAAATATTTTAAACACAAATATTTTCAGTGTTAGGAAACGTAGAAATGTAAATGAATTACAATATCCTTGTATATTTATTTACATGCTACAAACATCTATACTCTTCAGCATTAAAAGTTTGAAAAAATTGTAGTGTATTTTCTTACTGTAGTATACGAGGTATAGTTTTAAGAATTAAGCACAATGTTTGAAAAGAATAGTTTTTTTTCTCTTTTTGATGGTCTGATAATATTTATTGGCGATCAATAACATTCAATAGTCTATAAACTTGATTTTCCCTCTTTAAGGCAATATTTTGAAGTAAAAATACAGATACCAGTGACAGATCTCTGCTCTTCTGGCTTCAGTGAGGACTCAGCCTATTTTCTCCATGTTGTAGGCTATCACTATTATGTTCTGGGAACCAAATGAAATAGATTTCTAAGAATATTATTGATAGTATGCTTAATAGTTTGGAACAGCAAATTTAATTAACTTAAAATATTAAATATGACTCTTCAGTGAAAAATACACTGCGTACATAATTTTCTGATTTTTAAATGTTAAGAAATTTAATAGCTGTCCTAAATTGTGAAACTATATAAACTCAGTAATACATTGATTATACATAAAAGCAGAGAACCCTAAAGTCTTCTGCTAGTATTCCATTGTATTCCTAGTGAATACTCAAAATGAGTATGTTACTTAATACAAATTATAGCTTCATTCTTTAATTCTTTTTTAATTTAATTTAATTGTAAAGGTGATGGACAAAAGGATTATAGTTGTATAGGTCAGGTATTGAGTATATTTCTTGTAAAACATTGTTTCCCCTCCCTCAGTTTTTGCCCATCCCCGCCTGCAGTGCTCCGCACCAAGTGGTAAAACATTTGCAACATATTGTCTTATGAATATCAATGCTGCAGTGGTTCACCCTTTGTCCTTTGTCTCACCATTTTGTTGTTCCCCTTCCCTTCCCTAATTCAAATAAACATATACTCATAATGTTGAAATTTCATGCTCATTTTATTTTGCAAAATTAATGCTTAAATTGCATGTTAAGAGACTTTAATGCCACAATTCCTTATTCCTTTCTTTATTAACATATTTATGTATGTATAATATATATCAATATATAACACAAATTAATTTATGTATGTATGTATGTATGTATGTATGTATGTATGTTTGAGGACTGTGACTTAAACTCAGGGCTTTGGGATCTTGATGGTTTTTTTACTTGAGGCTGACACTGTATTAGTATTTGAATCACAGCCCAATTTCAGTAGTTTATTGGTTAATTAGATAAGAGTATCACTGCCCGGACTGACTTTGAAGCATAGTGCTTAGATCTCAGCTTCCCAAATAGCTTTAATTATAGTTGCCAATCACCAGCATCCAGCTTCTGTTTCTTGTCATGGAGATATTATCTTCAAAATCCACCTATGAAGATCTTACAATAAGCATCTTTGCATCTCAAAATAGTAAAATATCCTACAGATTCTGACTAATTTTTATAAGACAATGTAATTTATCTTAGGATGTACTGCTTTCATGACGCTCATAGCCTGGATTAATAGTGTAAGCTAATAATCTGTAGTTATATTAATTAATCTTTCATTAAATTTTCTTGTCTTTAACCTGATTATAACAATAATATCTATGATTGCTATGAAGAGAAAAACAAATTAATATTTCTAAAATTATTACGAAGTACCTATGATTAAATGTGTTCTTACTGAATGCTAGTTATTCTCATCCAAACAATGAGCTTTTGATATGTATTAGAGTTTGTTAATAGTACTAACTCTAGGATGATATGGTTGTAGAAGAAATGTAAAAAGTGGAAAGCATTCTTTAGGACTTTGGTTACTGTACTGCTATTTTTCTGTTACATTTAAAATAGGTTTTGGTTATATTAAAATTATGCCACAAACAAATGTCATTAAGTGAATTAAAGCATTAATAGAGAAATCTAGGACACAGGAGACAAGATTATTCTTAAAGAGATGATCTTATTAAGATTATTGTTAAGGAGACAAAATAGAGAAAAAGAGCAGAGCAGAGAAGAGAAGAGAAGAGAGAGAAGAGAAGACAAAGGAAGAGAGGAGAGTAGAGAAGAAGAGACAAGAGAGAAGAAGAGAAGAGGGGAGGAGAAGAGAAGAGGAAAGGAGTGGAGAAGAAAGGAGAGGAGAGGAGAGAAGAGAAGTGAAGAGAAGAGAAGAGAAGAGAAGAGAAGAGAAGAGAAGAGAAGAGAAGAGGGGAAGGGACAAAAGAGAAAAAGGGAAGAAGACAAGGACAAAGATGAGCAGAAGAAAAAAGAGGGCAAGAAGAAGAACATGTTGGTTGTCAGATTGTTTTGAGACAGAAAGAACAATGACAGCTGAAGCAAAAGGAAGAGTGAGTAGAAGAGCAAAGAGTAAGAAGAAGGGTGAGAAAGAGAGAAGGAGGAGGTAAAGGACGAAGAAGGGGAAATCAAGAAAAGGAGAAAGAAATAATAAAAATGTTGGAAATTTGGAGAGTAGCCTATGTGGCAAATGGGTAGCCTTTTTATCTTAAGCAAAATGCACATAATTAAATTCTTAGGGAATTAGTAAATACAAGAGAAAATGCAGCTGGATCGCCAGTGAAGATCACTATTTTTCAAAACATATAATGCAGAACTTACTAAATGTTCTTTCCTTACCTAAACTTGGCAGGTTTAAGAAGTTCCTTTTATTCTGGTTTCTTTTTGGCCTGTGTTTTAGGGGAAAAATTCAAGAAACTATATTTAAGGGTAGACTTTATTGCAATTGTCTTCATTGAAGTTTGTGAGACATTTTCATTCCTTCTGCTATCTCTTTTTTAATCATTTTTCCATAAATATTGAAGGTTTTGAACTCTTTCCCTTTGTGTGTCACCGGATATATTCAATTAATACTTCTATTTCAATTATCCTAGTTTCTTTTGTTCAATTTCATCCTCTTTTCTATTTTATATAGAAGTTATCCATTATTTCTGTGATGGTTACATTCATCTTTTAATTTAGTATTTCTTTGATTCTAATCATCTCCCTTATAAAAACTGAGCAGCTGTGTGATATAACTTTCTCCTATTTTACTCAGATTTTATTTTTCCACACTTTTAACTACACAGACTAGATTTTAAAACTTTAAATCTGCTAAATTATTATCCTCACTATGTGCATTCATTTGATTTGTCCTTCCTAAGTTTACTAATATTTTCATTGAAATATTTTACAATATTTCTTACATCAAACAAATTGCATAGGTGTTAAAATTTCAATAATGCTTTGACTAATTTTACAAGACTATATTTCATATTGCTTTCATGTTCAGAAATAGGCCCTGGCTATATTTACATTCTTCATCTCATTTCCTAAGTTATTGCTTTTCTCCTATAATCAAATAAGTAGGAAACTATATTGCAGTTGGATTAAAAGTTCAAGTATTATAGGCCAAGATACTTGACTCAGAGATAGCAAAAACATCTATTTCTTTATTTTTCTAGAAACAAACATGAGATTAAGAAAAGGAAATTGTTCCATTGGTAATTACAGGTGGAATTTCAGCGAGTGATGGGAATAATCTTGCTTACTGCACAATGGGACATGATACTATTGAAGCTATTTCGTAAAAAAAGATAAATATTGATTCATTACTTCTAAGTCAGTAATGCTATATAGATGTCTCCTTTTATGCCTTATAGTATGTGTGTGTGTGTGTGTAGTTCTCTGCAGTAAAGGGACTTGTTAGTTACACTGTCTTACAATCTAGTATAGATATTTAGGTATTTTTGAAAGTATTAATAGCTAATGTATTTGGGGCATCTGTGGGTATTGTGAATTTTATAAAACTAATATTATTTAAAATGACAATGGAAAGAAATAGCTCAAGTAAGATTTGTTTTAAATTACCTGATCGAAATTCAAGAGAATTAATTACTCTAGACTATATGAGACTATACTATAGACTATATTACTGTATGAGAAATGTAAAAAAAGGCTCTACTGTGTTCTACCAAGAAAAGAAATCTGAATTGTTCCAGAAATGAGTTTTGGATTTATATTGACTAATTAGAAAATGATATTCACTGTGAGTATTTGAAAATGGAAGACTTAAATATCTTCTATGGAAGTGAATAAGATTTCAGCATCAGTTGATATTGTATTTTACAATTGAAGGATTCTGGAAAGATCAGTCTTCATTAGTGAGAAATTTGAATATCAGTCTGGAAGTGCAATTTATCCTGTAGATAATAGGAAACAGCTAAACATTTGAGCAAGAACATGACATGACAGAAGGTTCATTTCAGGTATATTGAGCTATGAGATTATGAAAAATGAATATAAAGATGGAAAACGATTGCTCTTGAAGGATTAAAACCTATCAGAGAAGAGAATTCAGCTTGAAGAGAAGTAACAAAAGACCATCTTATAAAAGGATGAATTAACATTTTAGCATGCAGAGATAAGATATGAAAGTAGAACGCAGAAAATTAGTAATATGCAAATATTAAAAATCTTCTCTAATGAGTAAGTCAGATAAAATAATTAATTTTCCTTGGGAAAAAAGGAATTTTAGCCTTCTGATGCTGTCAATAAATAGAATCTTATGCTTTCATCAATGATTATATAATTTCTCTTTAAAATAGTATTCTATAAATTAATAAAAATCTATAAATTAATAATATATCTATAAATTAATGCCTTGTGAAGAAAGGTACTATTCTCTCACACCTGTAATCTTAGCTACTCAGGAGGCTGCATTCTGAGGATAGCAGTTCAAAGCTAGCTCAGATGGGAAATGTCACAAGACTATCCTTAGTTAACAAGTGCAAGTGTGGCTAAGAGATAGAGTACCAGCCCCTTGAACAAAGAAGCTAAGGGGCCGTGTGAGTGCCAGTACCAGAGAATGAATGTATATACACATTTGTTTGTATGTTTATATATCTACATATAATATATTCACACATATATCCATTTCTCCTTGTGTACAGAAAACTATACTACAGTATAGAAGATAGAATATAGAATAGAATATATTATACATGATTAATAAAAACTCATGTAAAAGTTCATATATATGAATAACTGCTATGTATATAAATATAGACTATATAATATATATAGAATTGAAATTGTAACATATTATAAAATAATTATAGCATAATATATTGTAATATAATTTTATATAATATATAATATATAAATATAGAATATAGAATAGCTATATATAAATATAGAATAAAATGCTAATTCTATAAACTACATTAACATTATATATAGAATGCTTATTCTATATTTATATGTTATATTGTGATATGCATATGATTAACAAAAACTTACATAAAACTATTCTATTATTCAAATCCTATGTCTGAAAAAGTTGTAAAAGTTCCATCTAATTTTTTTATCTTCCAAGAGATCCCTATTTCATCTATGTTTCGATTTCCATACAGTCATTTTTGAATAATATGTGATTTCAAGAGAGTATACATCATGGTCTTCCTACACTTTAATGAGAAAAGGTATATTTTGAAAATATATCATTTCAATTAAATGAAAGCAATTCTTTTTAGGAAGACCTTGAATTTTAAGGTAAAATATTATGGACAAATTTAATTCAAATAAGTGGAATGAAAGACTTTCTATAATTTTGTCTGTCCTATGACCTCTCCCTGGAATTTTCAGAAAATAGAATAAGTTAACTAGCTTTGTTAATCATATGGTCAACAAAATAAATTACAATAAATATGAGCTGCTTCTTACTCTCATGACATTTTATTTCCATGTATTATACTGTTATTCTTTTCATATGACAGGTACATTTTCTATTCTAAAAATTATCATGCACTTGACATCCATAATAAGTATGATTCCTGGAGATTTTATCTAAGATTCTCCAATTGTATCATAATAGGCCTCTGATAATGTTAGAATTCCAGAATGTATGAATGAAGTCACCCAGATATATAGAAAAGGCACTAGCAATAAAATTTAGATATAATTTAGGGATATTCCACTTCTGCTCATGCCTCTTTCATTTATTGAGTCCTGTGATTATTAAGACATGGTCCATTTTTTTTATAGTTTTTGTGTTTGATTACTGTTTCAGAGGTATATCACATTGTCTATTTGTATGCAAGCTTTCTTGACTCACCTTATTTTGCTAAAGCCTACCATATTCAGCATACATGCTACACTCATAAATGAACTTTCAGAGTATCTCCAAGGTCATTATTACAAAAGGTTATTATTGTTGTTGAGGATAGTGAATATACGAAATACAGACATTGTTTTACTTCCTTTTCGAAATTTGCTTTGAGATAGTGAGATAATAATTTTGAATGAAGTTACATAGATATTTAATGTGATCTTCAAATAGGGTCTTTGAGGAATTGTTGTTGTGTTGGTGGTGGTTTCTTTTTCCTTCTGTTGCTTTTCATTTTAGGAAAAGTTAAAGCCAAAAATTTTGGATAAGGATCAAAATGGTCAGTGTTTATATTCTGGGAGAAATTAGCTCCAAGTGTATTGACAGGATCTATAATAAAATTAGCATAGGCCAATTTTCTGAGAGCCAGAGACTTCACTACAGATGAGGAAAGCTCTCAAAAAAATCTGTGCAAAAAAATTTCTCCACGGAATCATGCTTCTTTTCATGGAAGAACTCCAAGATTATAAACATGGGTCTGGGCATGAAAAACCTTTCTCCATGCAGTACAGATAATAGGTAAGCAGGTGATCACCACTGTTCTCGAAGAAACGTAATCATCCTAATAAATACTGTTAGCTAGCTTTCCTTCATTATTAATGAAATATCAGATACTTTACAACAGCAGCTTCCAGATGGTCTACACACTCAGTTGTAGCAAATGGATCTACACCTGTTATGTTAGCCACCCCTGATGTCATTTCCTAAAGAACGTTTCCTTGAAATTCAGACAATATGGCTTTTATTACATTGCTAACTGTTCATCTGTTTTTATTTTAATACTAGTTATTGCAAATAAGGGAAACCATGGTACCTATGTTTCTTTGGCCTGGCTTACATCACTTCATATAATTTTTTTCCAAATCTTTCCACTTCCTAACAAAAGGGCAATGCCATTCTTTCTGATGGAGGCATTTACATTTTCTCGATACATTCATCTGTACTGAGGGGCATCTGGGTTGGTTCCATATCTTAGCTATGGTACATAATGTTGCAATACTTATAGTTGTGCTGGTAGCTTTAGTATGGTCTTATTTGTGATCATTCAGGAAAATGCCCAAAAGTGGGATTGCTGGGTCATTGGGGAGCTCTATGTGGAGTCTTTTGAGGAAACTTCACACAGCTTTCCAAAGTGGTTGTACAGTTTACACTGCCACCAACAATGCAGTAGGGTTCCCTTCTGTCCACATCCCCTCCAGCATCTATTGTTATTAGAGTTCTTGATTATAGCCATTCTAACTGGGGTGAGACTTCAGGACCAATGGAATAGAATTGAAAACCCAAAAATGAGCCCACAGACCTATAGCCATAGGTCCCTTCGATAAGGGACCTAAAAAAATAGAAAGACAGACTCATCAGTAAATGGTGCTGGCAAAATTGGTTTATCACTTGTAGAAACTAAAGCTAGCTCCTTATAAATCACCCTCTAACAGAATGTACTCCAAATGGATCAAAGACCTTGGGGTAAAAGCAAACACTCTGAAAACATAACAGGAGGAAATAGGAGAAACCCTAGGTCTCCTTGGCACAGGCTGAAATTTTCTTAATAGAGACTCAGAAACACAACAAATCAAAGAAAGGTTGGACAAATATAATTGCATAAAATGGTAGAGCTTCTGCATGGCAAAGGTCATAGCTAGCAAGATCAATAGAAAACACATGGATTGGGAGAAGATCTTCACTAGCCATACAATAGACAAGAGTCTCATATAAAATATATCTAGAAATCAAAAAAATTAAATCTCCCAACAACAAATCCACAAAGAAACAACTGCCCAATAAATAAGTGGGATAAAGACTCAAAGAGAAAGTTCTCTGAAGAGGAAATAAGAATGTCCAATAAACACATGAAGAAATGCTAAACCTCTCTACCCATAAAAGAAATGTAAATCAAAACGACAATGAGATACCAATTCATCCAGTTAGAATGGCTAAAGTTCCTTTTCAACATAATGTCTTGTACATCTCATTGTTACAATGAATCAGCCTGTATCCTTATTTCAGCATTTTGTTATTTCCCCTCACCTCCCCAAATTAGAAAAATGTATATACAAGATGCAGGGCACCAGAATCAAATACAGTGACAACAGAGGTTATACTATGGGGGAAGAACATACAAAAGAAACCAAAAAAATCACATAGTACATTAGAAACAACAGGGAAGGGATGGTATGTGACAAAAAAAGGAAGAGGCAACAATGCTTGTTCATGTAACTGTAACCCCTCTACAGTATTTTTACATTAAAAAGTTATTAAATATACTAACATTATATACTAAAATATAAATATTAATATAGTATATATAATATATTTGAATATATTATGTATAACATAAATAATCAAATATATTATATAATGCATATAAAATATGTATATATAATATATTATATAATATATATAATGCATATACATTGTATATATAATTTATATATAGATATATGTTTCTAACATATTTAAAAGATATTTCTTTGTTGCTTTGTGTGTCCCTCAAACATGGTATAACCCCTGGTTTCATCGTATTTGATGTTGGTATAGTTTGTGGAAGGGAAAGGTAAAAACAAACCGTATAAGTAGGGATACAGGTGGACCCATTGCAACAATGAGATGTACAAGTTGTTATGTCAAAAAATGAACTTTACAACTTTGGAGGGGTGGATGGGAAGGGATGGGAAGAGGAAAGAAAGGAGGAGGCAACAATGCTTGATACGAAATGTACTCATTACCTTGCTCATGTAATTGTGACCCTTCTGTACAGTATTTTCACAATAAAAAAATCTAACTTGCCCTCACTGGTGCAAGTTTTACGGCTTTAAACATCCCCTTTTCAAAAGCCATCTTATTCCACATGGTATTCAATGTAAACAAAAGTACAATTTTGTGACTTTTTAAATATTATTTTTGTGTATGAGTGATGAGTGGTGGTCTTGAGGCTTGAACTCAGGGTCTAAGACTTTTGCTCAATGCTAGAGCTCTACCACTTGAACTACAGCACAACTTCCATGTTTTTGTTCATGAAGTGAAAATTTGAGTCTCACAGACATTCATCCTTGGGGTGTCTCCAAACTGTATCCTCTGATCTCAGCCTCCAGAGTAGCTAGGGATTATGCCACTAGTGACCAGAATAATGTTTGTGATTTCTTTTGCTCTGATGATGCACTTTTCTCCTAGCAGAACTACTGTTTTCTATTTCCAAAGTCAAACACCTGCTCGCCACACCAATGCATTTTCTGTTTTCTATTCCCATAGCACGTGCTTTTCTAGGGTTTTAAGACAGGTAATCCACTGCTGACAGCTCTCCCCATCACAACCTGATGGAGATTGATAAGGGATAAACTGGGGCAAGACCAAACCCAAGCTCATTCATCTTCCTCCTCTCAAGAGAGAGTCGACTTCTCATTCAAGTTTTGATAAATGTGAATTTAATTACTAGATTGTTACACTTTTCCTGCAACCGAGTTAAAAATATGCTATCATTTCTTATTTTGATTTAAAAACGATAAGGGAGACTGGTGCTGGTGGCTCATGCCTTTAATCGTAGCTACTCAGGATTCTGAAATCTGAGGATGTGGTTCAAAACCAGCCCCAGTAGGAAAGCCCATGAAATTCGTTTCTCCAATTAACCACTAGAAATCCGGAAGTGCTGCTGTGGCTTAAAAGTGGTACATTGCTAGCCTCGTCCTGAAGAGCTCAGGGACACTGCCCAGGTCCAGAGTTCAAGCCCCATAGCAGACCAAAACAAAATCAAAAACAAAAAATAAAATTATGAAATAATTAAAAGTACTGTGAATATATAGGATATACAATATGTTTTTAAATATTACAAAATGGGGCTGGGAAGATGTCTCAGTGGTAGAGCGCTTCCCTTGCATCCCTGAGGCCCTGGGTTCGATTCCTCGGCACCACATAAGCAAAAAGAAAAAAGCCAGAAGTGGCGCTGTGGCTCAAGTGGTAGAGCGCTAGCCTTGAGCGGAAGAGCTGAGGGACAGCGCCCAGGCCCAGAGTTCAGGCCCCACGACTGGACCCCCCAAAACATAAAAAAAAATACAAAATGGTTAAAGAAATATCAATCACAGTGCATAAATCTTGTATTTTCATTGTATCCAACATAGAATAAATTGTAGTTACCGATTAGTTGGAAAAAAACAATGAAAGAGGAAGTTTTAGAATGAAAAAAATATTCGAATCTAATTTATTGAAAATGAAAATATTCACTAGCATCAATGTTTCCTTAATGATTTTAGGATACTCATTTTTTTGGGTCTGTTTCTGTTTTTTGTTTTCTTTTTGGTTTTTAACTCTGGGCCTGGGCGCTGTCCCTCAGCTCTTCAGCTCAAGGCTAGCGCTCTACCACTTGAGCCACAGTGCAATTTCCGGCTTTTTTCTGCTTATGTGGTACTGAGGAATCGAATCCAGGGCCTCATGCATGTGAGGCAAGCACTCTACCACTGAGTCAACTTCACAACCCATTATTTTAGATATTACATCTTTGTGACCTTATGTGGTTCAAGGGGTAGAATGCCAGCCATGAGCAAAGAGGGTCAAGAGTTCAAGGGACTAAGTTTAAGACACAATACCATAACAAAAACATGCAAATAACCAATATCCATTCCTGTTCAAACGATTTTCAAGGGAGGAAATTGCCCTAGTGTTTGCTAAAAGGAAAAGATCCAACACATGGTAATGTTCATTAATGTAAAATATAATGTTATCATTATACCTAATGGGTATAAATGGAGTGCTAGTATCCTAAATACAAGAAAGAATATCATTACTTTCATGAATATGTGTAGTGGTATATGTTTATAAATTATGTTTTCTATGTTTTATATTATATAATATATATGATTATAATTTATGCTGTGAATGGTTATAATTGTTTATAATTCATAAACAACATATTCATTATATTCAATATATTCAAATATATTCATTATATACAATATGTAATTTAATTATTTATAATATGTCATGTTGTCTTCTTCATATAAATTATAGAGGGCCTTGGTAGTCTCAGGAATAACAATTGGGATCGAGAATCATCAAAGTGAAAATTGTCTTTGGGGTGGGAAAAAATTGCCTAGAATTTGTGAAGCTTTGAGTTCAACCATTCTCCCACTCAAATTAAATGTTTGAATTTTAAAATGTTAACAGTTCTAAAGACAGCAGTACTTCATGAGACAATATAAGGCTATGGAACTTATACAATACATAAAACACATTTAAAATCTAGTGAGAATTATACAACCTATGAGGGTATTTATTTTTCACAAGTAGTAGTAGCCAGGATCAATTGTTGAACACTTGAAAAATAAGACTTATTCAGGCAGCGAAAGAAGCGCCTATGAGGAAATGCAGGGAAATTTCATGTTATAGGCACAGATAAGGTTTGAACAAGAAGTGGCCCACCGAACATCATGCTCCATGTATACCCAGCAAACACATAATTCCTCTGAACCTGGAGATATCAGAACTGACAGATGGGTACTGACTCTGGAGAACAGTGACATGTGGGATTGTCACACTGTCACAGCCTTATATACCAGGTACACCTGACCCTGAGTTTTTTTTTTTTTTTTGCCACAGCTCCCTTTATGCCTATTTTTTCTGTGGTCAATTAGAGATATCTCTGATACATTCCTTCGATCATCATATTTCAGCCTTCTAGGTAGCTAAGGATACAAGTATTAATCATTGGAATTGTAGTACATCTTCAGTATATTTAATATAATATTAATATTAAATGATAATTTTATATTATATGATATTATGATATATAATTTATTACAAATTTTGTATATATACTATGTAGTATTAGTATATAGTATATATACATTATTTATGTATGTATATGTTCATATATATTCATTATATGTGCATTATATATATATACATTATATATACATCATGTATATTACATATTATACATAATATGTTATATATTATATATACTATATATGTTGTATATACATTTTATAATATATTTTCATTATTTATGATATATTACACATAATATATTCAAATATATTATATATGCTATATTAATACTTATGTTATATAATGTTAGTATATTTTAATATCTTTTTATTGTAAAAATATTGTACAGAGGGGTTACAGTTACATGAACAAGCTTTGTTGCCTTTCTTTGTGTGTCCCATACCATCCCTTCCCTCCCACTTCCATAACTATGTTTTCCCCTTTGCCCCCCTAAATTGTAAAGTTCATTTTCTTTTCTTTAACTTTTTTACTGTGAAAATGCTGTACAGTGGAGTTAGTTACATGAGCAAGATAATGAGTACATTTTTTATCAAGCATTGTTGCCTCCTCCTTTGTTTTTTCCCTACCATACCTTCCCTTCCATCTCTGCAACTACACTCTTCCCCACCCAGCCAACTCCCACCTCTAAATTGTAAAGTTCGTTTTCCTACGTAGTGTCTTGTACATCTCATTGCTACAATGGGTCAACCTGTATCCCTATTTAAACATTTTGTTTTTTCCCTACCCCTCCACAAATTATACCGTCATCAAATTTAGTGAGAATAAGGGTTATATCATAAGGGGAGGAATATACAAAGCAACAAAAAAATCACATGGTACATTATGAATGTGTTAGAAACAATAGCAAGAAAGAGAAAAAAAAACACTTGAGCCCCTAAGTGGGTGTTCATTTTGCTTAACTTCATTTTATCAGGTCATATGTCCATAGCTTTTGACCTTTTCTACTTGTCCCAGATGTATACTAATTATTGCAAATAAGGGAAAATATGGGACATATTTTTCTTTGGGCCTGGCTGAATTTATTAAATATATTTTTCCAAGTCTTTCCATTTCCTAACAAATGGGGGAGGCATAGAATTCCATTGTGTGTATACATACATATACATATATGTGTGTGTGTATGTATATATATATATATATATATATATATACATATATATATATATACATAAATATATATCACACTTTCTTGATCCATTCATCTACTGAGGGGTGTCTTGGTTGGTTCCATATCTCATGCATGGTAAATAATGCTGAAATAAAGATAGTTGTGCTGGTAGCTTTAGTAAGGTCTGGTCTGTGATCATTCTAGTAAATGCCCAAAAGTGGGATTGCTGGGTCATAGGGGAGCTCTATGTGGAGTCTTTTGAGGAAACTTCATACTACTTTCCAAAGCGGTTGAACAAGTTTACACTCCCACCAACAATGCAGTAGGTTTCCCTTCTGTCCACATACCCTCTGGCATCTGTTGTTATTAGAGTTCTTGATTATAGCCATTCTAACTGGGGTGAGGTGGTATCTCAATGTTGTTTTGATTTGAATTTCTTTTATGGTTAGAAAGGTTGAACATTTCTTCATGTGTCTATTGGCCATTCTTATTTCCTCTTCAGAGAACTTTCTCTGTAAGACTTTATCCCACTTATTTATTGGGTAATTGGTTCTTTGAGGATTTGTTGTTGGGGGATTTAATTTTCTGATTTCCAGGTATATTTTAGGTATGAGATCCTTGTCCATTGTATGGCAAGTGAATATATTCTCCCAATCCATGGGCTTTCTATTGATCTTGCTAACTTTGTCTTTTGCTATGCAGAAGTTCTGCACTTTCATGCAATCCCATTTGCCCAACCTTTCTTTGATTTATTGTGTTTCTGGATCTCTATTAAGAAAATTTCAGCCTGTCCCAAGAAGACCTAGGGTTTCTCCTATTCCGTCCTGTAATATTTTCAGGGTGCCTGCTTTGACTACGAGGTCTTTGATACATTTGGAGTTGATTCTGGTGCAGGGTGATTTAGAGGCATCTAACTTTAGTTTTCTACAGGTGTTAAACCAATTTTGCCCGCACGATTTAATGAAGAGGCTGTCTTTTTCCATTCTATGTTTGTAGGTCCCTTATCGAAGATTAGATTGCTATAGGTCTGTGGGTTCATTTCTGGGTTTCAAATTCTATTCCGTTGGTCCTGAGGTCTGTTCTTGTGCCAGTATCAAGCTGTTTTGATTACTATGGCTTTGTAGTAGATTTTGAAATTTGGTATTGCTATTCCCCCAACACTGTTGTTTCTGTTAAGGATTGTTTTTGCTATTCGGGTCTTTTATAGTTCCATATGAATTTTTGGATTGTCTCTTCTATTTCTTTGAAGAATTAGATTAGAATATTGATAGGTATCACATTGAATTTGTAGATAGCCTTGGGAAGTATTGCCATTTTCACGATGTTGATCCTTCCAATCCAGGAGCATGGGAAGCTTTTCCAATTTCTAAATTCTGCTTTGATTTCCTTTTACAGGTTTTTATTTTTTCTTGTAGAGGTCCTTCACTTCTTTAGTTAATTCCTATGTATTTTATTTTTTTGTGGGACTGTTCCAAAAAGAGTGGCTTTCCTGATTTCAGCCACACTTTCTCATTTTTGGCATACAGAAAAGCCATAGATTTTTGAAGGTTAATTTTATACCCTGCTACTTTGCCAAAGTTTTGAATCATAGCTATTAATTTGGGAGTGGAGTCCATGGGATTTTTTAAATACAAAATCATGTCATGTGCAAAGAGGGAGAGTTTTATTTCATCTTTCCCTCTTTGGATCCTCTTTATGTTTGCATCTTATTTCTGTAGCTAGGCATTCTAATACTAAATTGAAGAGAAGTGGAGAGAGTGGATATCCTTGTATTGTTCTTGAGTTTAGAGGAAATGGCTTTAGGTTTTCACCATTAAGTATAATGCTGGCTGTAGGTTTGACATTCCCAGCCTTTGTTGTATTGAGGATTGTTCCATAGATTCCTAATTTTCCAGAGCCTTCATCATAAAGGAGTGTTGGATCTTGTCAAATGCTTTTTCTGCATCTATTGAGATAACCACGTGATTCTTATCCTTGCTCTTGATGTAATGAATTATGTTAATTGATTTGTGTATATTGCATGCTTGAAATGAATCCTGTTTCATCATAGTATATGATTTTTTTATGAATTTTTGAAGTTGATTGGCCAAAATTTTGTTGCAACCATGTTCATCAAAGAAATGGGTCTATAGTTCTTTCTTTGATGAGTCCATGTCTGGTTTGGGGATGAGGGTTATGATGGCTTCATAGAAAGTGTTTGGTAGTGAACATTCTCTTTCAATTTCATTGAAGATTTGGAGGAGTATTGGAGTGAGTTCTACTTTGAAGGCCTTATAAAATTCAGGTGTAAATCCATCCTGTCCTGGGATTTTCTTAGATGGATGGTCTCTTATTGCTGTTTCTATTTCAGTGCTTGATATGGACCTATTAAGTTGATTTAACTCATCTTGGTTTAATTTTCGCATGTTGATATTTGCTAGGAAATCGTGATTTCTTCCAGATTCTCAAACTTATTAGCATAAAGTTTTGAGAAGTATTTCCTTATAATGATCTGAATATTGGTTGTTTCGGTGATGATGTTTCCATTCTCATCTCTGAGTTTGTTTATTTGGGTGTGTTCCCTTCTTTTTATGATAAAATTTGCTAAAGGTCTGTCAATTTTGTTAATTTTTTCATAGAAAAACTCTTTGTTTTGTTAATTCTTGCTATAGCTTTTTGTATTCTAATTAGTTTAATTCTGATTTAATTTTAATTATTTCTTTCCATATACTGGATTGGGGTTTAGCTTGCTGTTCTTTTCCAAGGAAGTTCAGATGTCACATTAAATTCTTGGTTTCATATTTCCCCAATTTGTTGATGTAGGAACTCAGAGCTATAAACTTGCTCCTGAGTACTGCCTTTGCTGTGTCCCAGAGCAGCCGGTAATTTGTGTGTTCATTTTAGTGGAATATCATGAACACTTGAATTTCCTTCTAATCTCTTTCACAACCCACTGTTGATTCAACAGTGTGTTTTTCACGCTCCGTGTGTTACAGAACTTTCTTTTGTGGCTTATGGTGTTGCGTTCTAATTTTATTTCCTTGTGGTCTGAGAGAATACAAGGCATAACTTCAATGTTTCTGAATTTGGACGTTTGCTTTGTGACCTAAAATGTGGTCTATTTCGGAAAATGTTCTGTGTGCTGCTGAGAAAAACGTGTATTCAGATGCTGCTGGTTGAAATATTCAGTAGGTGTCTGTTGATCTATGCAGTTGTTTAGATCTGCGGTTTCTCTGTTGAGTTTTTGCTGAGTTGATCTATGTAGTGGGGATAGTGGTGTGTGAAAGTTCACAACAACTAATGTCTTTGGATCTATGTGCGATTTGAAGAAAAGTAGTGTTTCTTGGATGAATGTGGGTGCTCCGTTTTTCAGTGAATAGATATTTAAAATTGTAATATCCCCCTGAAGGAGAGATCCCTGAATTAGTATGTAGCAACCTTCTTTATCACTTCTCACGAATTTTAATTTTCAGTCTATTTTATCTGACATTAGAATTGCAACTCCGGCCTGTTTATGGGGGCTGTTTGCTTGGTCGATTTTATTTCAGCCTTTCACTTTCAGAATATGTTTGTTTTTATGGGCAAGGTGTGACTCTTGAAATCAGCAGATAGAAGGATCTTGCTTTTTAATCCAACTAGACAGTTTATGTTGCTTAATTGGAGAGTTAAGTCCAGTTCCAGTCTGCTTTGAAATTTTTTTTCAAAATGCTTCAGCCTGGGTGGAACACTCAGCTAATAGTATGGAAGAGGGCACCGAGAGGCATGACTCACCTCACGACGGATCACTGCCCACTCCCAAGATCCAACTAGGGGCTTTATAACTCCAGCAACTTTAATATACACTATTGGAGCTGGAGTTACCACAGCTGCTGGCACCAGACTTGCCCTCCAATGGATCCTTATGAAAGGATTTAAAGTGGACTCATTCCAATTACAAGGACTCGAAAGAGTCTTGTAATGTTATTTTTGTCACTACTTTCCCGGGTCAGGAGTGTTAGTATATTATATGAATATAATATAACATAATATAATATAATATAATATAATATATCCCTACTTTCTATCTTGTGTCTTTTGAGAAATTATGCCCTTCTTATATAAGATTTCTAATATTTGTGGGAGTGCAATGAAGTTATATTTAAAAATCTTTCACTGAGTTTTGTATCATTTTCATCGGTGTCAAGAAATTTCAACATTGCAATTTAAAGAAATGAAATTGAAAGGTAAAACTAAATGAATAGTTGATCAAAGATCATATCTTTATTGCAGTTTACAGTTATAATTTTTTGCAAATTAAATCCATGAAAAATTAGACTTCCCTTATCAAAACATATAAACCTTATTTTTGTTGCCTACAATTTTGATGTAGCTCTATACCAACAGTGTGTACAATCGACAGAATTCCCATGCATAAATACTCGAATGCATGTGTATTTAGTATGATGTTTAGGAACAGGAAATAATCTGAACATTTTCCTTTTTATTTTTCCCAGTAAGTTTCTAAGTACCATTCACGATATGAAGAATGAAAAATTATTCAAGCATATTTTTAAAAGAAGATAGAAACAAATAAAAATATTTGATATATCTCTGTTGCTAAAGATAAATTGGAAACCATGATCTATGCACTTGCAGGTTGGAGAGAACTGGAATACAAACACATATTTCTGTGGTGAATTTAGATAGAAAAAGACATTTCACTTTGGATACACAGAATAGACAAATATGGGGAAGCGGTTAGAATATAATGTTTCTGGAAATGTCCTTACAATTTGACTGGAAATAAAGAAAAACAACAATATTTCCAGTCAATCTATCTACTTAAAGCAATATAGTCTACCCCATTCTGAAATTCTCACAAAGATTATGTGTTTTGATCTTTTAAAAAATGTTCTTTGGCCTGTTGAGGTGGTGAACATTATCAAAGTTCCTTTCTAGCTGGGCTCCCATGGCTCACGCCTTTAATCCTAGCTACTCATGAGGCTGACGTCTGAGGATCATGGTTCCAAGCCAGCCCGGGCAGGAAAGTCCGTGAAACTCATCTCCAATAAAATCACTAGAAAACCAGAAGTGGTGCTGTGGCGCAAGAGGTAGAGCTGAAGAGCACAGGGACAGCGCTCAAGCCCAGAGTTCAAGCCCCACCACTGATCAATCAATAAATAAACAAATTTCCTTTCTTTGTATGTATGCAAATGCCATGATGAAATCTCTTATGATATATAATTTAATATTTCTATTTTTATTTTATTTATTTTATTGGCATTAAATAGTTATACAATGGGTTTTCAATTTAATATATCAATTTATGAGTACAATACATTTTGACTGATGTCATCCTGTTCATGATTTTTACAACTAAGAAAATTGTGTTAGTACATTTTTGCTCACAACTCAGTTTAAATTTTATATTCACAAGGGAACTTTATTTTATTTCTTTTCTGTTTTTTCCTCCATCTGGTACCAGGATTTAAAACCAGCTTGTTACCTTACAGCTGTTGCTCTCCCACTTGAGCCATGCCTCGAACCCTGCATGTTGCTTACTATGTTGAAGATGATGTCTTTAGAACTTTTCTGCTTAGGCTAGATTTGAACCTCAGTCCTCAGTTCAGAGACTGCTAGGTAGCGAGCATTACAATTGTGAACCCATTGGTGCCTGGTGATTTCTTCACTTCTTCATCACTCTCCTGTCTCTTTCTTTCACTCTGGATTGACACCCATATTGAAGGAGAAATCTCCAGGACACATTGTGATACTTTGTGCAAGGCCTCAGTCAGTGTGTGCACTTGGTCCATTCCTTCCTAGGAGACTGCTGTCAATGACTTATTTTGTCACCATATTTGTAGACAACCTTCAGTCCTGGGCTGAAAAACCTGCACAGACCTCTAATCATAGTTTGTATTTATCAGCCGCCACTTTAGAATAGGATCTACTGGAGGTTAAGATGTTGTGGCATCCTTTCTTGTATAATAAGGAAGAGTTATACCTTCCATCATTTGACGCTACTATTTCTTTGCCTCAAGTCAAAATGGATTCTCATTTAAATTCTCCAAGACAATTGATACTGTCCTGCATCACCTGCACACTATTGAGGATATAAGAAAATCAGGTAGTTTAGTGAATGCTGCAGTCAGCTTCATGGGAAGCTCACTGTTGCTGCAAGTTAAACTTTCAGGAAGGAAGTTTTATTTTATTTCTAGGTTGGCTTCTTTGTTTTGGAGCCAGAGATGTGGTACATGGTGGGCGCGATCAGAATTGGAATATATTGGCCAAATGGAAAAAGAGAAATGGGAAGAGGTAATGATCCCATCCTCCCTTCAACTGCAATTCTCCAGTGACACTGCTCTCTCCCATTAGGTCCTCATTCCCATCTACTGTTTGGTTCCTTCTTCCCCTTCATAACTGAGAATGTGACTCCCTCTCTCTCTGAATCCACCTAAAAAGAAAGACATTTTGCTCTTCACTTCCCTAAAATATAAAACTGTCTTCTGAGAATGTCTTCCCAATTCCTAGGAGGGAATTTTTTGACAAAAAAAGAAAGCTCCTTTTATGTACAATTCATTTCTGCAATTGTTTTCATCTGGCTAGGTATAGAAAAGAATTACAACCAAGTGGCATATTTCAATTGATATTTAATGAAAGTAATTTATCACTGTTTTATAGTGTTCTACCATTGAGGTGAAATGACAGCAATAATCCTTTGTATACTTTCGAGAATTGTGTATTTGCTAGAATATCATTTTCTCTCCATTGGTATTCTGATTAGGTGCTCTAATTCCCTTCTATTACACAAAATTGTGAGATGATCAGGGGACATCTTGTTCTTTAGAGTGTGAGTGGTTACTCACTCCAGCTTACGAAATTTGAGATTTCAATGATCTATAAGGACCTTGGAGATAGTGCAGACTTGCTAATGCTTAACCATCCATTCATAGATTTATATGGCAAGTGTTTATTTTCACAGTACCTGAGTTTTATTTAGTCCTGACTCATTGAGCCTGAAATGCTTAGAGACACTTCAGGGAACTTAGCTCCCTGCTGTTCAAATGGCAAGGTTCTGTAAATGAATTCCTCAGGTAAATGACAGCACATGCTGCTGGAGTTTGCATGAGTACATTTAAAACCTGACCCTTTTTTATCACAAGATTTAAAATTACAAGTATTAGTAGATACCTGGAAGACCTAATAAATTATGGGGCCTTATGATAAATACAAATAAGATTGTTAACCCATCCAAGTTTTTATACTATGATTTTTTTGTTTATATCCCAATACTTGCATAGCAAAAAAAGCCAATTTCTTTAGAATTCACAGAAATAATTAAATTTTACAAAAAGATTAGCATAATGATAACAAGCCAGACTTCTGTAACAAAATAATCAATATTCATGTTTTATTCCAACAGAGTTTAAATGAAGATGAGCCAGGCACCAGTGGCTCATGCTAGTAATCAGGAGGCTGAGATGTGAGGATCATGGTACAAAGCCAGCCCAGAGAAGGAAAGTCCATGAGACTCTTACCTCCAATAAACCACTAAAAAACCAGAAGTGGTGCTGTGGCTCAAGCAGTAGTGCTTGCCTTGAGCTGAAGAGCACAGGGACAGCACACAAGCCCAGAGTTCAAGCCCCATGACTGACAAAAAAATTGATAAAGGTTACATAATTATAATTAACAATCAACATAAACATTCAAGAAATATTATGGTATATGCATTGAAAAATCCAATTGAAACACTCCCTCAATAAAAAATAGTAAGTTTCAGGCACATGTTTTGTTAATCTACATCATTTATTTTAATTGAAAGAAAAAGTAAGAAGAGGTTTAATAAATCTGAGGTTTTAGAAATTAGAGATTTTAAAAATTACATGAATCACCGGGTGCTCGTGGTTCATGCCTGTAAGCCTGCTACTCAGTAGGCTGAGATCTGAGGATCACTGTTCAAAGCCAGCTCCAGGCAGGAAACTCTGTGAGACTCTTATCTCCAATTAACGACAAGAAAACCAGAAGTGGTGCTCTGGCTCAAGTGGCAGAGTGCCAACCTTGAGCTGAAGAGCTGGGAAACAGCACCCAGGCCCAGAGTTCAAGCCCCATAATGAAAAACAAATTACATGAATCACTGTGATTTTATTTGTTATTTTCTCAATAGATAGTATTATAAAGTATTACTGATACATAGTAATATGTATATGGTTGACTTTTACAACTTGATATTTTTGAATGTATATTTTGGAATATATCTATATATATACAAATATCTGTATGTGTCTTAATAGATAGGTATATATACATAATTAATAGATACATATATAAACATATCTCCATTTTGATAGAGATATATGTATGAACATGTATGTATGCAAAGTATACCACAGAGTATTTTTGTTTTCTATCTTTACTATGTATCCTTTCTCATGTTTTGTCTTATACTATGTATGTATTCATTCTCTCCCTCTGATCCCCAACCTAGAAAACACTCATTATTCTAATTTTTCATTTCTTATAATTCTTCTAAGTGGAATCCTACAGTATGCATTTTTTGTTCTGAATCCCATCATTCAACATAATTACAAATGTCATAGTCAAAATGTTTTTGCATTTATCTATCTCATTTATCTTAAAAATGTAGTTTTTTTGTTTCCATTTGTATTATTTCTCTAATGACTAATGATGTTAGCTACTTTGATGTTGCCTGTGAATTTAATATCTTCTTGGGTGAACCACATGCGCAAACTCTTTAGCAATTTTTAAGTTAAAGCACTTGTTTCCTTATTGATGAGAAGTGATTTATTGATTGATTTTCAATTTTTAGTTTTTGGTGCCAGTACTGGAACTTGAACTCAGGACCTAATTGCAGTCTATTAGTTTTTTCATTTAAGGTTCTTTATCATTAGAGCCACAGCTTCACTGTCAGCTTTTTTTAAATGAATAATTGGAGATAAAGTCTCATGATCTGTTCTCTGAAGACTGGTTTTAAACCATAATCCTCAGATATCAGCAACATGTCTAGCTAGGATTTGCAAGTGTGAGCCACCAGTTAAAAATCATCAGTGATTTTTAATTCTTCTTTGTATATTCTGTATTACTTTACTTCCCACAAAATTGGTATTTGTATTCCAGGGATATTTATTATCTATTATTATAGATATACATTTTGATGAAATTCAACATTTTATGTTATTGGCCTAATGTGATCTAAAGTGTTTCATTCATTGCCTGTTTTTTCTCTTCTTGGGGATATATGGTATTCCATTGTAGTAATTGGCATCCCACATCATTTTTTTCTGTAGAGAAATATTTAATTACTTCAGAATTAAACCATAGCAGACTTTAGGCTACTTAGCACTATATTAACACTACATAGTGACATTACTAAGTTCTTTTTTTTTAATTTAATTTTATTTTATTTGTGAACATACTGTACAGAGGAGTTACAATTACATGGGCAGGATAATGCGAACATTTCTTACCAAGCATTGCAGCCTCCTCCTTTGTTTACCCTTCACATCCCTTCCCAGCCTGCTCCCTCCCCCCCAATCCCAATCCTTCTCCTTCCCCCCTTCCTCCCCCCCCACACCGAAGTTGTAAAACTCATTTTGGACATGACAACTTGTACTTCTCATTGTTGCAACAGGACCACCTGTATCCTTAAACAACTGGTTTTTCCCCATCTCCTCCACAAGTTATGCTGACATCAAATATAGTGAAAGCAGGGGTTATACTGTGGGGGAGGTACATACAAAGCAACAAAGAGATAATCTTATAAATGCGTTAGAAACACATGCATGAAAGAAAAAAAAACATTAAAATACACAGCTAAGGGTTCATTTTCCTGACATCACATTATCTGACCTTTTCCGCTTGACTCATACATATACTAGATATTACAAATAAAGGAAACCATGGGACCTATGTTTCTTTGGGCCTGGCTTACTTCACTTAATATAATTTTTTTCCAAGTTTTTCCATTTCCTAACAAATGGGGCAATGTCATTCTTTCTGATGGAGGCATAGAATTCCATTGTGTATATATACCACACATTACCAAGTTCTTAATGACTGTAAGGTAATGAATAAGGGAGTTGAAACTTCTTCAGCTTTCCAAAATAGAACTCATATGTGAAGTCAATATAAAATATAGCCTAGATTTCTTAACACCATTCAAGAAACATCCATTGCCTTAATTTGTACAGATGTCTATGTTTCAAAAATATTTGTGTGTGTCCAAGGGTAAGTATGCATGAACCAAGATTCCTTAACATGTCCTTTGAAAAATACAGTAGAAAAAACACTTACTACAAGTTACTAAGGGAGCTGAAACAAGCATTTGCTTTACAAAGAGAACAAAAACTATCTGTATTCTGAAAATGCAGGTTCAATTGCGTTAGCTCAATCATTGCTTTGGTTAGAAGTTCAATATGAGGAGCCATAAATAAGAAAGATGAAGGAGATACCTGCTAGCACAAGTGGGGTGAGGGGTCTATGACATGTGTCCAACTGAGATAAGGATGAAAAAATTAAGAATTGAGTAGAATTCCAGCCCAGAGGCATTTAAATCAAACAGTGGTTGAAGGAAAAAGAATGTCAACTCAGATTGAAAGTTGAAATTAGGCACTAGAAAATAGCCAAAAAGTTAGCAGGATTCTAACTGGTCTTATTAGTGTTCATCCTGAAATACTGTAACTTATTCTGGAATATGATATTTGTTTTCCATTTTGAGTTCAATGCTTTCCTGTAGTAAGTAAAGCAGTGATGAATGTATTTCATATTTATTTTGCATAGACATCAAATTTGAAGAAGACATGAGATTTTGGACAAAAATTAAATTTGACAAAATTTTTCTCTAATGTGCCTGCATTTAATTCTCAGGTATTATCTTTTAAAAATGAAGAAATGATGCTTTAAATATGCTATTGTATTGTTACTGTATTGTTTACTGTATATTTTCATGAGTAAGACTTTATACTATATCTTCTATTACTCATATTGAATCAAAAATGCTATAAAGAAAAAAAATAAGACTCTATACTTGATAGTATATATATATATATATATATATATATATATATATATGTCTTAGATATAACAATAACCTGGTAATTTATTGTCATTTACATCTCTACATGTTTCAATATGTCTTCATTAATAGAATGAGAGGTATTCAGATGAGACCAATCAGTGTGAATTTCACCATATGGTGATATAGTCCTTAGATTTTTCTACAATTTAACTTCTACATAGATATATCTAGGTTTAGTAACAACTATACCCAATTTGCAATGGAATCTGCAAATAATCACTGTAAATCTGTTCAGATAGCTAGCTGTATTTACTGGTTTGGGTATTACAAGTTCACTCCCCCCTAACCCCAATGGATTGCTTGTCTTAAACTATAGATAGCAACAGATTTTAACTCTATCTATTCTCTATCATATGTACCTTAAATATATAAATATATATATATATATATTGTTTTAAATACATACATAGTTTTCTCTATGCATGAATACTTATAAAACATAAAATAGCCACAGTTAGTAATTAATAACCATTAAGTATTAAGAAAATAGAATAATTATGATATGCTGTAATAAAAGTTTTATAAATATTGTTACTTTTGTCATATTTTCACAAAGTATGTGTGTGTGTGTGTGTGTGTGTGTGTGTGTGTGTGTGTGTGTGTGTGTGGCTTGAAATGAGACCTAGCTCCTTGTACATGCTAGCCAAATTCATCACCACATAAGGTAGTCCTTCAGACTTCAAAGTAACAGGTCTTCTTATGGGGATGGTGTGATACAGGAAATATGCCATCACACAGCTCTCAAGTGAGAAAAGAAGGTGAAGAGAATGACATAGGACAGAGTAGGCAGTGGTAGGCTAATATAAGGGTTATCATTCACAACAGTGGGACCTCACTACAGTTGATCAGATGCCTGAGACAGACATTCAGTACCTTATGAGTGGGTTGCATATTTACAGAAGACAAACTGGGCCCAGAAGACACAGTGAGCAAACGATGATTTACTTTCCCAGCCAGCGAGAATGGGATGGTAGGAGATTTCATTGTGCTTCTCAGAATGGCATGACATTTACAATCTATGAAGTGTTCTTTTGTTCAATATTCTATTGGATATTTGTAGACAGTAGTTTAGTGTAGGTAAATAAAGCTTGGAACATGAAATTGTAGATAAAAGGAGACTTTGTTAGGTGAATGTATTCTTTTTCATGAGATATGATAATTTAACTATTTCATTTATTTTACTCATGAGAAATAATAATTTAACTTTCCAAACCCCTTTACAATTTCTCATTTATAACCGCTATAGTTTTTCTTTGTATTGTTACACAAACATGAAAAAGATGTACAATTTCCTTAAAATTATTGTAATTAATTTGTATGTGATGTTTAATATATTGTTTCTATAAACATTTTTGTTTAGGAGCTATGAATGTGAAACTTCATTGAAATTATTAAATAATGTCACTATTGTCATTTTCTGATCCTACTGGTTTTGATCAAGATTAAATATTTTTTTCATGCCCCTCTTTGTATATAAGTGATGGTTTTGGTGTTATTGAAATTAATTACCTAATTTAGACAGTCTCTCTTTTTGTAGCGCAGACTGGCCTCAAGCTCATAATGATCCTGCCTCAGCCTCCTAATACTTTGATTTATAAAGTATTTTCCTATTCTCTACTGAGCAATAGCTTGAAATCTGTGCTTTGAACCCCATCACTTTTAATAATCCAGGCTAGTCAAGAAAGGATCACACTTTTGATGGTAAAATCTTTGGCTCTGTTATTTCTTTATAACTTTGTTTCATATGTATAGGGATATAATCTCAAAGTAGGTGGTATATTCTTTTAGGGAAAGTCTAATCTCAGCCTTCAGGAAGAAGGTTGTTTTAAGCACAGGCATATTTACTTTTCATCCCTTTGCTAAACGTTACAACAGGAAAGACATAGACTGACATGTTTATTCTCCAGAACTTTACATTCAGTTTGCCCTGCTATGTAGTGATGTTATCATCTCATAACTTTCTAGATTGAGACTAATCAAGAAAACAGTTAACTATTTTTTCCTATTCAGCTACTTTCCCCATAGAATGTGTATGGAAACTATCTACACGTTTAAATTGAATGTAATGCCACCTGAGAAAATTAGTTGTTAAATATAGACAGAGTTTGCCTGCCACTGGTGGCTCACACCTCTAAGCCTAGCTACTCCGGAGGCTGAGATCTGAGGATTGCAGTTCCAAGCCAGCCCAGGCAGGAAACTCCATGAGACTCATATCTCCAATAGACTACTTCAAAAATCTGGTTCTGTGGCTCAATTGTTAGAGTGCTCTTGAGGGAAAGGAAGCTACGGACAGTGGCCAGGCCCAGAGTTCAAGCCCCAGGACCAACAAAAGAAAACAAGAATGGGTAACAATGTCCAATAAGAAATGTACTCACTACCTTATGGTATATAACTGTATATAACCTTGACAAAAAATTAAATTTAAAAAATAAAATGTACTTGCGTAACTAAAAAAAAAATGGAATCTTGCCACCACAATATTATAGTGATAAAAAAAAAAATCTACAGAATTGCCTAGTCATCAATTTGTGGATACTTATTCAAAACCTTGTTTCCATCTTTATATTCATAACCCTTCTTGATGCTTACTTCCGGTAACCTCATTCTCTCGTTGTATATAAAGTTTAGCAGCACTTATTTAAACTTCTTAGCTTTTATATAATAAAATTTCATTAACTTCATATAAATGCATCTGGTTTCTGCCATTCTTACTGTCTCGATTGCCATTAGGTCTCACTCATTTCCTACATACAGAATTACCAAATTTTTACTTTCCTATAGGCTAACCCATTTTCAGACTATTATCAAGACACTAAAATTGGACTTGTAAAGATGGAAATTAAAGACTCATTCAGTGCTGGGAAGGTGGCTCCGTCGTAGAGTGCTTGCCTTGTATGCATGAGGCCCTGGGTTCGATTCCTCAGCACCACATAAGCAAAAAAGAAAAAAGCAGAAGTGGTACTGTGGCTCAAGTGGTAGAGCGCTAGCCTTGACCTGAAGAGCTAAGGGACAGTGCCAAGGCCCAGAGTTCAGGCCTCATGACCGGACCGCCAAAAACAACAAAGACTCATTCACTTCTTTTCAGTTGAAACAGTGCTCAGCCGATAAATATTGTAAACAAGTCCCTATAAAATGTATTTTTCCAGAGCAGTTGAACTGGAAACTCTATGGAGGTTCCTTAAAAGATTAAACATAGCTGGGTGCCGGTGGCTCACGCCTGTAATCCTAGCTACTGAAAGACTGAGATCTGAGAATCATGGTTCAAAGCCAGCCCAGAAGAAAAGTCCGTGAGACCCTTATCTCGAATTAACCACCAGAAAACAGGAAGTGGTGCTGTGACTCAAGTGGTAGAGAGCTCGCCTTGAGCTGAAGAGCTGAGGGATAGCGCCCAAGCCAAGAGTTCAAGCCCCATGACTGACAAAAAAAAAAAGTTTAAACATAGAGTTTCCCTATGACCCAGCAATCCCACTCCTGGTCTTTTACCCAATAGACTACAAACCAGGCCACACTAGAGCTACCATCAAAACCATGTTCATTTCAGCATTGCTTACCATGGCCAAGATATGGAATCAACACAGATGCCCCTTAGTAAATGAATGGATCAAGAAAATGTGGTAAATATACACCATGGAATTCTAAGCATCCATCAGAAATAATGATATTGCCCCATTTGTAAGAAATGGAAAGACTTGGAAAGTAAGCCAGTCGATATGCTTGAAAGAAAATAGTATCATGAATAAAATAATAATTTTCTGAATATTAGCTGGAGAATTTCTCTACATTTGTTTTGACTCTGCTAGACTTAATATGACTTAGGAACTTAGGAACTTCGAATGTATAAAGAATTTTATGGTAGAAAATCATTTATAACATATTTCTATTTTAATAATGATCAGTATTCATACAGAACTATATGACATTTAACATTGTTGTGCAGATCTACACACTAAAGTTACTGGGAATAAATTATTTTTCTTTGGTTCTTTCATGTTTCACATACAGAGAGCTAGATAGGAACAATCTTGCTCAGAATGGTCACAAATAAATTAAAGTGGCTATTAAAGAAGTGCTTGTTAAACTAGCTCAGCTTCTAAGTTTAAGGTATCAAGAAATCCCTTAGAATATTTCCTGCATTAATCTCAATATCTAAACTTAAAAGTAATCACAAATTTAATGCAAAGTTTAATTTTCTCCTTTCCTCCATAAAAAAGATGGAACAGTAGATATTGAGTTGACTGGACAGAGGTGGGAAATGACACTGCAAGCTTGAATAATATTCAGATGGCTTCAATCAGTCCCACCCACACCAATTGGGATGGAAGTGAGAAAGAGGAGGCAGGAATAGAGTTCCACTGCAGGGTGACCTCCTGAGCACAGTAGGAAATTGGGCTAAGCCATGCCTACACCCAGGTGATGAACCCCTACAGTGACAGCTCTGCATAGCATTTATTTCCCATCCTCTCTCTGGGTCTTAAATTTTTCCCAGTTCATTTTCTTTTTACAGCATTCACAGGTGCTAAAATTATTGCAAATGGTAGTGTTTCCCATTATTAGGGAATAAATCTTAGCCATACTTGGAGAATATTAGCCAATCATACATATTAGCATATGAATGCAATCAGAGTGTTTTTAAAGAAATTCTACAGGGGGTTCCGGGGAGATGGCAGAGGAGAAGCTGGAATCTGAACAAGCTCTCACATAGAAAGCAGTTTTAGAGTTCCAGTGAACAGTCCTAAGCCAGAGAATCACACCAAGTGTGCCATCACAGGACAGAGAGTTAGATAAGAGAGGGAAAGCCAAGGAAAGAAAACACATCTGAGTGCTTGTCAGCAGCTGCCGTGGCAGCGGCGGCAGGGTCCCGGGGGAGACTGCAGCCAGGAACATACCTGAGTGCTCACACAGAGAGTCCAGGACGAAGGAGCCAGACGCAGCAGGCGAGCAGATTCTACTCAACACCAGCAAGAACCGACAAGGAGCGGACATCTTCATCCTGCAGTTTGCAGACCAGAGACGACCCAGGATCCAAGACTCGGCGTGAGTACAAGCCCGACGTCCTCACTCCTTCTCAGGGAGCAGAGGAGGTAAGGCCACGCCTCCCCCCCTCCCCCAGCACCAGTGATCTCCATCTTGGATAGCGACAAAGCTCAGAGGAGCTTCCAGCTCTGACTCAGGCCTTGGAATAAAACGAGTCATTTAGCAGATCACAAGAACTTAACGGCGAAGTGACCTGCCAGACTCAGCTCCATCCAGGGAAAGGTCACCCAGCTCAGGCGCCAGCCATTGGAGTGGCTTTCCTCACTGGGTAACCAGAGCCAGAGGCTGCCCCTCCCTCTAGCAGCCACCAAAATCAATTGAAAAACAGAAACCCTGAGAATGGCTCCAGGCTGGGCTCTATGAGATTTTTCACAAAATAGCCCCAGGAAAAAGCTACTGATTGTTGAAAGGTCTCAACTCTACCCAGAACCTAGCCTCACCACTGCATCCCCCTCTTTTGTGATTCTCAAAGCAGATCACCCTCCCATTAAACTAATCTGGGAGGGGGATCTCAAAATCTTGGGTAAATCAAAGCATTTTTCTGCCTGTTCAAACAAACTGACTGAACAAACCAATCAAGCCACAGGACCTCAAGCTGACCAGAGACTCCAACAAGAGGCTGGTTACAGACAAAAGGGAGATACAATATTCTTCCCACCCCTCCCAAAAAAATTCAAAAAAAAATCAAAGAACTTTTTTTTTCTTCTTCTTCTTTTCTTTTCTTTTTTTTTCTTTTTTTTGGTACTTTATATATATAAAAAGAATTTTTTCCTTTACTAAAAATTTTATTAATCTTTAATTTTTGCCTTTTTTGAAAAAATAATTGTTTTCTAGTAACTTTTTTTTCCTCTTATAATTTTTATTTTAGGAATACGTGAATGTGGGTTTTCCTTTCTTGTCTTCTTTCTCTTTTTTTTTCTTAACTATCTTTTTGTTTTTCGTCTAGATATACTGAACTTCTGATCTTTTTTCTCCCTTTCTCATCCTTCTCAACTTTTCCTCTCCTTTGATTTTCTTTATGTGAGTTAACTCTTGTCCTGCACATCCTCAGATAAACCCTTAGTTAACTAGTAGACCCTATCCCCCATTGTGTACATAATTAATCCACAAATTTATTACTCAATTAAAAACCTCTGAGAATTAAATTCCTTAATAGCAGTACTACCTCTTTATACCTATATAATATTTTAAGCATTTTTTTAAAGTTTTTCAATTCTCCTCTATGTCCCTTAGCTTCTCTTTATATACTCACATTCCTCTCTAAATAGATGGTCTTTTAATCATCATAATAATATTAATTTTTACGTTTCTATTTTTTTCTGGTCTCATTTCATTTCCCTTTCCCTTTCTTCTATCTCTCTCTCTCTAATTGCATCCTACACAACCTATTTCCTGCATTGTGATTAGGACATAGTTAACTCTCCCTGTGCCTCCCCACACCAATCTATTCCTATTTTTTACCCACATCTCTCCCTCACCCTAATAATTTCTGGTTTTCCAAATTCTTCTCTGAGTTTCGAAGCCCATTAACATATAGCTGTTAGATATTGAATAGATGTATCTGTTGAACTAGATTGTATCTGTAGACTATTGACTGTACGAATGCAAACTTTGATTGATGGTTGCCTTAAGATAGTGTTCTAGCACAAAACTGGTGCTATTTTCATCTCAAATGGGCAGAGTAAGCCGGAAAAACACAAGAAAAATGGCAAATCCGGATATCTCAATTCCCAATCTTGATAATCAGGGGTCAGAACAGATAATGAATAATCCATAGGAGATTTCCCAAATAGCTCTGCAAACACTGCTGGCAAACATGATAAATGAGAAGTTTGACAACTTACAAAGGACGCTGTATGAGCATGAAAAAGAGAGAGAGGAGGCATCTGAAAAGCTTATACAGGAATATCATAAGCGTGAGGAAGCCACTCAAAAACTGATACAGGATTTGTGTGAACAACTTGAGAATACTCAAAGAGAAAGGGAGGAATGGTGTGAGCAGGCTGAGAACACTCAAAGAGAACTGCAGGAATCCCATGAACGGGAGGAAAGAGAACTACAGGAATCCCACAAATGGGAGGAAGCTAATCAAAGAGTAATACAGGAAAAGAGAGACCAGGTAGAGAATACACAAAGATCACTAAAGGCATTCATGGAATCCATTAACATAGAGCTGAAGGCAGTCAGGGAGACCACAAAGGGAATGCTGAATGGAACCCAACAGAAGGAATGGGAGTCCAAAGAAACCATAACCAATCAACTAAGTGATTTGAAAACAAACACTGAACACCAAATTAAGGAAGTAAAGAAATTCATACAAGACCTAAAACAAAGTTTCAACAAAGAAATTGAAGCCATCAAAGCTGACCAAGGAGAAGGAAAAGAGATAAAAAAACAAAGTAGAGAGTCTTGACAGCAGGTTAGACCATGCAGAAGATCAAATCTCAGGGATTGAAGACAGCCTAGATATTATAGAGAAAGAACATACAAACATCCAAGACAAGTCCAAGAAATATGATAGGTCTATCCAACACCTGGAAGACACCATCAGAAGGCCTAATCTAAGGATAATGGGTGTAGAGGAGCACCTAGAAACAGAAGTTAATGTTTAACAGGATCCTAGCAGAGAACTTCCCAAAAATACAAAAAGATAGGCCTATTCAGATACAAGAAGCTTTTAGAACCCCAAATAAACCAGAACAGAATAGGACATCCCACCGTCACATTATAATCCACACAGGATCAACTCAGACCAAGGAAAAGATCCTTAAAGCTGACAAGGAGCAAAGATTAAGGACCTATAAAGGAAAACCAATTAGAATCACCTGAGATTTCTCAGCAGAGACAATCAAAGCAAGAAGAGCCTGGAATGATGTATGCCATACCCTAATAACAAACAACTATCAACCAAGAATACTGTACCCAGCTGAACTCTCCTTCATAACTGAAGGTCAAATGAAAACCTTCCATAGCAAAGAAAAATTGAAACGATACATCTCCACCAAACCAGCCATACAAAAGATTCTTAAAGATGTCCTACACATAGAAAACCAACAAACCGCAATAAAGGCCAAGAAACTGCACCCAAACTGAGAATCCAAGAACCATAGGAAGAACCCAGTTTTTGCAGCCCCCAAGAAGGTGGATAACATGGCAAGAACTCCCAAATACCTCTCAGTCTTATCTCTTAACGTTAACGGACTGAACTCTCCAATTAAGCCACATAGACTGTCTAGTTAGATTAAAAAACAAGACCCTTCTATCTGCTGCCTGCAGGAGTCACATCTTGCCCATAAAAACAAACACATTTTCAAGGTTAAAGGCTGGAACAAAACCTACCAAGCAAACGGCCCTCATAAACAGGCGGGAGTTGCAATCCTAATATCAGATAAAATAGACTTCAAATTAAAATTCGTTGGAAGAGATAAAGAAGGTCGCTGCATACTAATTAAAGGATCTCTCCTTCAGGAGGATATTAGAATTCTAAATATCTATTCGCCAAACAATGGAGCACCCAAATTTATCAAAGAAACACTACTTTCCCTCAAATCCCATATAGATCCAAAGACATTAATTTTTGGGGATTTTAACACACACTCTCCCCACTAGATAGATCAAATCGGCAAAAGCTCAACAGAGAAAACGCAGATCTAAACAGCAGCATAGATCAACTAGTCTTAACAGAAATCTACCGAATATTTTACCCAGCAGCATCAGAATACACGTTTTTCTCAGCAGCACATGCAACAATTTCTAAAATAGACCACATTTTAGGCCACAAAGCAAACTTGTCTAAGTTCAGAAACATTGAAGTTATACCTTGCATTCTCTCTGAGGACAAGGGAATAAAATTAGAACTCAACACCAAAAGCCACCAAAGAAAGTCTGGTATCACAAGGAGGCTGAACAACACACTGCTGAATCATGAGTGGGTCATGGAAGAGATTAGAAAGGAAATTCAAATGTTCATGCTATTCAACAAAAATGAACATACAAATTACCAGCTCCTCTGGGACACAGCAAAGGCAGTACTCAGAGGCAAGTTTATAGCTCTGAGCTCCTACATCAAGAAATTGGAGAGATCGGAAACCAACAATATAATGACACTTCTAAACCTCTTTGGAAAAGAGCAGCAAGATGAACCCCAATCCAGTAGACAGAAAGAAATAATCAAAAATAAATCAGAATTAAATGAATTAGAACCCAAAAAAACTATAAAAAGGATCAACAAAACAAAGAGTTGGTTCTTCGAAAAACTTAACAAAATGGACAGACCCTTAGCAAATCTTATCAGAAAAAGAAAAGAACACACCCAAATTAATGAACTCAGAGATTAGAATGGAAAAATCAACACGGAAATGACCAAGATTCAGAACATTACAAGGGAATACTTCTCAAAACTTTATGCTAATAAGTTTGAGAACTTGACAGAAATCTACCTTTTCCTAGCAAATATTGACAGGCCAAAACTAAAACAAGATGAGTTATACTATCTTAACAGGCCCATATCTAGCACTGAAATAGAAAAAGCAATAAGAGACTTCCCAGCTAAGAAATGTTCAGGACCAGATGTTTATACAGCGGAATTTTACAAGGCCTTCAAAGCAGAGCTCACACCAATACTCCTCCAACTTTTCAATGAAATTGAAATAGAAAGCTCACTACTGAACACATTCTATGAAGCCATCATAACCCTCATCCCAAAACCAGGCAGGGACTCATCAAAGAAAAAGAACTATAGACCCATTTCTTTGATGAATATTGATGCAAAACTTCTCAACAAAATTTTGGCCAATTGACTTGAACAATTCATCCAAAAAATCATACACCACGATCAAAGAGGATTCATTTCAGGGATGCAAAGCTGGTCCAATATACACAAATCAATTAATACTATTCATCACATAAACAGGAGCAAGGATAAGAACCACATGGTTATCTCAATAGATGCAGAAAAAGCATTCGACAAGATCGAACACCCCTTCATGATGAAGGTTTTGGAAAAATTAGGAATCCATGGAACAGTCCTCAATACAATAAAGGCTGTATATGACAAACCTACAGCCAGCATTATACTCAATGGTGAAAAACTAAAGCCATTTCCTCTTAATTCAGGAACAAGACAAGGATGCCCACTCTCTCCACTTCACTTCAATCTAGTATTAGAATGCCTAGCTACAGCAATAAGACAAGATGCAGACATAAAGGGGATCCAAATAGGGAAAGAAGAAATAAAACTCTCCCTCTTTGCAGATGACATGATCTTGTATTTAAAGAATCCCATAGACTACACTCCCAAATTAGTGAAGCTGATTCAAAACTTTGGCAAAGTAGCAGGTTTCAAAATTAACCCCCCCAAATCAATGGCTTTTCTGTATGCCAACAATGAGAAAAGTGTGGCTGAAATTAGGAAAGCAACTCCATTTGTAATAGCCCCACAAAAAATAAAATACCTAGGAATTAACTTAACTAAAGAAGTGAAGGACTTTTATGATGAAAACTCTAAAATCTTGAAAAAGGAAATCAACTCAGAACCAAGAAAATGGCAAAACCTCCCATGCTCCTGGATTGGCAAGATTAACATCGTGAAAATGGCAATATTTCCCAAGGCTATCTACAATTTCAACGCAATACCTATCAAAATTCCAAACTCATTTTTCAAGGAAATAGAAGAGGCAATCCAAAAATTCATACGGAACAATAAAAGACCCGAATAGCAAAAACACTCCTCAATGGAAAGAACACTGCTGGAGGAATATCAATACCAAATTTCGAACTCTACTTTAAAGCCATAGTAATCAAAACAGCTTGGTATTGGCATAAGAACAGACCTCAGGACCAATGGAATAGAATTGAAAATCCAGAAATGAACTTACAGACCTATAGCCATCTAGTCTTCGATAAGGGAGCTAAAACAATAGAATGGAACAAAGACATCCTCTTCAGTAAATGGTGCTGGCAAAACTGGTTAACTACTTGTAGAAAACTAAAGCTAGATCCTTATATATCACCCTGCACCAGAATCAACTCCAGATGGATCAAAGACCTTGAACTCAAAGCAGACACTCTGAAAACATTACAGGATGGAATAGGAGAAACCCTAGGTCTCCTTGGCTCAGGCCGAAATTTTTTGAATAGAGACCCGGAAACACAACAAATCAAAGAAAGGTTGGACAAATGGGATTGCATAAAGTTGCAGAGCTTCTGCATGGCAAATGACATAGCTGGCAAGATCAATAGAAAGCCCACCGATTGGGAGAAGATCTTTACTAGCCATACAATGGACAAGGGTCTCATATCTAAAATATACTTGGACCTCAAAAAATTAAACCACCCAACAACAAATCCTCAAAGAAACAACTGCCCAATAAATAATTGGGTGAAAGACTTAAAGAGAAACTTCTTTGAAGAAGAAAGAAGGATGGCCAATAGACACATGAAGAAATGTTCAACATCCCTAGCCATAAAAGAAATGCAAATCCAAACAACATTGAGATATCACCTCACCCCAGTTAGAACAACAAGAATCAAGAACTCTAACAACAGATGCTGGAGGGGATGTGGACAGAAAGGAACCTTACTTCATTGTTGGTGGGAATGTAAACTTGTTCAACCACTTTGGAAAGCTGCATGGAGGTTCCTCAAAAGACTTCACATAGAACTCCCCTATGACCCAGCAATCCCGCTTTTGGGCATTTACCCAAATGTTTACAAACAAGACCACAGTAAAGCTACCAGCACAACAATGATTATTGTAGCATTATTTACCATAGCTAAGATATGGAACCAATCCAGATTCCCCTCAGTAGATGAATGGATGAAGAAAATGTGGTATATATACACAATGGAATTCTATGCCTCCATCAGAAAGAACGACATTGCCCCATTTGTTAGGAAATGGAAAAAATTATATTAAGTGAAGTATGCCAGGCCCAAAGAAACATAGGTCCCATGGTTTCCCTTATCTGCAATATCTAGTATATGTATGAGTCAAGTGGAAAAGGTCAGATAATGTGATGTCAGGGAAATGAACCCATATATATGTATTTTAATGTTTTTCTCTTTCAAGCATGTGTTTCTAACGCATTTATAAGATTATCTCTTTGTTGCTTTGTATGTCCCTCCCCCACAGTATAACCCCTGCTTTCACTATATTTGATGTCAGTATAACTTGTGGAGGAGATGGAGAAAAACCAGTTGTTTAAGGATACAGGTGGACCTGTTGCAACAATGAGAAGAACCAGTTGTCATGTCCAAAACGAGCTTTACAACGTCGGTGCGGGGGGGGGGGGAGGATGGGGAAGGTGAAGGATTGGGATTGGGGTGGAGGGGGGAGGCTGGGAAGGGATGTGAAGGGTAAACAAAGGAGGAGGCTGCAATGCTTGGTAAGAAATGTACGCATTATCCTGCCCATGTAATTGTAGCCCCTCTGTACAGTATGTTCACAAATAAAATTAAATTAAATTAAAAAAAATAAGTTCTAGAATGCCAAATTGCATTTGATATGATAAGGTTGTGAGACAACCATATTTTGAAAATATTTTTGAGACTGGTGACGTGTCATTTCTACTACCAGAAAAGTTCAAAGAAAAATTGTATTTTTTACTTTGCTATGAATGATTCCAACTTGGAAAAGTTTTGTGTAGACCAAAATTCATTTATGTATTTGTTTATATTCACAGGTGCAGTACTGAGATTGAGGTAAATTTAACCTGAAATTTGAGTGAAGCATTCTTAACCTATGTAGATGTTCTTTTAAATTACTTATTACTGGAATTAATTTACCCTTTTACATGTGTAAATTTATATATATGAAAAATTATGTAGAAATAGGTAAATATGTATTGTATATTATCTATTTTTCTTTCTATTCAGTTATCATCTACATACTTGCATATGAACACACACACACACACAAACACACAAATAGCATTGTGGAATATAAGCCCCAGACCTAGATTTTATCAATATTTTCACATGTAAATTTTCTAGTTTCTATTTAATTTATATGTTACCACTTTTCAAAATTTTAAAGGTGTTCTAAAATTCATTATGAACTTTCTTTTGTCAGGCGCAGTGGTTCATACTTATAATCCTAGCTATACTGGAGGCTGAGATTTGGTGATCTTGGTTAGAAGTCAGTCTGGGTGGGAAAATCTGTGAGAATCCTCACTGGCCCAAAAAAGATAGAAGTGTCATTTTGGTTCATGTGTTTATATTTTAGGATAATATACTGGTTAAATATTGAAGTATGCATCCAGATTTACATATTTTGACAGATTTATGTTTTTTCATTTTATACCCATGCATAATTCAGATTCAAACAAATAAGAAAAAAGTAGTATTTAATATTAGATTTTTTTGTATGTGAAAATCTCATAAATTATTATGTAGAATGCCAAAGAGTGCCTGAAGGTTGGTAACTTCTCACTATTTGGAAACAGAAGCTAGATATCAATGAAGGTTTAATTTCTAAATGTGTAGACAACCCTATTCTGCCTCAAGTAAATTCTCCTTTTTGTTTTCTAAATGAAGTTTATTAAGCTTAGTGGCTAGTGGGTCACACCTGCAGTCCTGACAACTCAGATGGCTAAGATCTGTTCAAAATAAGCTGGAGCAGAAACAGCTATGAGAGTATTATATTCCAAGTAACTACCACTGGAAAGAAAGGAAGAAAGGAAGAAAGGAAGAAAGGAAGAAAGAAAGAAAGAAAGAAAGAGAGAAAGAAAGAAAGAAAGAAAGAAAGAAAGAAAGAAAGAGAAAGAAAGAAAGAAAGAAAGAAAGAAAGAAAGAAAGAAAGAAAGAAAGAAAGAAAGAAAGAAAGAAAGAAAGAAAGAAAGAAAGAAAGAAAGAAAGAGAAAGAAAGAAAGAAAGAAAGAAAGAAAGAAAGAAAGAATGAAAGAAAGAAAGAAAGAAAGAAAGAAAGAAAGAAAGAAAGAAAGAAAGAAAGAAAGAAAGAAAGGAAAGAAAGAAAGAAAGAAAGAAAGGAAGGAAGGAAGGAAGGAAGGAAGGAAGGAAGGAAGAAGGAAGAAGGAAATAAGGAAGGAAAATGAAGGAGGGGAGAGAAAAAGAAAGGAAGATATAGAAGAAACAAAGGAAAGAAGGAAGGATAGAATGAAACAAAGAGAAATAGTGAGAGAAAGAACAGAAGAGAAGAGAAAAGAAAAGGAAAATGAAAAGAAAAGAAAAGAAGCCACAAATGTCTGAAAGATAGGCCCTGAATTCAAGCCTCAGTACTGGAATGAGACAGAGGAGAGAGAGAGAGAGAGAGAGAGCGACACAGAGAGAGACAGAGACAGAGAGAGACAGAGACAGAGACAGAGACAGAGACAGAGAAAGAGAGAGAGAGGAAAGAGAGGAGAGATAAAGAGGAGAATAGAAAGGAGACAAGAGATAGAGGGGAAGAGAGGAACTTAAAAAATTAAATCCACCAAAAACAAATCTTCAAAGAAACAACTGCCCAATAAATAAGTAGGCTAAAGAATAAAAGAGAAAATTCTCTGAAGAGGAAAGAAGGATGGCCAATAGACACATGAAGATATGTTCAACCTCTGTAGCCATAAAAGAAATGCAAATCAAAACAACATTGAGATGCCACCTCACCCCAGTTAGAATGGTTATAAACAAGAACTCTAATAACAACAGATGCTGGAGGGGATGTGGACAGAAGGAAACCTTATGGCATTGTTGCTGGGAGTGTAAACTTGTTCAACAACTTTGGAAAGTAGTATGGAGGTTCCTCAAAAGACACAACATAGAGCTCCCCTATGACCCGGCAATCCCACTTTTGGGCATTTACCCAAATGTTCACAAACAAGACCACACCAAAGCTACCAGAACGACTATGTTTATTGCAGCATTATTTACCATATCTAAGATATGGAACCAATCCAGATTCCCCTCAGTAGATGAATGGATCAAGAAAATGTGGTATATATACACAAGGGAATTCTATGCCTCCATCAGGAAGAATGACATTGCCCCATTTGTTAGGAAATGGAAAGACTTGGAAAAATTTATAAGAAGTGAAGTAAGCCAGGGTCCAAGAAACATAGGTCCCATGATTTCCCTTATTTGCAATAACTAGTATATGTCTGAGTCAAGCAGAAAAGGTGAGATAAGTTGTTGTGAAGCCATGATTCTGGAGTACCAGAGAAAAGTAATGAACACATTTTAAGTTTTAGCACATTTTTTATATTGTTAAAATACCATACAGAGGGATTACAATTACATGGGCAAGGTAATGAGTACATTTCTTTTTGGGGAGGGGGCTTTATATATATTTTTTTACATTTAAACTGATATATATATTTCCCCTTCCCATCCTCCCCTCTCTGCCTCCTCACCCAATCCTCCCTGCCCCGCCACCAAAATTGTAAAGTTTGCTTTTGACATAACGATTTATACATCTCATTGTTGCAATGGGTCCACCTGTGTCCCTATTTAAACAATTTGTTTTTCCCCTTCCCCTCCACCAATTATACCGACATCAAATACAGTGAAAGCAGGGCTAATACTGTGGGGGAGGGACATATAAAGCAACAAAGAAATAATCCTATAAATGTGTTAGAAACAATCTCATGAAAGAGAAAAAATACATTTGAATACATATCTTAGGATTCATTTCCCTAACATCACCTTATCTGACCTTTTGTGTACATTACATTTCTTCTTAAGCATTATTGCCTCCTCCTTTGTTTCTCCTTCCCATCCCTTCTCATCTCCCCTCCTCTGCCAAATTTGTGAAGTTTAATTTTCTTCATCACATCTTGTACATTTCATTGTTGCAATGGGCCACCTGTAACCCTATTTAAACAATTGTTTTTTTTTTCCTTCCCCTCCACAAATTATACCAACATCAACTATAGTGAAAACAGGGGTTATAACGGGGGGGAGGGACATACAAAGCAACAAAACATCATCTTATAACTATGTTAGAAACTATAGAAAGAAAGAAAAAACATTTGCTTCCTTATCCTGGTGTTCATTTTGCCTAACATCAACATGTCTGACTGTTTCTGTTTGTCTCAGACATATACTAGTAATTGCAAATAAGGGAAACCATGGGACCTATGTTTCTTTGGGGCTGGTTTACTTCACTTAATATATTTTTTTTCCAAGTCTTTCCATTTCCTAATAAATGGGGCAATGTCATTCTTTCTGATAGAGGCATAGAATTCCATTGTTTATATATACCACATTTTCTTGACACATTTTAACCCATTTTAAATCCTTTCTCTTATGAGCTGAATTGTGTCTTCAAAGATGAGTTGATTCTCCAATTGTCCATATCTCAGATATTGACTACATTTTTACATTATATTTTATACACTATACACATTGTATATTAAATACATTTATGGGATTGTGTATGTGAGATGAAAGTAGTTAAGATGAGGTGAGATTGGAATATTGTGGGCTTTAAAATTAATGGAATGCACTTTCTTTGTCTCTCTCTTTACCCCTCTCCCTCTCTTCCTTTAGGACTGACATCTTTATCAAAAGAGAAACACAAGGATAAAGGCAGACATAGGTGTACTGCAATTTCAAGCCAAGATATAAACATTGCTAACAGCCACCACAAGCTTTGAGTGAGGAATAATAGGATTCTTTCTTACCGGACTGAATGGGGCACGACATTGACAGCATCTTGACCTTTTACTTCTAACCTGCAGAACTGATTGACAAGTACCTCGGTTATTTTAACCACCTACTTGGTGGTGCCTTGTTACAGCAAGACTAGAAAAGTCAAACAAGCTTTGTGTGATAGGTTGCCATTTACATTTTTATAACTGAATATTCAAGGTTTCAGAAAGGTTAAGTAAATTATTCAACTTTAGTATATTGATAAATAATAGTGCTGTATCATGCCAAATCCAATATTCTTTTCATTGTAAGTATGCCTCATTTAAAAAATAGGTGGCGTAACTTTTATATAACTCATGCAATCTATTGTGATATAATATTCCACACAGTTTCTGAGTGCAATGTTATATACATATTCTTCTCTCAAAAATAAATAGCTTTAAAGTGTTTTTTCCTAAGAACAAGAGAAAAAATACTGATATTGTCCAGTGTCTTTAATTGGGTAGCATCTTCTGAACTTTGTCAACTTGTCCTTTTTCTGCACTTTGTGACAAACCTTGAAATCAAAGTGAATGTGAAAATTATATCAGACTCTATATGTTGGGAAAATAATAAAAACTACATAATCCAGATACTCAGTTTAAAGGTTGAATACACAAAAGGTACAGAAGACCTCTATAAAAATCAATCATGTATACAGGTAGATGTTAATATGTTGTCTGTTAACTTTAACATCAGGTTCTAGGACATGTTTTATGCATCAGTTTTAGAAACACTCATTAGCTCAGGTTTAGAGTAGATATTGAAACAGTGGTGGGATTGTTCTACTGTGAATAAAGGAAGTCGTAGCATATTTGGAAAGGAAAATAACGAGCGTATCATTTAACAAAACAGTTTTAGGGAACATTTTATTTTACTAATTTCATAGAATTGTACAACCTTTATAGTGAGATTACTTTAGGTTTTCAATGAATGTTATCATGTTTATACAATTTTCAAAGGCATTTGCCTTTGTATGAAAAGTGGCCAATACAGTTATCTATGGCACTATTATAGTCTATGTGATTCCATTTTAATCATTCAATCTTCAGTATACTTGATTGAATCTGTCAGATATATAATTTAGCAAAGTCAGTAACATGTATTCTGGACGGTTTAGTGAATATTGAAAGTTATCTAAAATTGAAGGGATATATTTATAGTTTTAAAACCTATCATCTGAAAGAAAACTAAATCCCATTGCTAATATAATAATCAAAAGAAAATTTGAGATACCATTGCATCATTTAAATTTCAATTCTTGTTATATCTCTAAGTCTTTTTAGCAAAAGCTTTACATCTTCTGTTTTTGTTTGTTTGTTTGTTTGTTTTTTGTCGGTTGTAGACCTGAACTCTGGGCCTGGGCACTGTCCCTCAGTTCTTCAGCTCAAGGTTAGCCCTCTACAACTTGAGCCACAGCGCCACTTCAGGCTTTCTCTGCTTATTTGGTGCTGAAGGATGGAACCCAGGGCCTAATGCATCCAAGGCAAGCACTCTACCAATAGAGCCACCTTCCCAGCCCAAAAGCTTTACATCTTCTAAAGATGAATCCTATCAATTTTTATTCAGCCAATTCCAGAATGAAAAAATGAAAAGTGGTTAGACAAACTAAAATTAAAGCCTGAAATGGCTAAGTTGATGAAGTTTTTTAAAAGCCAATTGGCATAACCTCATGCAGTCGGTGAATATTAGTCAAGGTAAATTTTCATCCTCATTTTGCTATTGGTTAGGAGAATGCTATCATCTAAGGCTATCATACTATTGGCTATGAGAATGCTGTCATCTTTGAATTAAAGCTAACCCGAATAAAGCTAGAGCACAAACGAAAGCTAAAGAACAATTTACACTCTTTTTCTTGAAAGAGAGAAGAGAGTGGAAAATGAAAGAGGGTGAATAACGTAAGATATACCAAGTGTAACTAAGAAATGTTCAGTGAACATCAGCAGACTGATGATCAATAAGAAGATGGAGTGGTAGGAGATTAAGAATCTTTAATACTGTTACAATGAGATGTACAAGTCGTTATGTCAAAAACGAACTTTACACCTTTGGTGGGGGGGCAGGGAGGATTGGGTGGGGAGGGCGGGGGAGGGGAGTCTGGGAAGGGATGGGAAGGGGAAACAAAGGAGGAAGCTAAAATGCTTGATAAGAAATGTACTCATTATCTTGCCCATGTAATTATAATCCCTTTGTACAGTATTTTCACAATAAAAAATAAATAAAAATTTTAAAAAAGAATCTTTAATACTGTTAGAATAGGTTATTTGCAAGTATGTAAACAGGAAAAATAAACTTACCATTTCTTAGGGGAAAGGGGGAAGAGAGTATGATACAGTAGGAAAAATAGATTGCCATACAATGTTAACATGTATGGTCATGTAATAGTAACTTCTTTTTGGACTTCTCCATGTGGGTTTACTTTGCAAACTCAATTTATAGATAATACCAGAAGAGTGACTGATGATCAGTTTTATCAAGTAAATTAATTTGATTAGGACAGGAGTAAAAGTTTTAAGTTTTTTATATATGTCAAATAAGAAAAATGACCTTTCTCTAAATATTTTCTGCATTTTTTCAGTGTTTCATTCTGCAATTTACTTACAATGTCTTGGCTTTGATTCCATTTCAGTTATTTCTTTTATTTCTCTGAGTGGCCATCCATGTGCACAAATGTATCTGGATTTATCTTTGGTTTCTCAGCTGTATTTCTAATCAGATCCTTGTTACAAGCCCGAAGTCCTCACTCCTTCTCAGGGAGCAGAGGAGGGAAGGCCACCCCTCCCCCCCCAGCACCGGTGATCTCCATCTTGGATACTGACAAAGCTCGGAGGAGCTGCTAGCTCCAGCTCAGGCCTTGGAATAAAACGAGTCAGTTAGCAGGTCACAAGAACTTAAAGGCAAAGTGACCTGCCAGACTCAGCTCCATCCAGGGAAAAGTCACCCAGCTCAGGCGCCAGCCATTGGAGTGCATTGCCTCACTGGGTAACCAGAGCCAGAGGCTGCCCCTCCCTGTAGCAGCCACCACAATCAATTGAACAACAGAAACCCTGAGAATGGCTCCAGGCTGGGCGCTGTGAGCTTTATCACAAAATAGCCCCAGGGTAAAGCTACTGTTTGTTGAAAGGCCTCAACTCTACCCAGAACCTAGCCTCATCACAACATCCCCCTCTTTTGTGATTCTCAAAGCAGATCACCCTCCCAGAAAACTAACCTGGGAGGGGGATCTCAAAATCTTGGGTAAAGCAGAGCATTTTTCTGCCTCTTCCAACCAACCGACTTAAGAAACCAATCAAGCCACAGGACCTCAAGCTGACCAGAGACTCCAACAAGAGACTGGTTACAGACAAAAGGGAGATACAGGATTCTTCCCACTCCTCCCACCCCCCCAAAAAATTCAAAAGACTTTTTTTTCTTTTTCTTTTTTTTTTTCTTCTTCTTCTTTTCTTTTTTTGCTTGTTTTTTGTTTTTGGTTACCATATATATATATATATATATATATATATATATATATATATATATATATATATATATATATATATATATATATATATATATATAAATTTTTTTCCCTTCTAAAACTTTTATTAATCTTTAATTTTTGCCTCTTCTGAAAAAATAATTGTTTTCCAGTAACTTTTTTTTTTCTCATCTTATAATTTTTATTTTAGGAATATGTGAATGAGCGTTTTCCTTTCTTTTCTTGTTTTCTTTCTCTTTTTCTTTCTTTCTTAATTATCTTTTTGTTTTTTGACTAGCTCTACTGAACTTCTGATCTTTTCTTCTCCCTTTCCCATCCTTAAAGTTTTTCACATCTCCTCTATGTCCCTCCCCTTCTCGGAACATATTCACATTCCTCTCTAAATAGACGGTCTTTTAACCTCTATAATAACATTAATTTTTACCTTTCTATTTTTGTTCTGGTCTCTCTTCATTCCCCTTTCTGTCTTTTCTTTTTCTTTCTCTCTCTACTTGCATCCTACCCAACCCATTTCCTGCATTGTGATTAGGACATAGTTAACTCTCCCTGTGCCTCCCCACACCAATCTATTCCTATTTTTTACCCACATCTCTCCCTAATCCTAATAATTTCTGGTTTTCCAAATTCTTTTCTGCAGTTCGAAGTCCTTTAACATATAGTTGTTTGATGTTGAATAGATGTATCTGTTGAACTAGATTGTATCTGTAGACTATTGACTGTACAAACGCAAACTTGGGTTGATGGTTGCCTTAAGATAGTGTTCTAGCACAAAACTGTTGCAATCTTCATCTCAAATAGCGGAGTAAGCCGGAAAAACACAAGAAAAATGGCAAATTCGGGTATCTCAATTCCCAATCTTGATAATCAGGGATTAGAACAGATAAAGAATAATCCAGAGGAGAGTTCCCAAATAGCTCTACAAACACTAATAGCAAACATGATAAATGAGAAGTTTGACAATGTACAAAGGACTCTGTATGAGATTGATAGGGAGAGAGAGGAGGCATCCCAGAAGTTTATACAGGAATATCATAAGCGTGAGGAAGCTACTCAAAAACTGATACAGGATTTGCATGAACAACTTGAGAATACTCAAAGACAAAAGGAGGAATGACGTGAGGAGGCAGAGAACACTCAAAGAGAACTACAGGAATCCCACGAACGGGAAGAAAGAGAACTGCAGGAATCCCACAGACGGGAGGAAGCTAATCAAAGATTAATTCAGGAATTGAGAGACCAGGTAGAGAATACACAAAGATCACTAAAGGCATTCATGGAATCCATTAACAAAGAGCTGAAGGAAGTCAGGGAGACCACAAAGGGAATGCTGAATGGAACCCAACAGAAGGAATGGAAGTCCAAAGAAACCATAACCAATCAACTAAGTGATTTGAGAACAAACATTGAACATCAAATTAAGGAAGTAAAGAAATTCATACAAGACCTAAAACAGAGCTTCAATAAAGAACTTGAAGCCATCAAAGCTGACCAATTAGAAGGAAAAGAGATAAAAAACAAGTAGAGAGTCTTGACAGCAGGTTAGACCATGCAGAAGATCGAATCTCAGGGATTGAAGACAGCCTAGATATTATAGAGAAAAAACATACAACCATCCAAGACAAGTCCAAGAAATATGATAGGTCTATCCAACACCTGGAAGACACCATCAGGAGGCCCATTCTAAGGATAATGGGTGTAGAGGAGCACCTAGAAACAGAAGTTAATGGTCTAGGAAATTTGTTTAACAGGATCCTAGCAGAGAACTTCCCAAACATACAGAAAGATAGGCCTATTCAGATACAAGAAGCTTTTAGAACCCCAAATAGACCAAACCACAATAGGACATCCCACTGTCACATTATAATCCACACAGGATCAACCCAGACCAAGGAAAAGATCCTTAAAGCTGTCAAGGAGAAAAGGGTAATCACCTATAAAGGGAAACCAATTAGAATTACCTCAGATTTCTCAGCAGAGACAATCAAAGCAAGAAGAGCCTGGAATGACGTATGCCATGCCCTAAAAACAAACAACTATCAACCAAGAATACTGTACCCAGCTAAACTCTCCTTCATAATTGAAGGCCAAATAAAAACCTTCCATAGCAAAGAAAAATTGAAACGATACATCTCCACCAAACCAGCCATACAAAAGATTCTTAAAGATGTCCTACACATAGAAAACCAACATGACCGCAACAAAGGCCAAGAAACCGCACTCAAACTGAGAATCCAAGAACCTTAGGAAGAACCCAGTTTTCGCAGCCCCCAAGAAGATGGATAACATGGCAGGAACTCCCAAATACCTCTCAGTCCTATCTCTTAACGATATCGGACTGAACTCTCCAATTAAGCGACATAGACTGTCTACTTGGATTAAAAAACAAGACCCTTCTATCTGCTGCCTGCAGGAGTCACATCTTGCCCGTAAAAACAAACACATTTTCAAGGTTAAAGGCTGGAACAAAATCTACCTCATAAACAGGCGGGAGTTGCAATCCTAATATCAGATAAAATAGACTTCAAATTAAAATTCGTTGGAAGAGATAAAGAAGGTCGCTGCATACTAATTAAAGGATCTCTCCTTCAGGAGGATATTAGAATTCTAAATATCTATTCGCCAAACAATGGAGCACCCAAATTTATCAAAGAAACACTACTTTCCCTCAAATCCCATATAGATCCAAAGACATTAATTTTTGGGGATTTTAACACACCACTCTTCCCACTAGATAGATCAACTCGGCAAAAACTCAATAGAGAAACCGCAGATCTAAACAGCAGCATAGATCAACTAGACTTAACAGACATTTACCGAACATTTCACCCAGCAGCATCGGAATACACGTTCTTCTCAGCAGCACATGGAACGTTTTCTAAAATACACCACATTTTAGGCCACAAAGCAAACTTGTCTAAATTCAGAAACATTGAAGTTATACCTTGCATTCTCTCTGACCACAAGGGAATAAAATTAGAACTCAACACCAAAAGCCACCAAAGAAAGTCCGGTATCACATGGAGGCTGAACAACACACTGCTGAATCATGAGTGGGTCATGGAAGAGATTAGAAAGGAAATTCAAATGTTCATGCTATTCAACAAAAATGAACACACAAATTACCAGCTCCTCTGGGACACAGCAAAGGCAGTACTCAGAGGCAAGTTTATAGCTCTGAGCTCCTACATCAACAAATTGGAGAGATCGGAAACTAACAATTTAATGACACATCTAAACCTCCTTGAAAAAGAGCAGCAAGATAAACCCCAATCCATTAGACGGAAAGAAATAATCAAAATTAAATCAGAATTAAATGAATTAGAATTAAAAAAAGCTATAGAAAGAATCACCAAAACAAAGAGTTGGTTCTTCGAAAAACTTAACAAAATTGACAAACCCTTAGCAAATCTTATCAAAAAAAGAAGAGAACACACCCAAATTAATAAACTCAGAGATGAGAATGGAAAAATCAACACGGAAACGACCAAGATTCAGAACATTACAAGGGAATACTTCTCAAAATCTACTTTTCCTAGCAAATATTGACATGCCAAAACTAAACCAAGATGAGTTAAACCAGCTTAACAGGCCCATATCAAGCATTGAAATAGAAAAAGCAATAAGAGACCTCCCAGCTAAGAAAAGTCCAGGACCAGATGGTTTTACAGCAGAATTTTACAAGGCCTTCAAAGCAGAGCTCACACCAATACTCCTCCAACTCTTCAATGAAATTGAAAGAGAAAGCTCACTACCGAACACATTCTATGAAGCCATCATAACACTCATCCCAAAACCAGGCAGGGACTCATCAAAGAAAGAGAACTATAGACCCATTTCTTTGATGAACATTGATGCAAAACTTCTCAACAAAATTTTGGCCAATCAACTTCAACAATTCATCCAAAAAATCATACAACACGATCAAACAGGATTCATTTCAGGGAGGCAAAGCTGGTTCAATATACGCAAATCAATTAATATTATTCATCACATCAACAGGAGCAAGAATAAGAACCACATGGTTATCTCAATAGATGCAGAAAAAGCATTTGACAAGATCCAACACCCCTTTATGAAAAAGGTTCTGGAAATATTAGGAATCCATGAAACATTCCTCAATACAATAAAGGCTATATATGACAAACCTACAGCCAGCATTATATTCAATGGTGAAAAACTAAAGCCATTTCCTCTTTTTTTTTTTTTTTTGTTGGTCGTGGGGCTTGAACTCTGGGCCTGGGCGCTGTCCCTCAGCTCTTCAGCTCAAGGCGAGCGCTCTACCACTTGAGCTACAGCGCCACTTCCGGTTTTCTGGTGGTTTATTGGAGATAGGAGTCTCATGGTCTTTCTTGCCCGGGCTGGCTTTGAACCGCGATCCTCAGATCTCAGTCTCCTGAGTAGCTAGGATTACAAGCATGAGCCACCAGCGCCCGGCTGCCATTTCCTCTTAATTCAGAAACAAGACAAGGATGCCCACTCTCTCCACTTCTCTTCAATCTAGTATTAGAATGCCTAGCTACAGCAATAAGAAAAGATGCAACATAAAGGGGATCCAAATAGGGAAAGAAGAAATAAAACTCTCCCTCTTTGCAGACGACATGATCTCGTATTTAAAGAATCCCATAGACTCCACTACCAAATTACTCAAGCTGATTCAAAACTTTGGCAAAGTAGCAGGTTATAAAATTAACCCCCAAAATCAATGGGTTTTCTATATGCCAACAATGAGAAAAGTGTGGCTCAAATTAGGAAAGCAACTCCATTTGTAATAGCCCCACAAAAAATAAAATACCTAGGAATTAACTTAACCAAAGAAGTGAAGGACCTCTATGATGAAAACTTTAAAATCTTGAAAAAGGAAATCAACACAGAACTTAAAAAATGGCAAAACCTCCCATGCTCCTGGATTGGCAAGATTAACATCATGAAAATGGCAGAACTTCCCAAAGCTATCTACAAATTCAACGCGATACCTATCAAAATTCCACCCTCATTCTTCAAGGAAATAGAAGAGGCAATCCAAAAATTCATATGGAACAATAAAAGACCCTGAATAGCAAAAACGCTCCTCAACGGAAAGAACACTGCTGGAGGAATATCAATACCAAATTTCAAACTCTACTATAAAGCCATAGTAATCAAAACAGCTTGGTATTGGCATAAGAACAGACCTCAGGACCAATGGAATAGAATTGAAAACCCAGAAATGAACCTACAGACCTATAGCCATCTAATCTTCGATAAGGAAGCTAAAACAATAGAATGGAAGAAAGACAGCCTCTTCAGTAAATGGTGCTGGCAAAATTGGTTAACTACATGTAGAAAACTAAAGCTAGATCCTTATATATCACCCTGCACCAGAATCAACTCCAGATGGATCAAAAACCTTGAACTCAGAGCAGACACTCTGAAAACATTACAGGATGGAATAGGAGAAACCCTAGGTCTCCTTGGCTCAGGCTGAAATTTTCTGAATAGAGACCCGGAAGCACAACAAATCAAAGAAAGGTTGGACAAATGGGATTGCATAAGGTTGCAGAGCTTCTGCAGGGCAAATGACATAGCTAGCAAGATCAATACAAAGCCCACCGATTAGGAGAAAATCTTTACTAGCCATACAACGGACAAGGGTCTCATATCTAAAATATACTTGGACCTCAAAAAATTAAACCACCCAACAACAAATCCTCAAAGAAACAACTGCCCAATAAATAAGTGGGTGAAAGACTTAAAGAGAAGCTTCTCTGAAGAAGAAAGAAGGATGGCCAATAGACACATGAAGAAATGTTCAACATCCCTAGCCATTTAAGAAATGCAAATCAAAACAATGTTGAGATATCACCTCACTCCAGTTAGAACAGCAAAAATCAAGAACTCTAACAACAACAGATGCTGGAGGGGATGTGGACAGAAAGTAACCTTACTTCATTGTTGGTGGGAATGTAAACTTGTTCAACCACTTTGGAAAGCAGTATGGAGGTTCCTTAAAAGACTTCACATAGATCTCCCCTATGATCCAGCAATCCCACTTTTGGGCATTTACCCAAATGTTTACAAACAAGTCCACACTAAACCTACCAGCACAACTATGTTTATTGCAGCATTATTTACCATAGCTAAGATATGGAACCAACCCAGATGCCCCTCAGTAGATGAATGGATCAAGAAAATGTGGTATATATACACAATGGAATTCTATGCCTCCATCAGAAAGAATGACATTTCCCCATTTGCTAGGAAATGGAAAGGTTTGGAAAAAATTATATTAAGTGAAGTAAGCCAGGCCCAAAGAAACATAGGTCCCATGGTTTCCCTTATTTGCAATATCTAGTATAGGTATGAGTCAAGCAGAAAAGGTCAGATAATGTGATGTTAGGAAAATGAACCCTTAAATATGTATTTTAATGTTTTCGTTTCTTTCATGCATGTGTTTCTAACGCATTTATAAGATTATTTCTTTGTTGCTTTGTATGTCCCTCCCCCACAGGGTAACCCTCGCTTTCACTATATTTGATGTCAGTATAACATGTGGAGGAGATGGGGACAAACAAGTCGTTTAAGGATTCAGGTGGACCTGTTGCAACAATGAGAAGTACAAAATGTCAGGTCAAAACCAGGTTTACAATGTCGGTGTGGGGGGGGAGGGGGGTATAATTGGGTGGGGGGAGGGGGGAGGCTGGGAAGGGATGTGAAGGGTAAACAAAGGAGGAGGCTGCAATGCTTGGTAAGAAATGTATGCATTATCCTGCCCATGTAATTGTAGCCCCTCTGTACAGTATGTTCTCAAATAAAATAAAATAAAATTAAAAAAAAAGAACCTTTACAATTTTTATTTTGATGAATATGTTGTCATAACAAATATGTAACTGTTATAATGATGTTCTAAATATTTTTGCTTATTGATTTTTTTGGACAGATTAATTTATGTGAGGTTTTATAATCATAACAATCATATTTTTTAATTGAAAGCATATTATATATTCTTTTTCATATATATATTTACCTGAGATATTATTGACATTTTAACATAAGAATTGAGGCCATGGATCATAATTATTTTAATTTTTTGAATAACAGTGTTTAAACATATTTTAATAATTATAGTGATAAGTTGAACATATTGTATTTAGACATTCACAATGTTTTTAAATTGCTATCCTTATTACTATTTTCCACACTCATACGTAGTACATTTTTCAAATAATATTTTGTTACTCTTTTAAGTATCTCACAAACTACCATCAATTTTTAAATTTTTGATGATTTTCTTATCTTACCTCTATATTTCTTCTATTGCTTTCCCCCCATAAAAGTTTCTGTAATTCTTTATTTACAGCAGATATCACTTTCATGCGTTCTTTTCTATTTATGTCTGGTTTGGCTGATTTTTGAAAGTTATGTTATGACTTAAATAAGACTCTTAATAAGCTATAATGGCTCATACATAGAATAACACATATATCAATCAAAGAAATCAATACTAGTGTAAACTCATAACAAATAATTGCAATAGAAACTTCTCAGTGTATTTGTAAGTATAATTAAATAAAACTGAAATAGTTCTTTCAAGCTCTGTGTTATTGAGTAGATATGAGTTATTATTGACCCATAATGACACAATCACTAAACAAATGTCCATTTCATATATATGGTGTTCCCTATGTTATTTTTTGTTTTGTTTCTTAATTTTATTATTGTAAAGGTCATATACAGAGAGCTTAAAATTACAAAAATCAGATAACAATTACATTTCCGTTCAAACAGTATTATCCTCTCCCTTGTTTTCTCCCAGGTTTTCCCTCCCGACTATCTGATCTGACCCTCCAAGTTGTATAGTTCAATTCCAAAATAGTGTCTAGTGAGTATCGTTGCTAAATTAGTTCACTCCTTGTCCCACTATTTCTGTGTTTCTTCTTATCCTCCCCAAATCAGATTAATTTAGCTATTTTTAGTTTCTTTCATCAGTGTTATTCTTATAATACAGCTAAATGAAAACTTATGTATTCAAAGGGTATCTATTAGAACTTAAACTGAACAGTTCTATAAAATACAAATCCATTTTCTTTTTTTGAGGGGGGTCCAGTTGTGGAGCCTGAATTTTGAGCCTGGATGCTGTCCCTCAGCTCTTCAGCTCAAGGTTAGCGCTCTACCACTTGAGCCATAGCGCAACTTCTGGCTTTTTTTCTTTTTGCTTATGTGGTGCTGAGGAATCAAACCCAGGGTCTCATGCATGCAAGGCAAACGCTCTATCACTGCGCCACCTTCCGAGCCCCTACAAATCCATTTTCTACATATATAAATAATATTAACATAGGTACCATAGTCCATTTTGTGCTGCTGTAACAGAATTCCTGAGACTGGGCCCATTATACTGAACAAAATTATACTGGTCCATATCTCTGGAAAATTTGTGATCGGTATAAAATGATTCTTTACATGTTCTTTCATCCTATGGCAGACAAGTAAAGAGAAGTAAACAAAGGACAAGAAGTCAAACTCACAACCTCAAGCAGATTTTAATTGCCATTAATCCATTCATATAGGGGAACCCTTCTCATCTAAACACCTCACATTGAGTCTAATACTCAAACATAATTTTACTCGTGATTATTTCAGTATTAAAGTAGATATAGTCAGCCCAGGTATATATGCTGTTTCATATAAGAAGTTTGCAAATGAACTGTAGAGATACAATGCTTTGTAAACAGGAAAGTGTGTGTGTGTGTCATTTCCTTGATCCAAGAAATGTTATCTCAAAATAATTTTTCCAAGTATCCATTTCCTTACGAATGATCAATATCATTCCTTCTGATGGATGAGTAGAATTCTATTGTGTATATATACCATATTTTTTTTTTTACCTATTAGGCCACTGAAGGGCATCTGGGCTGATTGGATGTTTTGGCTATGGTAAATAATGCTGTTTTGAACATGGTTGTGCTGGTGACTTTAGTGTGGCCTTAAAGAGGGGAATGTGGGGAGAAAGCAGCCAAGAATTCATTGTATATACCATAGAATTGAGAAAAAAATAGGGAAATGGTGGGTCAAAGGGTGTTGAAGAGGTTGAAGGGATGACATGGATCAACATGCATCATACACATCAATTGCTTTATGGCAAAAAATCAATACATAAAAAGAAAAATGAATGAAGGGTTAGATTAAGATGGGTGGTTAAGAACATTGAAAGGGGCAACATTGAACAAGATTCACTGTATTCATAAACTGCTTTGTGAATAGCAAATCCTTTGTAATGTTATTAAAGATAATAAAAAAAACAATTAAAAAGAACTGTAGGTCAAAAGCCAAAAAAAAAAAAAGAAAAGAAAAGAAAGAAAAAGAAAAATTGCCTCATTTTAAGCGTAGACATACTTTTTTTTCTTTTATCAAGCACAAAGTTTAGACTTTACATGTTATTTTCATCTATCAGAGGTGAGATGATCCGGCAATTTAGCCCTTTAAGTGCCCTCAAATAATTTGGAATATGACTGTAAAAACACATATGTTTCTTGTGTGCTTCTTGTCCACTACTCTTGGCCATCTGGCTGTATTGGTCATTTTTAATTGCCATTGAATAACTTATTTAAAAAAAGCCAGATGGCTTTGGTAGAATTAAAGGTGCCATCTCATGTTAAATATATTATATTTGGTTCATAAACATTTTGTTAACTAGTATTTTTCTGGTATTTGGATTACAAACTATATAGTGCATTGCTCCTATGCTTAAGCTGATGATATACTGAAGAAAATAACCAAACAATGCTAATATATTTATATGTATATGTATATAAAATACACTTACACATAAAGAATGGAATTCGTCTGTTTGCAATCATTTCAATGCTATGGGAAATTTGTACTCAATGACAGAAAAATTATCAGTGCTTTCTCTTCTTTTAAATGATATGCTATCTTCAGTTTCAATAATGTGGAAAAACACTTGCTGTAATATTCGTAAAAATGAGTACTGTTCTAAAGATGTGAACTCGATAGTATAGCAAGTAAATTTTTTATAAAGATTAAAGAATTCTATAAAATTGGTATTGACCCACAAGTTAACCTGCTGACATTTAACTTAAAAATTAGCTTTATAAGCTGAAGAACAGAGGACAAGCCCTGAGTTCAAGCTCCAGAACCAACACACTCTATCACATACACAAAAGATAATCAAATCAAGCCAAAAATTGTCTTGTATATAACTTTATCTGATGTGGGGTGGGGAAGGGTTAAGCACAGAAATGGTGGGACAAAGGGTCAACCAATTTAGCAGAAATTGCTAGATACTACGTTGGAACTATACAATTTTGGGGGAGGGAAGTAGGGAGAGGAAAAACTGGGAAAGAATGAGGGAGGTAATGACACGTTTCAAAAGGAAATACACTCATTACTTGACTCATATAACTGACACCTCTCTGCATATCACTTTTACAAAAATATTTAAAATAAGTAAATAAAACAAAAAGAAAAAATTAGCTTTATAGTAATTTTTATCAGAGCTTTAATTAATAATGATAATTTTCTAGATCTGAAAACTATGAATATATTTCAGAAAAAAAATCAAGTAGCTTTCATACTTTCATGTAATGCGTTATATTTGCTAACTTGATAAAAAACAGCATACTATATCACCACTTTTTAGTAGAAAATCATATTGGCATTTAAATAAATACCAGTATTATCAATTGGCTAGTTCAATGATGACATTGACATATATTTAAGAAATTTCAGTTTATATATTTAGTAACAATAAACAAAAAAATCTGAACATATGTTCTCACAAGTTTAATTTTTGTCCTAATTTTAAAAATGTATAGTTAGGGTCAAACTTTAGTAGCAATGTATTTATAGCAACTTCAAAATTTGCAAGATAACATCTTTCTTAATCTAGTCAGAATACTGACAAATCTCCCTTATCTCTTTGTATTATGACATTTTTGTTGACACTGTTGTATTGAAGAACTTATTATTAGCTAAAGCCTTTCCCAAAATAATCCTACTGAAAGATGGAACATCCTGATAAACTATATAATAACATTCCTAAGAAGCTATTAAAAATTGATACATCAGTCCAACAAAATCATTTTAATTATGTACTTTTGTGTACAATAAAACTTTTGAGTAAAAAATGCTGTTACATTTTGTGTAAAACAAAAGTAAAATATGAAAAATAATTTTCAGCTGTGGACATTGGCAAAATATGCATTGTAATATGTTTGGCTAAACTATTATTTCTGACTAATATTTTGTTGTTTGTGCCCATAATTGAAATCAAGAATAACCTGCAGAATTTGTTAGTAACTAAATGTTAATAATTCATAATATTACTCATTTTTGGTGATGTATTTCAGAGAAAATTTAAAGAACAACTTAGCCATATTATGACGCTGTTAATAATCTGAAACAGACTTGAAGGGAGTCTGAGAGCTTGTCAATGGTCAATTTTGTTTCTTTTTTGTTATTTTTTATTAGTTATCTTTAAGGAGTTGTACCAAGTTTGTTGCAATTTAACAAAGAAATTTAAGAATACAACGCATCTTGATCTACGTCACCCTTTTCAACATTCTGATCCATCCCTTTTCTTCCTGTCCCTTCCTATACTCTTCTTAATTTTGTAGGATACACAATGGATTCTTGACTGCATTCTTCCCATCTTTCCTTTTCACTTATCCACTGCTTTGCCCTGACACTTCCTATTTGAATACCTGCCTCTGGGTGGTGAACTATAATTTCACCTTTCTGAGGAATTACACTATAGTTTTCCACACAGAAATATAGTTTTATTTATTTAAATTCTTTCCTGGTTGCACACAAACACATAAACTCATTACCCTGGACATAATTACAAGTGAATAGATTATTTGGTACCTGGCTTTAAAAATTTAGAAACATTATTAGATTTCATCGTTACTTAGTGACCAAAGGAAAACATTAAAAAATGAATGAATTCATTAGTAACTTCCTTATAGTTTTCCTACTCCTTCACTCATCTCACTTTTCTAAGCTTCTTACCTACCAATAATGGTGCACACCCATAATATTCAGGCAGCAGGAGGCTGAAGCAGCAGGATCAGCAATGCTTCCACAGACTCTAGGGCTGTGAACTGGGTTTCTTCTTTCTACACTTTTTCCTTCTGTGTATATTCTGATGCCCAGTAAGATGTGAGCTCTGGGTGACACATAGGGGTTCTCCCAGTATGAGTTCTCTGATGTTCAATGAGATGAGAGCTCTTGTGGAATGCTTTTAGACAGTTCTGATATGGGTAGGCTTTGGCTTCAGTGTGAGTACTCAGGTGCTGCAAGAGGGCTGAGCAGACATTGAAAGTCTTCTCACACTCCCACACTCAAATGTTCTGTCCACCATGAAATCTGGTGTTATTTAAGGGAGGAGATCTGTACAAACACCTTCCTACAGTTCTGATATACATTGGCGCTTTCTCCAGTGTGGATCTAACTTTGAGATGATTTCAAAAGATGAGTTAATATTTTGCTTGCACAATGTCCACAAGTTCACGAAGTCCATTCTGGTAGGACCAGGTTATGAATCTTTAGTGTGGGTCATTTTATGGACTGAAAACTACCTTGGGTTCCGGAACATTTGACTCTCTTCGTTGCATCGTCAAAGTTGGCTCACATAGTGAACCCTTCTAAAGAAGAATCTGCTGCTCTCAATGGTGAAATGCTTTTCTTAAAACCACTGTTTCCCTTGCTTCCTTCAGAGCCCTTTTGGAGTCTGCTGCTCTCAATGGTGAAATGCTTTTCTTAAAACCACTGTTTCCCTTGCTTCCTTCAGAGCCCTTTTGGTGAATGTTCACAGGGGACCTGCTTGCCACAGAACCGCTGCTCTCCTTGACTCTGCCCACTTCACAGTCCTTCTGGTAGAAGTTTTACATGTGAACCACGAATTATGTTTTAACTCTCAAGCTACGTTTGCTCACGAACGTTCTAGAAGGAATGTCTGGGCTCCAGCCTCCATCTTCAGCACAGAGGGCATGAACCTGAGCATTCCCGGGACTAAGCCACTTCTTGGTTCAGGGTAAGAACGTCCACCACGTTATTTTTCATCAATGGATTCATGGCAGGAAGAAAATCCAGTTGAAGTACTCCTATAGCCCCAGTTCATTCTAGAAAGGAGTCTTGAAGAATTTCTCTCTCCACTGGTCAGCAGTCTTTTGCTTTCTGTAATGGAGATATCAGATCTGCTTTGGAAAGATAGAGTTCCACTGAGACCATCTTTCTGTAGTTTCCCAGTGTCACTTTCCTGTACAAGGAATTCTCTGGAGGCTCAGCAGGCCCTGCTCCTCCAGAGTGAAAGTCAGTGCTGTTTCTTCAAAGTTCACTGGTTCATGTGACCAGGATACATTAGTCTATAAGACCATATTTATGTTCTCTTCTACATCACTTTCATGAGTGAGCAGAGTTCAGGCTCAGGCTGTTGGCACCAGTGGACCCATGATTGGGAATTACACTCTTGGAGTTCTCCCCTGAATCAACTCTATTTCAGTTAATACTTTTGTATGTAATTCTATACCACCCAACAAATTTACTTACAAATTTATACATAAAATCTAGCTTTCAAATGTATGTGAAAGCATGCAACATTTGTCACTATGGCCTAGCTTCACATAATGTAATATTTTCCCCAGGTCTTTCCATTTTTTGACAAATGGTACTTAATAGCAGTATAAATAGTTATAAATTCAAATCCCATGTTATTCATTTTGCCATTTAAATGTCTTCCATTACCTTATTTCCTTTGAATTCTACACACAACTACAAGCATTTGTTTTACTGTTAACTTGATCCTGTATTTATTTTTCCTTTCTTTTTTCCTTCTTTCCTTGTTTCCTTGTTTCTTTCTTTCTTTCTTTCTTTCTTTCTTTCTTTCTTTCTTTCTTTCTTTCTTTCTTTCTTTCTTTCTTTCTTTCTTTCTTCTTTTATTGTGAAAATACTGTACGGAGGGGTTACACTTACATGTGCAAGGGAATGAGTACATTTCTTATCAAGCATTGTTGCCTCCTCCTTTGTTGCCCCTTCCCAACCCTTCCCATCCCCACCATTCCTTTCTTTTTATAAATTGATTTTCCACTTATTTTGGTGGTTCACTTCAAATAGCAGCCTCTGTGTAGTTGCAATTGACTTTCAATCAATTACATTATTTTTCATTTGATTCAAATTTTTCAGAAATAAAAACACATCTCTACTCACAGGATATGTGCTAAATTTCATTCAATCACATATGTCCTTGTCATAGGTAAGCTTGAACCAAAAAGTTGGCAATAATGCACAATAAATACTGGATGTATATTGTGATTAAATCAAACCAGTACTTGTATTTTACAGAAGAGCTCAATTCTAAAGCACTCAATTGGTTGGAAACTTAACTAAAAATAATGATAGTACTTAAGAATATTAGCCTATTTCTATTCTGCTTTGAAAGAGAAATGTGTTTGTATTACTATTCATTCACCATGCGTCTAAATCTGAAATTTTATATGAAATGATATATTTCAAAATATATTAAAATTTTATTTTTAAAGTAGAGAAACTATATATTATCAGGTCTAAAAGCATAAAGTGGATTAATATTAAAAAATAAATGGCCAATGAAGAAAGAATTTGTGACTTAAACTCGGTTTAGATTCATTTGCCTCTTGTGGGTAATAGTGTCGTACACATTGAAAATTCAGATTTTTAGAAAAGGCCTGTTTTGCCTTCAGACTTGCCTTATTGAACCACCATTTACATCTCTGATGATAGTTGTTTAGAACAAGTATGAAGTCAGATCAAATGGTGGAACCAATAATTAATTAATCAATGTTGATTTAAAAATATTAGTTGGCTTTGATTTTCCTTATATTTTGTCTTTTGGTCTGCACTATCTTTGTTAATATATCTTTTCTCCTGGCCAGTTTGAAAGGGTAATTTTTTCATCATACTAGTACAGATTAATACAGAATTACTCTTTTCATTCAGCTTTTTTTGGTATGGTGTTATATTGGTCATTAGTTTGGGATAATTAACAATTTAAACCTTTGGATAATTATTTGTGTGGAAAAACATAATCATACTTTTCACCATTCGTAATAATTCAGCTTTATTTTTGTCTCTTTTATATTTATTTCTTTAGTTTGCCTGTTCAGTTCATTATTCCAAAGTTTGTTGTATCATTCTCTTATATTTAATGTCTCAATTTTTTCTTGGTAGCTTGAATATCTCACAAGTATCCATGCTCTAATTTTTCTCCATTTCCTCATGTGCCTGTACTTTTTGATCGAGTTTTAGACAAAGTTTATTTTATAGTCAACAAACCCATACCCACACATACACAAACTAAACTTCTTAAGTATTACTACACCTTAACCAAGGTTGTCTTACTTCCATACTAACAATTAACATTCTCAAAATTTACTAATAAACAAAACTAAAGGATTTGGTTTAGTCCCTAAGTAGTTCACTCTTCAGAGAGATGTTGCTTCAATATTTAACCTCTCATTTTCTCACCTTCTAGAAACTCACGTCACCTTGACTTTCCATATTTTGTGTCTTCTCTAACCCTCATTTCTTTACTCCCCTGGATTTTCATTTGATGGTCTTTCACTGCACCACAAGCCTTTCCTAGTCAGCACTTGTTCTCCTTTCCATAATACTCTTATTCACATTTCTGGACACAACCACTGTACAAACTCTCCTACCCCAATTTTCAGACTTGAATTCCAACAGTGTAACATCTATGTATCTATGCATGTACGTATCTATCTATCATCTGTATATTATTTCAGAATACTTACAGTTACACAAAAGATACTCTATAGAAACTCTTCTTTCTTACACTCAAATTTTCAAATAATTAATTAACTTCATTTTTATAATGAATCCTCAGTGAAGTATTTATGAATTCTTTTCCTTAAATTTCCTAATTAGCCTTGTCCAAAATGAGCCTACCAAAATCTTGCCTGGTATTCAACAACTACATTTTATATTTTAGAATCTGGGACTAGATGTTCAGACGTAAGCTAACATACATGTTGAAATAATTTCTAGCTAAAGAAAGTCTACAGGATAATTTTCTTTTTTTCTAATCTTCCTTTGGACTACTACTGGTTGCTACTATTTTATGGGTTTTTTTGAATAAATATTACATTATTTCAATTAAGTAATTGTGAATAGTATTTCTTTTCATTGCACAGAAATGAGACAAGCAAATAAAATGTCTTAAATAATAAAGATATTTTGTTGAGAATTTATCTCTGCTCTCAAAACCAATATATGTATTATTATAAACATTGTTACATAATTTTGCAGCTACTGACTCTAGACTAATATACTTAAATTACAAGCTTATCCTTTAGTAATATTGAAGCAATGTATAATATGTACATTTGCTGGTGTGACAGAAGCTAGAACACTTTTAAACAAATTTAGGGTGAAACAAGTTGAAGGTGACCAGAGTAGGAGTAATGTAGTAATATACAAGATGCTCAGACTAAGTAAAATTTCTGCTTGTATTGATGGGGACAGCTAGATTATCTTTTCCAATACTATTTCAGCATTCTGTGCTCAAATATTAAGCAATAACTTCTAGCTGTTGGTTGAAATATAAATTAGTTTCTCCTAAGAGAAATAATCTTTTAGTCTCTTTCTTTTAAATTTGGACTAGACATGCCAAAGACATATGAGCCCACACAATAACTTTAGAGTGAAAGATAGCTTCAGTACTTCAAAGTCATAGCCACATCCCTGCAGAGAATATTGAAGGAAAGCTTCTCATACAATTCAACTCACAACCATGGTGCACAAATACTAAACTGTGAGCTTGAGAATGTGGGAAGACTAGGATTTATTATCAATGTCCCTCAGGTAGGTAGCAGACCTTCCAATACAGAATAAATCTAGGAATAAGTGGAACCAAAGAAGAGAGGCAATGAATTTCCTTCCTTGTTTTTATTTTTAATGTGTTAATCATCTCCTTATTTCTCAAGGATAATATTTCTAACAGCAATAGACTCTATGTTCTAAAATGTGTTAGCAACTTTGGCGGGGGTTTGGGTGGGTAGTTGTGGAGGTGGGAGGGAAGGGATGGCAGGGGTAAAACAAATGAGGAGGCAACAATGCTCTGTAGGAAATATACTCACTACCTTGCTCATGTAATTGTAACCCCTCTGTACAGTATGTAAATAAAAAATATACAAAACTGAATAAAAAAGAAACAAAAATAAAATGTGTTAGCGTAATTTAATTAAGGTTTATAGACAGTGTATATTTTATAGACAGTGTATATCCTTTAATTTCCTTAAGTCTCAACTTTAAAAATCTCAGTTTGTATATTGTCATGTCCCTGAGCCGAGGAGATAGCTTATTGTTGATAGTACCTTGATAAAGTAAAATCAGTTAAAAATACTTCCAATTCTGATTTCAACAGGAATCTTTATAAGTGTAGTAACTAGTGTTCTGAAAGTAGGAAGAAATGGTGCACTATTGAAATGGATTTTGGGAGAAAAGACTAAATGGCTTTTCTCTCATGGTATACATATCATATTACATGATATATAACAATATAGTAAAAGTACTGCACATTTTAAATATACATGCAAAAATGTGAACAACGCTATAGAGATGACAATTTGGGCAAAAAACCAAAGGTAATTCACAAGATCTGAAGGAAATAGCATCCCCAGCATTCCTAGAATGGCATGATGAAGATATCTCAATGGGGGTATGGGTTGTGAACAGTTTTATTAGCCTTCTTTGGAGCGTTAATTAGCTGGAGATCTAAATCAAAATTGACAGCTAGCAGAATCTTTTTCTCTTGAGTTAAAGTCAAACTAATTAAATTCCAGAAGGAAAACATTTTCCTTCTAGCATCCTTGATCTGTCATCCTTGTATAGTGTAAAAAAAGAGTACTATGGCCTGACAATAATGTAATCAGCTGCTAGACTTTCACTACTTATGTGTTCAGATAAATATAAAATAGACCATTAATACTGTTAAAGATTATGCTTAAAATAATGCATGCACAAATCACAAATCTTTTTTAAAATATCAGTATGAAAGATGAGTCCTATTACTGTCAGTCAATATCTAAGAAATATAGCAAATATTTGATAAAATATTTTCAATTTTATGTATTTCATAAATTGACACAATTCATTAAGTGAAAACCATATATTCTCAACTACATACCTTGCTGTGTCTTTATTATTAAAAAAAAAAGAACTGTGTTATTTAACGTTTGGAGCCACAGAAGTTCAACTGTAAGGTTACAAGCCACTATTTTGCTGTGAGATTCAGTTGGTAATCATTTCCTTCCTACATTCACATTTTCTTTTGGTCAGATTGCCTATGTCTTTATGGGATTGTAGTTTATGTAGTATTCCACAGGAACAGGGTACTGTTTGTCATACGTGGCAAAATACTATATCAATAACAAAAATGTAGTTTTCTATAGTTTATCTTATTCTGTACATACATTTTCCTTGTTGTAAATGTTAATGATATTTATTTTTAGATTTTTTTATTATTTCATCAAGATATACCTATAATTATTTACTTTGTTTTTCTTGTTTGGTGGACTAGTGAATTCCTTTAATCACTGGATATTTACTTTTTAATCAAATTTCTAATAAGATATTGACTTCTCTTTTTTTATATTGTCCTTACTATTGTTTATGTTACTCTATTACACAAGCATTGGTCATCTTATGATGTCTCATTACTCACTGATACATGAGTCATTTTATTTCATTTTCTCTTTACATAGTTCATGTTGGATGGTACTATGGCAATGTCAGTGAGGTCAACATTTGTTATTTCCTTAATTGACAATATGGCCAATAATTTTTTCAGTGAAATGATTACCTTTTCGTTGAATTTTATAACTACAAGTTTGATTCAGGTCTTTTTACTAAATTAACTTAACCAACGAAGTGAAGGACTACTATGATGAAAACTTTAAAAACCTGAAAAAGGAAATCAAAAGAGTACTTAGAACATGGAAAAACCTCCCTGCTCCTGGATTGGAAGGATCAACATCATGAAAATGGCAATACTTCCCAAGGCTATCTTCAAATTCAATGCCATACTTATCAATATTCCAACCTCATTCTTCAAGGAAATAGAAGAGGCAATCCAAAAATTCATAGGGTACAATGAAGGACCCCGAAAGCAAGAATGATCCTTAACAGAAAGAACAGTGCTGGAGGAATATCAATACCAAATTTTAAACTCTACTACAAAGCCATAGTAATAAAAACAGCTTGGTACTGGCACAAGAACAGACCTTAAGACCAATGGAATAGAACTGAAAACCCAGAAATGAACCCACATCCCTATAGCCATCTAATTTTCCACAAGGGAGCAAGAAAAGAAAATAGAATGGAAGAAAGCAGCCTCTTCAGTAAATGATGCTGGCAAAATTGGTTAACCCCCTTTAGAAAACTAAAGCTAGATCCTTATATACCACCCTGTACCAGACTCAACTCCAAATGGATCAAAGAACTCAGAGTCAAAGCAGGCACTCGGAAAACATTACAGGACAGAATAGGAGAAATCCTACCTCTCTTTGGCATAGGCCTATTATTTTTTTATTGTGAGAATACCATACAGAGGAGTTACAATTATAAGGGCAAGATAACGAGTACATTTCTTATCAAGCATTGTTCCCTCCTTTTTGTTTCCCCTTCCTATTCCTTCCCATATTCCACCCATCTCCCCCATCTGATCCTCCCCCCTCCCCCGACCAAAGTTGTTAAGTTTGTTTTTCCAAATAATGACTTGTACATCTCATTGTTGCAATGTGTCCACCTGTATCCCTACTTAAATGATTTGTTTTTGCCCTTCCCCTCCACAAATTATACCAACATCAAATTCAGTGAAAGCATGGGTTATAACATAGAGACCCAGAAACACAACAAATCAAGGAAAGGTTGGACAAATGGGATTGCATGAAATTGCAGAGCTTCTGCATGACCAAGGACATAGCTAGCAAGATCAATAGAAAGCCCACGGATTGGGAGAAGATCTTCACTAGCCATACAACAGACATGGAACTCATACCTAAAATATACCTGGAACTCAAAATATTAAATCCCCCAACAACAAATCCTCAAAGAAACAACTGCCCAATAAATAAATGGGCTAAAGACTTAAAGATAAACTTCTCTGAAGAGGAAAGAAGGATGGCCAATAGACACATGAAGAAATGCTCAACCTCCCTAGCCATAAAAGAAATGCAAATCGAAGCAACACTGAGATACCACCTCACCCCAGTTAGAATAGCTATACTTAAGAACTCTCATAACAACAGATGCTGAAGGGGACATGGCCAGAATGGAACCCTACTGCACTATTGATAGGAATGTAAACTTGTTCAGCTACTTTCAAAGTACTATGGAGGTTCCTCGAAAGACTCCACATAGAGCTCCCCTATGACCCAGCAATCCCACTTATGGGTATTTCCCCAAATGATCACAAACAAGACCACACTAAAGCTACCAGCACAACTATGTTTATTGCAGCATTATTTACCATAGCTAAAATATGGAACCAAACCAGATACCCCTCAGTAGATGAATGGATCAAGAAAATGTGGTACATATACACAATGTATTCTATGCTTCTATCAGAAAGAATGACATTGCCCCATTTGTTAGGAAATGGAAATACTTAGAAAAACTTATATTAAGTGATATAAGCCAGGTCCAAAGAAACCTAGGTCCCACGGTTTCCCTTATTTGAAATGTCTGAAACAAGCAGAAAAGATCAGATAGCTTAATGTTAGACAAAAGAAACCCCAAGATAAGGACTCAAGTGGTTTTTCTTTCTTCCTATTGTTTCTAACATATTTATAGGGTAATTTTTTTGTTGATTTGTTTGTCCTTCCCCCATGGTATAATCCCTATTTTCACTCTATTTGATGTTGGTATAATTTATGGAGAGGAAGGAAAAAAACAAACTCTTTTTTGTGGAGGGGGGAATGGTAATGAGCAGGGGGTAGAGAGTAGGGGGAAATGTAGTTGTGGAGATGTGAGGGAAAGGATGATAGAGGAAACACCAACAAAGGAGGAGGCAATAGTGCTTGATAAGAAATGTACTCATTACCTTGCTCATGTGATTGTAACCCCTTTGTACAGTATTTTCACGATAAAAATTTATTTTAAAACTTACATATGTATACACACACACACAAACACACACACAAACACACACTCGGTAATATATGTTTAACTTCTTACTGGTTTGATTGTGTGCACCTTATATTCTTGATCACACAATATTGCATTTGTGCAACAGAGTTGCCTTCTTTGTAGTGACTTTATTATAGGTTATTTTTAATTATATGACCACAAAACTCATTTGAATAAAATGTAGTGAATTATACCATATTTGTAACAAACTAAAAAAACATACAACATACAGAGAATAGTTATTTGAATATGTAGAAAGCTTTGCTGATAATCTAAATCCATGATTAGATAGTAATCTATAACATTAAAGGATAGAAACATGATTTGAATAATCTGATTCAACATGCAACAAATTACTTAAAATGTGAAGTATTTCATCTTAAGAAATGTGATTATATAAAGAAATTTTCAAAATAAATTTAAGATTTTTACTGCAATACTTTACCACTCTACCATTTAATATTTTTACTAATTGAAATTGAATGCCAGGTGCTGCTTGCACATGCCTGTAATTCTAGCTATCTCAGGAGGCTGAGATTTGAGAATCGAGTTTCAAAACCAGCCTTCGCAAGAAAGTCTATTGTGATACTCTTATCTCGAAGGAACCATCAAAAAAGCCGGAAATGGAGCTGTGTCTCAAGTAGTAGAGCTCAGAGACAGAGCCCAGGCCCAGACTTCCAGCCCTAAGACATGTCAATAAATAAACATACAATAAACAAACAATAAATAAGAAAAAGAAAGAAAATAAATTGAAATGGAGCCATTCCTACATAGTCCAGTATTGTGTAGGTTTATAAAATTCTAACCTCAAAATTTCAACTCATTAATTAAAATACCAACTAGCCGTAACAAATGATTGCTTACAGAATTTAGAGAAGTAATATCAATTGTCAGCCTTTCTCATAAAAAATGCAAATTTATCCGTAAATATTTTGTCTAAATAAATTTTTACTTAAGTGTTACATGGGGGGAGCAGCCACAGGGTTTGAACTCAGGACCTCATACTCTCTCTTGGCTTTTCCACTTGATACTGGTGGTCAAAGACTTAGGCCAAAACTCCACTTCCAGCTTTATACTGGTTAATTGGAGATAATCATCTTAAGGACTTTCCTACAAGGACTGGCTTCGAAATATCAGCTTCCTGATTAGCTAGATTTACAGTTATGAGCCACAGGTAACTGGCTAAAAGTTGTAATTTATTGTGATTTTTTTAGTCTTATCATTAAGTCATTGGACAAAGGCATTGGCAGATAAAAAAGCAGCTTACAAACACAATATGCCTTGATCAGTGTTACCTCTTTCAACATTGTCACCAGTCTTTCTTCTACCATCCCCTTCTGTTTGGTAGGCTATACACTAGACTCTTGCCTGCATTTTCTTCCCCTTTTCCTCTTCATTTGTCTAGTCTTTCCCTTGACCCCACCACGCCACTTTTGATATCTGAATTTGTGTTTTTTTCACTATATTCCTCATGTTTTTTTTGTTGGTTGGATTTTTTTGTCACTCATGAGGCTTGTGAATGCATATATATATATATATATATATATATATATATATATATATATATATATATATGTACATATACACACATATAGATGTTAATATAGAATATATAGTACATAAATATAAAAAAAAGATTTTGATAAAGATGAAAATAAAAATTTTTTTATTCCTTAAGTGTTCTTCATATCAATTTATCATCTCTTCCTATTTATACTAACTTAGTCCTAATTATCTCATACTTGTATGAATAGTAAAGCTCTTAATTGGTTCCTCTTGATCTGAGATCCTATTTACATGAATTTCTTTTAAAAAAGCTTTTGATATAGCTTTAATAGATAACACACTTTTTCTAATTAAAATAGCTTTGTGTTTGTTTTTTCAAAGTTCAAAAAGTGGACTTAAATTATATTCTCAAAATTATTCCTACTTTTTCTGATTAAAAAAATTGCAATGATTTTATTCCCAGAAGATTCCTCTGAGTAATGTATTATACATTTCTATGCTCAGAAAGTTTTGATGCACAACTGTGGCAGTCATTCTTCTCTAAAAATGCATGTCAATTTTCATCACTGTAACTAAGTCAATTCTAATCACTTAATTCAAATTGTTTATTAATCAATTTTTAAATTCAGCAATGTGTTAGACTCTCATCACTGAGAAATAACCTATGCAAAACCAGTTAAAGAAGGGAAGGCTATGTTGCTTTATGGTTCCGTTTTAGTTGATCTTGGCTGAGAGAAAATGGCCAAGACAAGGAAATAAGTAACACATTATGGTGATTTGTAAGCAGAGAGAGAACTCCTGAATAAGTGTGTTTCTCATTTTCCCTCCCTTGATTCTAAGTTCTTAGACTTGAGGATAGTACACAATCAGTATGTGTTTTTCCACTTTGCTAAACTTCTCTGGGAACTCAGTCCCCCATACACCTAGTTGTGTATGTTATTGCTCTCCTGCATATTTTTCAATCCAATCAAAGTGACAATATGACTTAACCATTTCATTTGAACACAGCAACCAAACACATCTCCTTATCCAAAAACGTTCCACTTTTGTCTCCAAAAGGTGTACATTCATCTTCTGACACTAGCATAAAAGGAGAGGTAACAGAATGCATTGCCTCTCTCCAAAATTCTTTGTAGCCTTGACTTCCAACATCATTCAAAATTCCAGGTTCAAAATGTCCACAGAGACTCAAAGAAAATTTTTAGCTGAGAGTTGCCATGAAAATAAAGCAAAATAGGGCTGGAAAGGTGGCTCAGTGGTAGAGTGTTTGCCTTGTATGCATGAGGCCCTGGGTTCAATTCCTCAGCACCACATAAGCAGAAAAAGCTGGAATGGACACTGTGGCTCAAGTGGTAAAGTGATAGCTTGAAGTGAAATGCTGAGGGACTGTGCCCAAGTTCAGGCCCCATGACCAAAACAAAAAAAGGAAATAATTTTTTTAAAAAAAAGCAAAACCAATTATATGCCAAGTATATAGACACATGCCTTTAATTAAAGCTACTCATAGTGAAGACAGGAGGATCACAATTCTAGGGAAGCCTGAGTAAAAGCACTAGACCCTATGTGAAAAACAAACTAGGATTGTCCAGTTTTAAGTGGTAGAGTGCTTACTAGGACAGTATGAAGCTTTGGTCCAAGAAAGAAGAAGAGGGGCAGAGAAGAAGAAGAAGAGGAACCAGAGAGGTAGAGTAAGAGGAAGGAAGAAGAGGAAGAGGAGGAAAAAGAAGTAGAGAAAGAGGAACAAGGAGGAGAAAGAAGAGAAAAGAAGAAGAAGAGGAAGAGGATGACAGAGAGGATGAGGAGCACCATACTTTCAATATATAATAACATGGTGTAAACATTCCTATTCCAAAAGAAAAGAATTGGAGAGCAAGGAAAAAATGGACCAGTAACTAAATTAATGGACAAAGAATTTGACTTGAAATTTCTTAATCGAACAATGTGTAAACAGAGGAAAGGAGGTTAATAGCATTAGCACATGTAAAATCACTTATAAAATAGAAATGATATGTCATTTGATACTCACCAGAATGGGTAAAAGAAGATGTGCATTAGTAGGTTTGGCAAGGATGTAAAGAAATTGAAGCTCTCATACACTGTAAAATAGCACATTCATCTTGGAAATTAGTGTGTAAAAGTTCCTCACGAAGTTAGTTACAGAAACACCAAACAGCCTAGAAACTTTGTACAGCCTAGAAAGTTTGCCTATAGTTTTTATACACTTAAGTTCAAAACTTGTGCATCATCACAGCAATATTATCTATGACAGCCAAAGAATTGAAAAAAAATTTCAGGCTGACCAATAGGAAAACAGATCACAAAACATATTATACTCATGAAATAGCCCATTATCAAGTAAAAAAGAGAAATGGAGAATTGATATTAGTGGAAACACTGACAACAGGCTAGATAGAAAGAACTAGACACAAAATAACACATAAAATGATTTGATTTTCATGAAATTTTTGAATTATCAAAATGAGGCATAACATTAGTTTCTTTGGCGTTGGAAGTCTAAGGAAAATTCAGAATAGCTGCAGACAGGTATAAGATGTCCTTCTGAATGACGAATATTTGAGAATATTCCAAGGTGATAATGATCAAATATACTTTCAAAATACAAAGAATCCCTAAATTTTATAGAATTAATTTAACAAATATAACATTTTTCAATTACACATAAAATGATTTTTAAATGGAATAATAGATAATCTTTAACAAAAGTAAAAATAAATAAATGTTCTGGAATTTGGGAGTTGCACAGTCTCTCCTGCTAGGCATAAAATTAAAGTGTTCTACTATGAAAGTAGACATAGAATATAGCAAATTGGTGGAAAACAGGAGCAAGTAAAAAAAAATCAATGCATATTCCACAAAATTAAGAAAAAATCAGAGAATAAGCAGTTGGGAGAGATGAGTGGAAATGTTAAAAAGGGATTAAAGTGATCAAGATGTATTGTATTCAAAAACTACTTTATTGAATTGCAACTCCTTTCTCCAACTATTCAAATAAAATATTTTAAAAACTAGCAAATAAAATAAATTAATTAAACAAAAATAAATAATGAATAGATAAATAAAATACAATAAAAAATAAACTATAGATCCATAACAATATATGCCACAAATTTATAACCCAAACAAGAATAAAGTAGTTTTGTTCTTGCTTCTAGATATATAAGGTAGAAAATTTTGACTACATCTAATTTATTGAGTTCTTTTGTCAATGGCATTAATTATGCCGGTAGTAAAAATAATCATGAAGTTCTGAAATGAACAATACAGTATCCAGGATATTACTAATTACTAATGCAAAGATATTATTGCAGAAAGATGGAATAGTATATGTTTGTATGATTAGATAAAATATCAAAATGATGTCAGAATGTATCATAGATTTCACAGAAATAAACAATAGAAATTTAAATGTATAAGCCAGGGAAATACAGCATGATTACAGCAAGTAATTTATCTTTTTTCTCGGAAATGAGAGAAAAATAAAAACAACAGTGCACAGGACAACAGTCAAATGTGGTCAAAGTCACAAACACTACTTTTAATCCTATAATAGGAAGGTGAGGTCACCCTAAAAAATCACGTGTGGGAAGGTAAAGACTGCACTGAATTCTTTATACTCACATTTATACAGTGAAACATGACCACACAAACATTCTTCTAATAAACTCAGCACCACCTTATGTTTATTAACACCTGCCTATGGTTTTCTAAATTGAAAAACTGGACCAACATCATTGCATTGTTATTAACATTTAGAGTTAAGTAAATTGGTTAGCAGAGTTTAAGCAAATGGTATGAATTCAACAGTACAGTACCAGAACTGTATACAACATACCATTTTTTAGTTTATTTTTGTAATATGATCTTGTGTTAATGCTTAGGCTTTCCTGGACTGAGATCTTCCTATTGAGACTTTGTATATAGCTGAGATGGCAGACATATGCTAACTTGACTAGCTATTGGATGGGATGTGATCATTGTTAGGTCTGCAGGAAGCCTACCCCCTACACCCATCTCCTTCACCAGCCTGAACCCAGTAATCACCTGACTGTCCATCACCTAACTGTGAGTCAGAAAAGGATCCTTGAATCTGAGGTTACTTTCTCCATGTCTATTTTCTATTGTGACTTATCCATTTTATTTTTTTTCCCCGAAACAGACCAGGAGCTTAAACTAAGGATCTATGCACTGTCCTTGAGTTTTATGTTGGAGCAAAAGGCTAATAAACACCATATATGACTAAGCTTATATTAAAATGAAATGGTAAATTAATATATATGATAAACTGATAAGAGAACCTACTAATGCTCATGTGTGTATGTGTGTGTGTGTGTGTGTGTGTGTTTGTGTGTGTGTGTGTGTGTTTTATAAGAGCACATTATTAATACTCTATTTGCTATAAACTTTAGAAAATTATCTAGGATATTATTTTTAGGGTAGTAAGTTCTATAGTATCGATGACATAAGCTTTCACCTTCCAGGATTTATTACTATGAATCAATCTTGAACCTTATCTGTTCTTGTTTGTTGAACCATGAGCTTTAAAAGCAAATTCTCCTATATCTGAATTTCCAACAGGGAAGTAGAAGTCTAACCCTACATTCATATCATTGAATCTCAAGTTAGTAGCTTTTGCCCATCAATAAGATAATTACAGAAGGGATGAACACACAACAATTAAATATATAGGGTGAAAGGGAAACAAAAAAGTAAGCATTTTTAACTCCATATGATAATGCCACAGGGGATCAAAGAACTACAATTAATTATCCAAAAAAGAGCCATCACACCTGCAAAGCATCCTGTTATATTGTTACAAGTGGTGGCTCTCAGTATGCCTAATATATAAATTAAGGTTTGCCATAGTTATGGTTTGGGTTTATTTATTTATTTATTTTTTTTGGGTCCGGTAATGGGGCCTGAACTGTGGGCCTGGACGCTGTCCCTTGGCTCTTCAGCTCAAGGCTAGTGCTCTATCACTTGAGCCACAGCGCCACTTCTGGCTGTTTCTTTTTTCTTATGTGTTGCTGAGGAATCAAACCCAGGGTCTCAGGCATGCAAGGCAAGCGCTCTACCACTGAGCCACCTTCGCAGCCCTGCTATAGTTATTATTATGAATCTCTCTGCTCATTTTTACCCCCCAAAAGGATGACTTATTTCTTCTATTTAAAGACAGGCCTTCATCTTTAGTGTTCAACCATTTAGTCTCTTCTCCATTATTACCAGCTCTTTGTCTGAGTATACATTTTTCCCCCTTGTTTAGGAATTGGTACCGAAAGTTAAAGAATCCAATCTAATAGAAAGTGTAAAGACCCCTATGCTCTAGGAGAGAGGTGTTTGTTTTTTTTCCTCCCAGGATGGATAACAGGACCTATTAATAGAAAGGCTGCTCTAGAACTTTGTGTCACTGAAACTAGTACTGTATTTTTGTACTAGCTTTTCCTGGGGCTTTAACTTAGGGCATGAGCCTTGTTCTCATGGGAATTTTTTTCTTGTACCATGTGAACACAACTCCACTTTGGTGGTTATTTGGAGATAAGAGTCACTTGGATTTATCTGTTTTTCCTGGCTATGTATTGCCACTCAGAACTCAGCCTGCTGATTAGCAAGGTTTACTGGTAAAACAACAGTGCCCACTGCATTCAATGTTGTTTTTTGTTGTTATTCTGGACTCCAACTGCTTTCAGGGTGAAAAGCCATCACTGGGGACTCAGTTTTGCATGGGTTTATTTTTATAACAATTTTAAAATATTTATTTGCTCTCTTGTTGCATTGTTGCTACTTTATCTTATCTTCATTTAATACTGGTTTTTACATTTTATAGTTACCACCATATTTCATGAAAAAATTTAAATTAGTACAGTATTAGTGGTTTGCTTCATTTGAGAAAGGTTCTCTGCCATAGAGTTCCCAACACATAGAGAGTCTCTTCACTTAAGACACCGGGATACCACTGGAATAAAGGGGCCTGACAGGAAATCAGAGAGAATCATTGGGGTATCTCCAGATAAGGGAACACTTAGCCACATTCCAAAAACTCAGACTGCCATGCTCAAGATCAAGAAACAAACCAACCCGGCCCAGAGGCTTCTCTACATATTGAGACAGCAATGGGAAGGTGGTAAAAAGGGTGTAAAGTGTGTTCTCTTTCACAAACAAAAGGAGGAAAACGTCCTCAGATTCACTGAGGTTGCTCCCTATGACAGAATCAGTAACAACTCCCAAGGCCCAGGTCGAAGACTCATCCACACTAACTTCCCAGTAATGTTTCCCAGAGCTGAAGACTTGGCATCCAAAAGCAGTGAAGTGGAGGGAGTCTTCAGAATTCAAAACCGCATATTGATGGTCATGTCTAACACTGCTCCCAGGACCTTGATTCCCCATAGTTTCATTGAAGGCAATCTCCACCCGGTACTGATTGAGCTTCTCTTTCATTCCAGGCATGGGAGGGGCACTGAGCTGTGGCCTCAGAGGAAGTGGCATGAAGACCAACACTGACACACAGCTTTCTAGGGTCAACTCTACACCCTGAAGCAGTTCCACATCTGGCTTCTGGTATGTTTCGATCAGCTCCTGAAACATATTCCTGAGCTGATGCTTCTTCTGAAGCATTTAGGTTTCCCTTTCTCTGAGTTGCTGTAACATGGCTCTTCCTTCATTGATCAGTAGCTGGGAATGATATCTTTCCTCCTCCTGGACAAAAAGCTGCAGCATTCTAAAAACATCCTTAGTCATGTCTCGGTAGAGGTTCACATAATAAATCCATTGGTTGGTGAGTCTCTTCTTCTCCTGTAAATTGTGCTGGTTTTCTTGAGTCTTTTCCCATACAGCATGCATCTGCTTTGAAATCATCTTCCTCTGCACATCAGCAGCCCTTTCTATAGAATGGTGTTTGTGAGCCCTGTGCTCCTGAGACATGGAGCAGCTCCTACAGAGCAGGGCCCTGTCTACCTCACAGAACATCTGCTTGGTCTCCCTGTGTGTCCCACACATGTATTCCTCAGAGCTCAGGAACTGCCTGAGTCTGGCTCTTCTGGCAATGGCCACCAGGCTCCTCAGAACCACGTTGGTTTTCAGGTTTGTCTGCTGGCAGGGTCCCTTGCATCCTGGGCACCTGGCTGGAGTCTCTTCCCAGCAAAGGAAGAGACAAGGTCGACAAAAACTGTGCCCGCACTCTAGGGTGACTGGCTCTATGAAAGTATTCATACAGATGCCACAGCTCAGTTCCTTCTGGAAGGCCTGGACAATGTCAGGATCCATCATTCCTAGAATCTAATGAGGTGCTGGTGACTCACCCCTAAAAGCCTAGCTACCCAAGAGATTGGGATATGAGGATCAAGCTTTGAAGCAGGCCTGGGCACCAAAGTCCCCCTGACACAGACTCTTATCTCCTATTTACCACTCCAAAATCACAAGTGGGCTGTGATTCAAGTGGTAAAGCACTAAACTTGTCCACAAAGTGACCTAGGGATAATGCCCAGTCTTGAGCACAAAGAGGCCCAGCAACACTGCCCTACCACTGGGTTCAATCCCCACAACCGACAAAACACCACCACCAACAACAACACCAAACCAAGGAAAGAAGAATTAAAAGAGGAGTAGATTCTCCCACTCTGATCCTCACCTGGAGTATCCAAGCTCCAAACAGCCTCCTCCTGCTGAGGGATCTTCAGCAATGCCTGAGTCTCAGACTTCCACTCTATTTATACTGAAAGAGGGTGGGCCCAGGAAAGGAAGTGTCTCTGATTGGTTGTTTAGGGAAGCTGATTTACATATCAATAGAAGTTGGAATTTACATCCTGACAACCCCACCTTTTACTTCCTCTTTCAATGACTTGCAATTTGGTTAGGTGATTTGGGTTAGGTGAAACTTAGGTTTGTCCAGGGTTGGAAAAGTTTATTGTGTTTGTTTTGTTTTGTTTTGTTTTGTTTTTTACTTCTGTGTATGCTTTATATTTGGACTATGAGTTTATTACTTTTCCACCGGACTGTAGGACACATTCGTGGCATCATCCATTGTATCTTGTGGGTCTTCATTAATTTGTAATTTGTCAGGCCTGATGCTGGGTTGGTACTTTACCACTTAAGCCATGTCCTCTTCTGTTTGCTTTTGCTTTTGGAATAGAAAATTGAGTTTATGCTTAGGTTCCCTGGACTGAGATCTTCTGATTCACACTTTGCACAAAGCTGAGAGGACAAGAATTATCTCTTGCTTGAGTTGTGATCAGGGTTAAGTCTGCCCACAGAGCAGCCCCTCCCAGCTTTCCCATCACCTGCTTTAATCAGACCAGTAATCACCTGACTGTCGATGATCACCTGACTGTGAGTCAACAAACATCCTAGGCTCCTAGGTCACTTCCTCCCAAGTCCATTTTCCATACAAATTCATCCTTCCGATGTTGTTGTTCTTGTTGTTTGTCTGTCAGTGCTGGACTTGAACTCAGGGTAGAAGATCTGTCCCTGAGCTCTTCTTCCACTCTATTTCTCTTATCTTTATTTTAAATATCATTTATGCCTTTTATTATAAAATGATGTGGTATTCTGATATATAATTTAATAACTCCATTTCGTTTTTGAGAATGATCTAAAAATTATCATAGACATAAACATATATATATATTATACATTGGATTTCAAGAACACATTATTAATATTCAATTTGCAATAAGTTTTATCCTATCAGAATATTCTCTTTAGGGTTATAGGTTCTGTAGTATCCTTGGCATAACCTTTCCCATTTGTGGTTTTGTTACTATAATCAATCTTGTACCTTTCTTGGTGTTGATCCATTAGCTTTGAAAGCATAATCCCCTATCTGAATTGCCAGCAGCTAAATAGTAGCCTAACACTATGTTTGCATCATTGACTTTCAGGCATTGATTATCAAACAATCTTGTTAATTTTTCTTTTTAAAAAATTTTTGTCATTAGTGCTGCGGAACTCTGGGTCTGGTGCTTTCGCTCATCTCTTCAGCTCAAGGTGAGCCCTCTACCACTTGAGCCATAGCACCACTTCCAGTTTTCTAGTGGTTTATTGGAGATGAGTGTCTACGACTTTCCTGCCTGGGCCGGGTTTGAACCGAGATCCTCAGATCTGTTTCCTGAGTAGCTAGGATTACAGGGAGTGCACCACTGGAGCTGGCTAAGCATTATTTTTTATCTTCATATGATAATGACAGCAGGGATGATGGCACGATAATTGGGTACATAGAGTGAAAGACAGACACCAACAAAGAGCCATCACAACTGGACAGCAAACTGTTGTATTGATACAATTGTTGGCTATTGTTAATCTCTCAGTATGCCTAATGTATAAATTGAGCTTTGCCATTGTTATTATTAATCTCTTAGCCTGAGTTAATGTTCTCTTCATTTTTACCCTAAAACATTATGACTTATTTTTTCTAAATCCATTCCTTCATCTTTAGTGTTCAACCATTCACTTTCTTTCTTCTCCATTATTACCAGCAATTTCTCTAAGTATTCCAGTTCATTTTATTTTATTTTATTTTATTTTATTTTTAGGAATTAGTAATACAACTTAAAGAATCCAATCTAATAGAAAGTTTAAACACCCCAATGGTCTAGTATAGAGGTGTTTCTTTTTTTTTCTTCCCAGGATGGATAACAGGATCTAGTCATCAAAAGCCTGCTTTAGAACGTTGAGTCACCGAAACTAATACTGCTTTTTTGTTCTAGGATGTACCTGGGGCTTGAACTTAGGGCATGAGCAGTATTCGTGAGGGTTTTTTTTTTGGTTGTTGTTTGCTTTGCTTTTTTTTTCTCCTACTACTTGGACCACAGCTCCACTTTGGTGGTTAATTGAAGATGAGTCTTTTGGACTTTCCTATATGAACTGGCTATGAACTGCCATCCTGCTCAGCCTGCTGAGTAGCAAGGATTACTGGGAAAACAAAAATGCCCACTGAATTAAATGGTTTTTGTTTTGTTTTGTTTGGTTTTTTGCTGTTATTCTGAGATTCACCTTCTTTCATGGTGAAAAGCAATCACTGGGGACTCATTTTTGCATGGGTTTATTTTTATAGCAATTTTTAAATAGTTTTTTGCTCTCTTGTTGCATTGTTGCTACTTTATCTTATCTTCATTATTTTTTACATTTTATATTTTATTATATGTTACCTCCATATTTCATAACAAAATGGGATTACTGTGCAAAGAAATTCAAATTAGTACAGTATTAATGGTTTGCTTCATTTGAGGAAGGTTCTCTGCTACAGAGTTCCCAACATATAGAATCTTCACTAATAATGGTTTATCATTGGAGAAAAAGGGTCTGAGAGCAAATTGGAAATAGCCAATGGGATATCTCCAGAGAAGGGAACTCTTAAACACATTCCAAAAACTCACACTGCCATGGTCAAGATAAAGAAACACCACACCCTGGCCCAGTGACTCCTCTATATAATGTGTCAGCAATCGGCAGGGCGTAAAAAAAAAGTGTAAAGAAAGTTCCCTTTCACAAAAGGAGGAGTAAAAGGTCCTTTGATTCAGGGCAGTGGGCCTAGAAAAGGGTGTGTACCTGAGTTCTCATTTAGGGAGGTTGATTTACATATCATTTGGAGTTGGAATTTCCATCCTGGCAACCACACCTTTAACTTCCTCTTTCAAGGAAATGCCTCTTACAATTTTCTTAGACAGTGACAAGTGCTGTGTATTTTGGTTAGGTGCAGGTTAAATTTATACAGGATTGGAAAACCTTTTTTTTCCTTACCTTTTTGTATCTTTTATTTTCGTACTATGCATTAAATACTTTTCCACCAGAATGTAGGTGACTTTGTATCTTGTGGTTTTGAAAATTAGCTGAGCTTACATTGTGGAGTTATTAGATTATCACCCAAGTTTTTTATTTGGAAATTGTCATGCCTCCTGCTTGTCAGGTGCTTCACCACTTGAGCCATTTCAATCTTTCTATTCTCATTGGCCTTCTAATCTCATAAAAAATACTGTATTCATTTTCTATTGGTAATGTAGTTCTCCAATTTTAATTTATGCAAGAATTCTGAACTGATTTCAAAAATGAAGGACATTTTAAAGTAATTCATTAAAATTTCATAAAAGCTATGAATATGGAGCTATATATAATTCATTACTTTTGTTTAATTTTTCACACCAGAGTTGTAGAGTATGCTCAAAGGTGATTTTTACACTAACCTTTTTCTTGTGGGAATTTTTTTAATTAAGAAAATACTTTAGAGACATTAATATTAGTTCAGCTATTTATTCTGCTTCATAAGGAATGTGATTTTAAGTTAATACACAGATCTAAGACAGATGATACATTTGGCATTTAAATCAATTTGTGTAATTACTTTTTTATTTAAATACTGAATACATGTTTCTGAATTTTCAATTTATTACCTGAGTCAAAGGTATATCATTACACCTGCAGAATCTAATCCACTTTACAAAGACTAAGTAACATACTAGTTTGAATTTTATTTTTTAGTTCAAAAATAATATTCAACATATATCATTTCAATAGGTTCCACTGAAAATTTATTAAGATATGCAATATCCATAGATATTTCATAATTCTATATTCTTATTTTTGGATTACATTTCTGTAATCCATTTGTCTTGTGTTAGACTTCCAATTGTTCATCTCACATCTCTGTTTGTTCCAGGATTTCAGCATTAATGTTTTCTTTTTTCCGTGGTTTTTATTATTTTTTCATCTCACTATCACCATTGTAACTTTTTAACATACAAAAAAGAAAATTCACTATTGCCCAACTCAGCATTCTTTACATTTTCAAAAATCCAAGTAATGCTAGTGACATACAACATACATCATGAAATGATTGATATAATGTATACAATAAAGTAATATCAAAATATTGCATAAAAATTAAGAATATGTAATGTCATAAAATTAAAATACACTATTATTAAACTGTGACATCAAACATTTTCCATTATTACTATAATATAGTAATATAAAACCATGCCATCACTCTCCAACTTGCTTTGTAAAGAATTTACACTTTGTCGAAACCTACACCTGAGCCCCTTTCCTGGTAATGAACGGACTGTTAAATGTCTCCAGAATTTGGGCCACCTCCCAGAAGCCACTGGTATGTTTGGCTCCTCCCCTCTCTCATCCCTTATAATTAGGCATGAGAGAATTCCAACTAGTCCTCATGCAACAAAGTAAGTTAGAGGACAAGAGCCCTGTTCCCCAGCTGGACGCCTCCAGGTATTCATGCAGAAATCATCTCAAAGTTGTCATTTGCCTCAGTCCTGCAGCCTTCATTGCCCTAGCCTGCAAGCTCATGTAGGTGCTTGAATAGCAAGCTGTTGTAGCACAATCTACTCTGTAGTAGAGGTCCTTGAGATGCGAAGGTACCCCAGCCTCTCCTTGGGCAGGCTCCACATAGTCTTCAAGCTTTAACTCTTCAAAATCATGTTGCTCCTTGATAACTTCCCTCTTCTTGGAGCCTGATAGGTCTGAGGGGCCCTCATCAGCAGGGGTTTGGATGGCTGCCAGGAACTTGTCCTGAATCTCAGGTGCCTTCATTTGCAAGAAGCAGTAGTAGCTCCTGCAGCTCCTTCTTCTTCTCCCTCTCCTCCTGGGAGAGCTGGTTGACACACTCATCTTTCTTCTGATATAGCTCATCCAGTACTTCTGTCTGTTCTTTATAGAATTCTAGGGACTATTCAATGGTGCTTTTTGACAGCTGGCTGCATCGATGTTGGAGTTTATCCACTTGCTTCTGGAAGCCCACCTTTTTTAGGCAGCTTGTGGATGAAGCAGAATTTCAGGGTCTTCTTGGGCATTTGTGTGTCCTGCTTTCTATCCCATGGTTTCAACTCCTGAAGAAGAAACCCTACTGCTTCAGCTTTCTGTGGCTCTTGACTACCAGATTGGTCAGGCACCCACAGTAGGTATGTTGCTCCTGCAGCTGCTGGCTGAGCTTCGCCTTCTTTAATTCACCAATGGATAAAGATAAAAATCCCACCTGGTCTTTGGGTTGTCTGTCTTCTAGGACAGTCACAACAAGTAGAGTCTCCCCTTTTCTTTTTGCTCACTCTTCCTTCTCTAGTGAAAGCCAAAAAGCTCAGCTGGGGCCCACAGCTGGTCCTGTTTCTGTCTGGTGTTTTAAGTCATATCAAAATTGTTGTGTAATTTTTGATGGACCTTCTTGGTCCTCCAACTTAGTCCAGCAGTTGTGTGTACTTCTGCAGGTACTGTGGCAAGGCCTCATTCTTTAAGGTCAGCTGCAGTTTGTAGGCCCTGTGCTGTTCACAGGTAGCTCTGAGCTCCTGCAGCTGTTCATGTTGAGCCACTTGGCTCCTTAATTCAGCCATCTTTTTCCATTCTTCTAACTTCTCCTCTTGCTGGTCCAGCTTCTTCTTTCACCTGCAGCTGTGAGTGCAGCAAAGTAGAGACCTTCTCCTCTTTCTTAGCCTATGTAAGGCATCCTATACCTGGCCCAGCTGCTCTTTGATCTCTAGGTTATGCAAAATTGTGCATCTCATGGCCTCATGTTTGTGTAATCTTCCCATTGTCTTGAAGAACTCATGCAGATCCCAGGTCTTTCCCTGCTGCTCCAGTTACCACAGCCACTCCTGCTGCTAAAGATTCTGGAGACTGAGGCTCTAGTTTTCCCACCTTTGAATGTAACACTTCTTCTCCCATTTCTGTTGTTACTTCTGCGACTAATAGGTCTTGGCTGGCAGCTGTAGCTTGGTCTGAGTTGGTCCTCCATGCTGCTGCTTGGAGGGAAGCTCTGCCAACTGCCTTTGAAATTCCACCATGTTGGTCTCTAGGTCAAACACTTATCGCACCATTGCTCTTTCTCATCTCTCAGTTGGTTCATCTGTTGAGCTTTTTGTCTTTCCTCATGGACTTCTCCAACTTCAAGTCCCCTGCAACATATCTCTCTCTAGCCTTAATTTGGTCATTAATTCTTTCATGGTCTCTAGCTTTGTCTCCACCCATGCCTTCTCTCCTATTACCTTTGTTTATATTTTGGTTACTCTCTTGGGGTGAATTAGGCTTTCTGACATATTGTTAGTGATTCCAGTGTTAGTGGAAAGTACACTAGCAGGAAAGGAACCAGAGGAAAATTCCAGGTATGCATGGTCTTTGGTCTCACCCTTAGCTGATTTACAGTCCCCAGTAATGTTTGTTTTGAGGTTACCTCTGTTTTTAGTTTTCTTTTTTTTGGTTTCAGTTGGTCCACCAGGAAAATTTCTCTCCAGATACTCTTTCTGTAGTTTCTTGCCTAAAGAAAATTTTATTGTGCATGTGTGTCTGGTTTGGATAGATATCCCAGCACTGGGATAGGGATGGTGGAAGGACCATATTCCCAGGCTTTCTGAAATCACCTCTATTCTTGCAATCACCCACTTCCTACAGGATCTCTGAAATTCACTCAGTCACCACCTTCCTTCACCTGCCGGTAGCGGTATGAGCCAATAGAGGGAAATGCCAGTGGTACTAGGAAGCACATAATGTGGGTGTGGCCTTGATTCTTGTATCTTATTGGTCAGCTAGAAACAGATTTGCATTGTGGGATCATTGTAATCCAGACACAGTGGATAGAGTCACCTTGAGACCTGCTCCTACAGTCCTCCCCCATCCACATACCTATTTGGGGAGCAGGGCAGCACCAGCTCCTGTTTGCCCTCCCCATCTAACCTGCCCACTTGGGCTGATTAACTAGGATTAACTCTAGTTGTACTGGAGACTGCTCAAGACAATGTCTTTCATCCCATAATTACAATCACCAAGTTATCCTGAGTGGTTGCTCTCAGACCACTGTCATAGTCCCTATTATGCTGGGACTATGGAGGGATTAGACCCCAGAGCTTAGGGGATGAGTGAGTGACAGACAGTAGGGATGCTGGATACTGCATCATTTTATGATCTGTTTCCTCATATAACAACTTGGTCCACATATTTTACATCGCAGAAATACCGTTCAAATAATTTCCATCCAGTCCTCCAGACTGCCAGATTGTGCAAGTGCCACAATTCACTCACTCCTTGCTGCAAGTTTCTAATCTGGTTCTGAATGTGTTCCCCCTACCTCCCAGGTCTCTATCCCACACGTAGTGTACCATGTTCCCCATTTGACTTATTTTTAAAATTTTTTATTGTGAAAATACCGTACAGAGGGGTTACAATTACATGTACAAGGTAATGAGTACATTTCTTATCAAGCATTGTGGCCTCCTCCTTTATTTCCCCTTCCAATCCCTTCCCATCTTCCCACACCCCCATCCTGCCCGGCCAAAGTTGTAAAGTTCGTTTTTCAACATAACGACTTATACATCTCATTGTTGCAATGGGTCCACCTGTATTCCTATTTAAACGGTTTGTTTTTGCCCTTCCCCTCCACAAATTATACCAACATCAATTACAATCAAAGCAGGGGTTATACCGTGGGGGAGGGACATATAAACCAATAAAGAAATCATCTTATAATTATGTTACAATCAATCACAAGAAAGAAAAAAACATTTCAATAATTATCTTGGGGTTCATTTCACCTAACATCAACTTATCTGATCTTTTCTGCTTGTCTTAGAAATATACTAGTTATTGCAAATAAAGCAAAACATGGGACCTATGTTTCTTTGGGCCTGGCTTACTTCACTTCATATAATTGTTTCCAAGTCTTTCCATTTCCTAACAAATGAGGAAATGTCATTCTTTCTGATGGAGACATAGAATTCCATTGTGTATATATACCACATTTTCTTGATCCATTCATCTACTGAGGGGCATCTGGGTTCGTTCGATATCTTAGCTATGGTAAATAATGCTGCAATAAACATAGTTGTGCTGGGAACGTTAATATGGTCTTGTTTGTGATCATTTGGGTAAATGCCCTATATTTGGATTGCTGGGTCATAGGAGAGCTCTAACTGGAGTCTTTTGAAGAACCTTAATACTACTTTCCAAAGTTGTTGAACAAGTTTACACTCCCACCAAAAATTCTGTAGGGTACCCTTCTGTCCACATCCCCTCCACAGCTTGGTACTGGCACAAGAACAGACCTCAGGACCAATGGAATAGAATTGAAAACACAGAAATGAACCTACAGACCATAGCCATCTAATCTCTGATAAGTGAGCTAAAAAAGTAGAATGGAAGAAAGACAGTCTCTTCAGTAAGTGGCAAAACTGGTTAATCACTTGTAGAAAAATTAAGTTAGATCTTTATATATTACCCTGCAACAGAATCAACTCCAAATGGATTAAAGACCTTGGAGTCAAAGCAGACACTCTGAAAACATTATAGGATGGAATAGGAGAAACTCTAGGTCTCCTTGGAGTAGGCCAAAATTTTCTTAATAGAGACCCAGAAACACAAGAAATCAAAGAAATGTTGGACAAATGGGATTGCATGAAATTGCAGAGCATCTGCATGGCAAAGGACATAGCTAGCAAGATCAATAGAAAGCCCATGGATTGGGAGAAGATCTTCACTACCCATACAACGGCCAAGGGTTCTCATATCTAAAATATAATTGGAACTCAAAAAATTAAATCCCCCAACAACAAATCCTCAAAGAAACAACTGCCCAATAAATAAGTGGGCTAAAGACTTGAAGAGAAACTTCTCTGAAGTGGAAAGAAGGATGGCTAATAGAAACATGAAGAAATGCTCAAATTCCCTAGCCATAATCGAAATACAAATCAAAACAACATTGAGATTCCACCTCACCCTAGTTAGAATGGCTATAATCAAGAACTCTAATAACAGCCTTTGTCTTGACAACAGAACAGGAAAGTTGCCAGGGACCTTCTCTAATACACAGTATACTTGTGCTCCTCTGTCTCACCTGGCCCCAACTGCAGCCAACTGTCTCAGCTTTCTTCAAGATTTTCTTCTAGTAGTCCTGTGTACTAACCACATTTTTACATGTCTAATAACTATGTATGATTCACTAGTGGCTATCATATAGAGCAGGCTTAGACATTTCATTATTTTCCTACTCCATATAAAAGGATGATTAAGCACAATTAGCTGATACTAAAATGCGTCTTCTTGTTGCAGGTTTGAGTGTAAGTTAGAAAATACAAAAATAAGATGGGTACTGATGGCTCATGCCTAATAATCCTAGCTACTCAGGAGGCTGAATTCTGAGGATCTCCGTTCGAAGCCAGCACAGACAGGAAAGTCCAAGACACTCTTATCTCCAATAACCCACCAGAAAATCACTACTTTGGTTTTAGAGCACCATCCTTGAGCAAAATGAACCCAGGGAGAGTGCCCAGGCTCTAAATTCAAGCCTCACAAGCAAGAACACAACAAAATACAAAAAATAATCTGTGAGTAGTTTGCATAGAATAATATCTCATTTAATCCTGGTCTTTTTTGTTTATGTGTGTTTGATTACCAGAAATAGACTCTCCTAAAATTTTGTGAAATAAAGTTACCCAGTTCTTGAGTTATAGAGCATTTGTAATCTGCTTTTTCTTGATGCTATTTTGACAAAAAGCGATCTATTCTGTCAAACCAAAGTTTCTCCAACTTGCAGCAAGTTACCATCTGTTAACACACACTTACTGGAATAATTCATATCTTAACTTCAAACTGTAACCATCAGCTATATTGTTCATAACCAGCCAGCGGTGTCAAGGCTATGAAGTCCTTACCAATGGAGTTAAAAGAACAGAATGTGCTTCGCACATTCCTTAAATCAGCCCCTGAAAGTCAAGCAAAAAATGTGAGCCCAACAACTACTGTGTCTCAGAGACATCACCACTCCTTGTGTTAAGATAAAAAGCTCAAGGGCCACCCTGCCTGGCATGCCTGCTTGACTCTGGGTAGAATGTCTAGGCTCCCTTCCTCACAGAACTAAACTGCCTTGGTGAGATCTCCTTTACTTCTGTGTGTCTATTCTATCTGGGTTAATATTTTGACTATTTTGTTTTGACACTGGAGCATTCTGGGGGATAGTCTGCAATCTTCATTCTCTCTGGGATGGTGAGGAACTCTATTAGGGGATATGATTGTCCTGCTACTCAGCTGCAACAAGGTGGGGACTGGGCAGCACTGGTGACATCTCATATCTGTGAATGAACTCCAACTCTTGGACATTACATGTGGATTTAAAAAAATTCCTAAATCTGGGCTCCTATGGCCCTGAACTCTGAAGATTATGGTTTGGATAATGGTTTGAAGCTAAACATTGATCCTCAGATCTCAGCCTCCTGAATAGCTAGGATATGAGGTGTAAGCCACCAGCACCCAGATTTGCTCTTGCTTTCTTTAGTGTAATTGCCTTACAAAGTCTTATCTCATTTAAATGTGATTTCTTTCTGAGTTCTACCCTGGGCAGTACATTACAGATGGAAATTGCTCATCCTGTGCTGTCTTGGTCTTATTAAAACAAAGATTACTCTTCAGTAGATTTTTGCTGCTGCTTACCAAGTACACCATTCCCTAGTCCACTTCATGTATGCACTAAGTATTTAAAACCTTCCATAAACTACAGGAACCATTCTAATTTCCTGGGTTAAAGTGTTGAAATATTGTATGTCTCCTTCCTTTGTCTTCTTTTCTTTTCCTTTTTCCTTTTTTCCTTTTTTTGGTCCATCGTGAGTCTTGAACTCTGGGCCTGGGCACTGTCCCTCAGCTCTTCAGCTCAAGGCTAGTGCTCTACCATTTGAGCCACAGTGCCACTTCCTCCCTTATCTGCTTGTTTTCTCTGTCTACATTCAAGGCATTTCAACATCTGTTTTCCAAACAATGGAAAATATATTTACACAGTATAGACTAAAGGGGTAGATAATCAAATATACTTGTAAAATCAAACTAAGCATGAATCTAACAAATGTTCTTGACTGATTCACTTAAAACTCTTGTCTTGGATGAGTAGTTCTAGTTTGCAATTGTGGCATAAATTTCTTTTTTTTTTTCTGAAATCAAATGATGGAAGAAACATTTCAACAAAGGGAAGTGAGGAATGAGCTCACACCTAAAGAAGAAACAGGGACCTTTCTAAGTTTATGGAGTACAGTAAGAAAAATATTGAAAAAGAAACAGCTAAATTTGAAATTTATGACAGGCATGATATCTAGAACCCATTACACGTTAAAGTAAGCCTGAATTTACAGCATCTATAATTTTTAGCTAGTTTTCAGGGTTTCACACCTGAAATATCTAACCACACTTGAGGCTAAGATCTAGAGAACTGAGGATTGAGGCTAACTTTGGCAGAAATGTCCTGCCTCTCTGCAAAACTATCAGCAAAAATATAAGTAGGTGTGTGGCTCAAGTGGTAAAGCTCCATCCAGTTAAAGTGGAGCAAGGAAGCATGGCTCTGAGTTCAAACCCTAATACGAAAAAATTAAAGAATCACAATTCTGGATTCTTGAAATTCACTTGAATGTAAAATCATTTGGCAGAAAAGACTGTAAAGAAAAAAATTAAAGCAGAAAAAGTGTATTGTTCTATACACACAAAAAAGGTTTTATAGATATATAAATATATCTATATATAAATATATATATATATATATATATACATGGATAGATAAAAATATACATACATAGTTGTGCAATATATAGAGAATAATGTCTGTAATTACATATATACATATATATATATAACAACTAAGTGTATACGTTTGTCCATAATCCCTAAATTAAACTAAAAGTCCATATTTTAAACTATGACTCTTAGAAAGCATTGTCTTCACCTTTAAATATTTTCTGGATATTAATTTGTGTATGAAAGAGGAAAAGAATTTAAGTACGTGTAACAATATTTATATTAACATGACCAAATGTAATGGCTTTACATAATTCTGTTTCATAATTCAAGTCATTATGCATTAGTTATATTGAGATTTTAAATATGAGAATTGTACACATATTAACAATCTATTTCTGAATAAGTTTGCTCTCTCCAACATTTCCTATGTTCCCTTTCTTCTTTCTAGCTTTTTAAACTGTGCTTAGTGGATATATTTATATTGTTTACACATATATATGTAGATATGTGTATATGTATGTACCCTCATATATACCTAGAAATGTCCATATGCAAATATATACCTATATGTGAATACAATACAAATATATATTATATTAAAATACAATATTGTAATTATATATTTATATATTACCCCCTTTTATATCCATGTCCCATGATAATTATTAATTTTTACTATATTTGTTATTATGATTTTTCTGGTTTCTCATCTGAGAACAAGACTAGTCATTGAGATTTTTTTCACATGAGTAGAAATATCACTGTCATATCATAATTAGAAGTTCTATGAGAAGAACCAGGAAATTTAAGAATATATCTAGAAAAAAGAGTCTACCCTTCTCATTCTCAGTCTTGGCCTTCCTTCACTTGTACCTTTATTCCCCACGATGACCTTTCAACAATAATACTGTTCTGTCATGGCTTACAATGACTAAGATTCTGACAACATCACAAAGAAAATTTTTCTCGATTGAGGATAGATTGCTAGATAAGGGCTTTTAACAAAATAAAAATTAGATCTTTTTTCTTTTCATATTATCTTTTCTTCTTAAAGTGTTTTTGATTGACACATCACAATTCTATATACGTTAGATGAATAATGAGCTGTTTTATTCTAGCTTTGCTTTGCTTTCTGCATTTCTGGTATTGAACTCTGAGCCTCACACTCGCACTGTTGAGGCTCACCAGGATATAATATGTTTTGACTTGTTCCATCATTAGACAATCAAATCTGAGCAATCAGCGTATTGATCTTTAAAGTTAAACATTTCGAAGTCATTGGGGATGTTACAAGTTCTTTTTCTAAATTTGAAATTTCTTAGCAACATAGAAAATAAATAAACAGATAACAATTCAACAGGTTGAAATACAGAGAAATATAGTATGTAAAGTTTTTCACAAATGCCCACGTGAATAGATGAAATTCTAAAGAGAACAGCTTGAATTTACCCTTAAAACGTATTCTATTAGAGGCAACAATGCTTGATAAGAAACGTACTCATTACTTTGCTCATGTAATTGTTACCCCTCTGTATTATATTTTCACAATAAAATAAATAAAATAAAAATATTCTTAAAAAAGAGAGTGAGGGAAGGAGTGATATTGTCAAAAAAGCAATGAACTCTTTACCTGACTTACGTAACTGTAACCCCCGTGTACATCCCCTTATGACAATAAAAACTTAAACCATTCTAGCCATTGTATTCAGTATAAAGCAAACATAAAAACATCTATTCACTAGCTCTTCTTAACCTTCCTGAAATTTAATGTGTCCCTTTTCCATGATATAGCAGTAAATATAAATGAACTATAAACGTATTGATCGCCAGGTGCCAGTGGCTCACAATGTAATCCTAACAATGCTGAGATCAGATTGTGATTTAAAGCCAACAGGCAAAAAATCATCTATGAGACTCTTACCTCCAAATTAACCATCAAAAAGCCTAAAGTGGAGAAATGGCTCAAGTGACAGAACATTAGACTTGAGAAAGAATAAATAAGTACATACATAACTCAAGGACAACATCCCAGGCTGTTAGTTCAAGCCCCATGATCAACACACACAAACACACACACAAACACACACACACACACACACACACACACACACACACACACACACACACATTGCTTTCTGCTCTTCCATTTATGTTGAAAATATTATCTCATGTGAGAAGCATTTAACATACCTTTTAAATTTTTAACATACTTTAAATTAAAAAAGTATCCATTTTATAAAAAAAACAGGTATTCTAGGCACTTGCTATCTGCTAGGAGACATTAATCATACCTTGATATAGTTAATGCCTTAATTAATTTACCTGTGACTGGTAGACATATATTATTATTATTATTTCTCCTCAACAAATGTGGAAAATTTTGGAAGAAAATGTGATAATAGTGGAATTTCATAAAATTTATGCTTCATAAGAGGTAATAATCATTGTAACTCCTAAACACAGCTTGAAACCAATAATGCAGTGATATTGAATTTCTCTGTAGTTTATATAGTGTGCAAAAAATTGATACTATATAGTATCTCCTTTACATTTCCTTGGAAGAAGCTAAATAAGAATATATACATCTTAAAATCATAAAATAACACTTTGGTTATATTAATGAAATGCCCACATTCAAAATCATTAATAAGTTTATGTAAATAGTACAGCTCTTAGATATTCAAATTTTGAAAGTTTTGAAACAAGTCATTCAAAAGTTTAAAACAATAATAAAAATAATCATTTTAATCAAACTAAACATATCCTTGATTGGACCATCAACTTTCATAGGAATATATAAATCTAGATAAATAGTATTCTTGAGCATGTGTGAGTTGTGTTTGCACAGGTATGCGAGTACTTGTGTCTCTTTGATATTTATATTGCATTCTTCTCTTTGTTGTGTATTGATTCACGTTAATACCAGTTTTGCATAATTCATCATGCATTTAAAAACGTGAAAGACAGTGGTAACCAAAGGTAGCCCTCTGTAGAAAAATGGTGGCATGTGAAGAGCTCATCAGTTTGAAATCAAGCAGTGTATCATCATTTATCATTCATTAAATCACACACAGCTTCAAACATCTCCTTAGTGTTTATATTGGAGAAGGGCAAAATGCATAGATGCATGCATAGACACATGTTGTTACCTAATAAATCTCTTCATGCTTTTGACTGGCAGTATAAGTATCTGACCTTGGAAGCGACCTCTCATCTGGAGTCTTTACATAGAGATGTAGGAGCAGCATTGACAAGCAAAATGAACCCTTGATAATCGCTGACACTGTTAGCATGGTTAAGCTTCTTAAAATATTACCACGGAGCCTTTCCTTCATTTTTACAAACATATTTCAATTGTACTACATACTTTTTAAAACTCTTAAATAGAGCCATGATGTAGAGGAATAAAATGCTAGGCAAACAAGAAGAACTAATCCGTCCAATAATAAGTGAATAATAATAATAAGCCACAGGAAAGACAATATTAAATCCACCCAAAATTGCAAGAGGGAAAGATTAGAGTGGCAATATCAAACCCATGAAATTATAAAGAATGAGGCAATAAAAGTAAAGTACTGAGATGAAAAGTAATGTTATTAATTGTCTAGTAGCTTTTCTTCCCAGTGGATCTCATTTATCTTTGGAAGAAGTTTAAAGAAAAATCACAGCCCCTGCGTAAACTTTGTTTTTCCACTGTCAGGTGTATCAGCAACATCTTGTATTTACAGCTGTCTTCACAAATCACAGGCAATTATGTATGTGTCTTTTCATTTACAACAAATATCATCTTTGCAAAACTTTAAACTTTATTCCTTTGTGATTTTTAAATAAAAGCCTGTGATTTTATTTGCCTATGGTTTAAGAAACAACTTAGAAGACATTGAAGAGTTCATTGTTGCCACACCATGACAGGTTCTATTACTTATAAAGCAGAGTAGATTCCATGCTAATATTCATATGGCCAAATTGTATATATTAAAGAAAATAATCTCAGTACATCTTAAAACTTTTGATGGTACTTGGCTCTTTACTTATTACATTTCTTTATGATTTGTTAAACTACAGTTAAGAGAGCTATTATTTCTTTCCCAAATGCAAAGAAGAAATAAATATTTTTACTTAATGAGATATCAGACATTAACTCATATTCTAAGTTGATTTGAGCAGAAAATGGATATTTCATTTCTCATTATGACAAAAAATAAACAATTCATTCTTAGATGTACTTTGTTTTAAATATATATATATCACTAAAGATTAAATTTACCTGAAAATAATGGCGATCCAAAATAAAACTGGCAAGAATAAGTAAAAAACGTAACATTTTTTCTGATGTTTTGAAAGAAAGCAGTCTGATTTTATTAACGCTTTAAAATCTGCAAATGAGTATCATGGTTCATCCTCTCTGAATTTCAATAGTCCAATCTAGAAACAGTGGAACCGTTCCTCTTTTCTAATCCATAAAAAATCCTCTTGGCAGTTTTTTCAAACTGTACACTAAGTCTAATTACTTCTGTCACCTTTAGTGCTACATGTATGTTGAAGCCAGAACCTCTCTTACTTGAATTATTGCAATAGAGTTCAATAAGTTCTTTGTATTGTTTCTCATACTTTTATAAATTCAACAAAACAAACAGAAACTTCTATATTGTAATTCTGCCAATTTTCCCTTCTACTCAAAACCATTCTGTAGCTTTTCATGCATGTAGAATTATAGGTAAGTTGGTCTTACATAAGTTTCATAACCATCCCTATTTCTTTGACATGTTTTCTCTTATTCTTATATTTTATGACTTCAAAAACTTTAACTTCCATATTGTTTACTGAACAAGACTGACTCCTTTACTGTCTCCCAGCCCATCTTTTTAGAATATTCTTATCCTAGCTATCAATTTGGTAGTACTGGGGCTTGCATGCATGGCCTTACCATTGGTAGGATAGACTTCTACCACTTAGCAGCAACTCCCAGGCTAGCTACCAATTTTGATTCTTCAATTCCTTGCTTAGATCTCACTTTCTTAATGAGGACTGCCTTGAGTATGGCATCTCTCACTGAAACTTCATCCTCACTGGACCTCAAAATTTAAACACCACATTTATTCCATACCATAATTTATTTCTAGTATGATATATGTTTTACTGATTTCATAGATATTTGTTTATGAACAGTCTTTTTGTCTAGAGTCGTTTCTATTTTTGCCTATTATTTAGTGATTTTTTGTGTGCCCTAGATCAATTCAGAGCACGTGTTTTATGTGCCATATTCAAGTGGTTTTGTGGATTGAAGCCTTTTATTAGAATGGAAGAATAAAACTAGGGTTGGTGATAAGTAACCACTCATGACCACCAAACCTATAGTGTGCTAAATTGATTAAACCTCTTTTCCTTGGGAACATTTAGCAGTGAGTTGGATAGAAGTAGTATGCATTTCTGGATTCATGGATTTTTTTACAAATGAAGTTAAATTTGTCTTCACAGATTTGATTAAGTCATTATTACCACTATTTCTTGATCAGTATGACTGAGACATATGAGTCAGCCATTTTCCTAGATCAGAGAATAAAATCTAAATTTAGGTATTGAAATGTTATTTATATATATGAGTAAATATACATTTTTCTATGTATATTCAATAATCAATGGCTATTTTTTGTCATGCATTCTTGCTCTCTTTCTCGTTCTATTTCTCTGTTTGCATGTAGATAATTATCACTCTATTCTTCTATAATTTACCCTTTTCCTATCAGTCGTTGGGTTTGAACTCAGGGCCTTCGCACCAGGCTAGCCCTCTACTACATTAACTACAGTGCCACTTCTGGGTTTCGGTGGTTAAAGGGAGGTAAGAGTCTCATGGACTTTTCTGCGCTGGAAGGCTTCCAACCACAATGCTTATATCTCAGCCTCCATAGTAGCTACGATTACAAGCATAAGCCACAGGTGCCCAGCTTGTATATTTCTCTTTTATTCTCTGCATCTAATAGAGAGGATAAGTAGGTTTGAGAGCCTTTCTGGAACCAGAGAGAGATCCAATCTACAGAAACATCTTACACTTTTCAGGCAATTTTACCCTGGACTATTCTCCATTATCCACAACAAAACCCCAAGTTAGGGTACTGGAACTGTGGCTCAAGTGGTAAAGTGCCAAATGGATTGAAAATGCCAAATGAGAGTGTGAGGCCCTGACTTCAAGAAGCTCTACTACTGGCATGAACAAACAAACAATTAGTTAACTAATTACCTGGTTAAATAATTAATTCCATAGTTAATTACTTAAATTTTGAAACCTTATAAAATGGAAGCTAGAATGTAGCTCTTTCAAAACATTTAAGACCAGTTTAGTAAGCTTGCATTTCTTTTCCCCGAATCTCACTTTTGTTTGTGCTAAATCTCATGCACTCCATGGTGCAGTTGAAATAATCACTTTCTATAGTCAAACTAAGTTTAGGCTTAGGAAGCTGTATTTGTTCATCTGACTGATATTCACTCTCTCATGTCATAAGACATTATGGAAACTGGATCACGTTTCCCTAACAGCCTGGGAGACATAGATTTAACAGCTGCATATCTCAACTAATTATTATTATTCCTTGCTTGTCTTGTTGTACTAATCATTTGACTATCAAATCTGTCATTCAACCACACACACAAAAATTACATACATGTGTTCAAAAATCTGAATATCTATAAGTTATTAAAAGCAAAGTAAATAAGAAATGTTTTAGGTTTTAGAAATGTTTCATTTTAAGATGCAGAGTTGTAAGATAGGGTCAAGTTGTTCAATGGTTGTTCAAAGCTTATAATTATCTCCATGTTGAAAACAGAGTGATCTCATTGTTAAATGCAAATAAATATTGGAGAAATGTGGTGTGGATTCTAATGTGTGTAGCTTAAATTGCATGATCTATGTGCTTCAAAGTGAATTAATTATTATGATGCATTTTTCACATTGGAAATAAGTCAGTTGACAAAGGCTTTGATTCTTTGGTTATAATTGTAAAAGAAAATAACTGGCAATTCTTGGTTTATCAAGATTGGAATCTTAGAGCACCAATTACTCTAAAATAAAGCAGAAATATATATGCTAAAATAGTGCATAGAATGTTCAATTAGATACATGGACTTTGCCAGACTATTGGCTTTTCAATAATTCATGTGAAGTTCTCTGACTATAAAATATACAGATTCGTAAGTATACCCTGCTGTGACTGGAGAGTGACAAGCCATTGTGAAGGCTGCTTGAGAAACATAAATCATTTCAAAATAAATTTTCATGCATTCTACTAGACAGCACTGATAAAATGTGTTTATGATTAAGGACATTTGTCTTAGCTGAAAAAAGCGCTGAACTATAAAATATAGACACATTCATATAGATGTATGGACACATTATCTTAGAATATCTATCCATTCTGATATATGATGTTTCCCATTGATTTGAGGCCATAATTAAAATTCCCTATATGATTTCTGAATAACTAAATGTAGCATTACATTAAAAATATGTTTCTTTCTTCCAGCATTTTTTTCAGGAACACATTTGCCAATTCACAATAAATAGTGTCAATTATCAACATGTATAAATTTCAACTATTTATTTATTTATTTTTGTCGGTGGTGAGGCTTGAACTATGGGCCTGGGCGCTGTCCCTCAGCTCTTCAGCTCAAGGAGAGCACTCTACCATTTGAGCTACAGCGCCACTTACAGTTTTCTGGTGGTTTATTGGAGATAGGAGTCTCACGGACTCTCCTGCCCAGGCTGGCTTTGAACCGCGATCCTCAGATCTCAGCCTCCTGAGTAGCTAAGATTACAGGCGTGAGCCACCAGCACCCGGCAAATTTCAACAATTTATTGAGCAGCATGCTTGCTTCATTTAATATTTAGGTCTATTTTATTATCTCGAGTTTTGGAACTTGTGTTGATGTCTTAAAACTTTAAATATATTTTCAGCTTCCAAACACATTGTGACCATTAGTTTATGCAATTAATTTTCCTTTAAATTTAATCTCTTACTTGTCTTTTCTTCCCTTCTCTGCTTTCTGCTTGGATAACTTTGCTCCTGTCTCCTTAACTACTTTTACTGACATTTAGCTAGTGATGGTTTATCTATGTTTTTCCTGATAAGAACATGTATTTTAGTTCTAAGGATGGTAATAGAAGGTTAGAATTGTAGCCATTTCCTCTGTTTTCATCATGTCTAAAAAGTGCTTTGAGATATTATGGTCTTTTTTACTTTGAAATAAATGGGCACCTCAAACTGCCCATTTTAGGATGCCCTATTTGTCTTTACATATTAGTGATTAGATGATGAAAAACAAACTATAGCTATATGGTATTTGTAGTTAGTTCTTCCAGGTGAGACCTAACATCCCTGACCAAATTTGAAAAATTTTCAGTTGTTTTCCCTGTGATTCTCACCTTTAATCACCCTCGCTGTTGTATTTGTGCGCATTCAACCTTTTATGTTTTATAACTTATCCTCCTAGTTACATTTGGCTCTTGTTGCATTGTTTTCCCATCATTTTTGCCTGAATGTTACAATGTAGATATTTTACTGTGGATATATTGCTTCTGGAATATATAATCTCTTACAAAATCTACCTGTTAAATTTATATTAAGTACCAGAGTTTTGTTTATTTGTTTATTTTTTGTTTATTTATCTATGTTGAGGTGCTTAGGATAAGACTGTAATGGAGTCTTAATCAGCAGGGACACTGGATATAAGTATAAGGATACTGTACTACAGCATGTCAGTGTCATATATTAATTATTATTATTACTATTGCATTGTGTGAAGAGTGTTATTTATATTGAGTTTTGAGCTCAATGCTTCTTACTCTTTTGGCTTATTTGCACAGTGTACCCTAGCAGTTAAATCACACTCCAGCCTGACTTTTTTGTTGGTTCTATTGGTGACAGAGTATCATGGACTTTACTGGCTTTGAACTATGATTGTCTGGATTTCAGACTCCTGAATTGCTTAAATTAGAAGCGAAGCCAAGGGAACCATCTGTCAATGGTCAAACTGCAAAGATCAGGTTTGAATATCAATAATCTTTATACTTGAATCAAATTCTCAAACTCTGTTTCTGAAGTTAATGCAGATCAGTCAATATATGTGATGTATAAGTAAACATACAATATGTAGAGCTACAATTTAAGTGAGTTGCTCTATGAAGAACATTCTCCAAACTTTTTTTTTCTTTTGGTTGTGGGACTTGAACTCAGGAATGGGCACTGTCCCTGAGCAATTTTGCTCAAGGCTAGAGCTCTACCACTTGGAGTCACAGCTCCAGTTCTGGTGGTTAATTGGAATTAAGAGTCACATGGAATTTTCTTGTGTGGTCTGGCTTTGAATTGAATCCTCATATCTCAGCCTCCTGAAGAGTTAGGATTACAGGAATGAGCCACCAGCACCTGGATAACTATATATCTTTTTTGGCTTTTTCTTTTTTGGTACTGGGGATTCAATCCAGGACTTTGCCCTTGCTAGGCGAGCACTTTGCCACTAAAGTACATCCCAGCCCCATTTTTAACACAATTCCTAATCATGTCCTAAATGATCTCCTTAATGAGATTGCTGTTAGGTTTCTCTTAGATACTAATTTGACAAGCAAACTTAGTTTAGATGTACTTTGAGCATATTCTATTTTAGATGGTGGAATATCTACAGTGTTAATGTTTAGAATGAAGAGAATAGATGCTAAATTTTATTAATTTGTTCAAGCCACAATATCCACACTCACCTGCAGAATCATGAAATCATACTACATTTAACTACTCATATATGCTCGTAAGAAATATCAAATTAAATAAAATTTTAAAATATTAGAGGATGTGTTTATTTAAAGTATAGAGTTTACTTACATCCTCATATTCTAAAAAGTTCTCTTTCAATTTTTCCATTGATTATTGTCTCTTTCTTCATATATTTCAACCAGAAGCTTTGGCTCTCCATTGACAAACAGATTCCATTTAACATAAGGTCACTCAGCTACAGGATTTTCTTCTTGCAAAATAAGAGCTGCAAACTAGTATGTAAGGCACATAATGGTTTCCAATAATCTTCACAAAATTTATTATGGTTACTTAACTTTTTCCAATCTTCAGTGTGTCTTTTGTTTTACACCTAATGTATTTAAAACATGCAATCTCATCATACAGGAAAGCTTGTCCAATTAATTTAAGCAGTATCAATCATGTTGACTAGGCTAAGTCATTTCTGAATAAACATTGCATGCATGTATTATGCTAAAGAACAACTTAAGAAGATATAGCGTATTTTCTTGTAAAACTGAAAGGATGAATATGTAGTGTAAAGCAATATTTCTTCACTTTGTAATTGTTTATTGTTTATAGAACATATGGTTAACATTTGGCTTATAAAATTTTAAATTACACTGTATATATTGTTGTTATTTTGAAAATAGATTTTTTACAGTCATATGATTTATGTATATTTAATAAATATTGAGTTCTATGGTGCAAGTAAATGGGTATTAGCCAGGTGCTGGGGTTGATGCCTATAATTCTAGCTATTCAGAAGGCTGAGATCTGAGGAAATAGTTTCAAAGCCAGGAAAAAAAATCCATGGGTCTCTTAGATATAATTAACTAGAGAAAATATGGAAGTGGAAGTGTGGTTTTTTTGGCTTTGATTGAAGAAGCCATGTGAGAGCCTGAAGCCTAATACACTGCTGGGAGGAATATAAATTAGCAAAACCACTCTGGAAGCCACTTTTGGAGATTCTTCAAAAAAAAGTAAAAGAAAAAGAAAGAAACCTAGGGTTCCCTTACAATCCAGCTCTTGGTCATCTACCCAGAATATTACAAGCCAGTACACAGCAAAGCCATGTACAACCATGTTAATTGCTCATTATTCACTATAGCCAAGTTATGCAAACAGCACAAATGTCTTTAAATGGATCAGTGGAAGCAAAAAACTGTGGTGCATAGTTTCAATGGAATTTGCTCAACTAGTGAAAAGAAATGATTGAACCTGGAAAACATCATGTTAAGTGAAGTAAAACCAGCTCAGACAGCCAAGGAGCGAATGCTTTTTCTCATATGTTTATAAATTAAATTATAAACCTATTCAAAAATATGTAGGAGTCATGTAACATACCCCCCCCCAAAATTGTCTACAGCACAGAATCCTTGGGGGAGGATTTTAGTGATATAACTCCTTGGAACACTAGCAAACAGTTTCACAAAATGAAAACCAGAAAGTTCAGAGACCAGCTTTGTAGGGTGTCTGGAGGAATTGTTCAAAGGCAGTGGCAGATAAATGGAAAGAAGAAAGTTGAACAGATATAGACATTATATTCAATGCACATATATGAAAATGAAATCATGTAAGCTTAGGAATGGGTAGAGTTGGGAGAGATGGGAGTGGGAATGGTGGAAGGAATGACATGAATCAAGATGTATTATACTCATAGGCTGACATGTTGACTTGAAATCCCTTTGTACAGGCAATAAAAAATGCCTTGTCTTTGTTAGTTTGCCAGAAATATACAGTGTTTCTCTTCACTAATCCAGTACCAATTGTTTATTCTAGCAAGGAGTTATGCAGTTCATCCAAAAGTTTATTTCTAGGTTTCAGCTTAAGTGAGCATTTGTGTCCCAGTTGAGCTATATAAATTATTGCTTGCCTTTAGTTATATCATTCAAAAGTTAATTTAATACCTCTGGAGAAACAAACTTGGTTATAAGCTGATGCCCTCAGACTCACAATAGCATTTCTCTAACAGTATCTGTTGCTGGACATTTCTTATAATGTTTAAGTACTAAATTCCTCAACAATGAGTTAATCATTTGTACAAAATGCCAGATTCAATATAATTTCATAAAAGTAAAATTTATCTGTCTTGTTTAAACAATCTACCTACTGCATCTGGGTGCTCATTTCCGGAAAATGAATTCTATCCAGGAAGTCTATCTACCACTACCAGTTGATTTGTTATCCTCACATGATACATCAGTTAACAATCTCAGTGTTTAGCATAGCTTATTAAATCATTGTGCTTACAGTATTTGTCTCTTTATAGTATGAAATGAGCAAAAGTTTTATGTCCTTAAATAATTTTTCCAGGCTTTGAATTACTCACATTTTTCATGTTAATATGCACTACATACGGGTTGAATTGAATTCATGTAGGATATTGTCACTATGAATGCAATGAACGCAAACAATGAATGCAAATCCTTATTTCTGTTTTAATTTTTTAAATTCCAAAGCCAGGTTCAATGGCTCATGCTGCCTCTAAACCTAGATACTCAGGAGGCTGAGATTTTAGGATCTTGGTTTGAAGCCAGCCTGAGCAGACAAATCCAAGACAATATTCTTACCAAAGAGCTGAAAGTATGTAGCTCAAGGTAGAGCACCTGCATGAGTGACAATATGCAACATGAGTCCATGAATTCAAGTCTCAATACTGACAAACACCAAAACAAAGCAAAAACAACTAATTTGTCTCCTAGAAATATTCATTGGATCTAACAGAATTAGTCAACTGTTTAACATATAAAAAGTACTAAATTTTTATGCCATTATCCCTTTTTGTTTATTTTTTGTAGTCAATAAATTCATTGTATATGAATCTGCTATGGTTTTGCAAGACATATCTGTGCTGTAACTTATGTGCTGTTGTTCTGGAATCCACAATATTTCTCTCAATGTCACATTTATCTGAATAGTCTATTACTAGACTTTTAACTCTTCATCTATAATTGAGTCATTTCATTGTCACCCATACATTTTCGAAATAGATTCACTCAAACTTAAAAAAATACAAAATCAACATTTTTATGTATAGAGATATATAGTTATTCATTACAGGTCAATGGCATATATTCCAGTAATATGACTATAAAATTAAAATATTTTTAAATTACAAAAGTGACTAAGCAATGAGATGCCACGTCTATGAATGGACCTCACAGTACAGAGTGAAATGCTCTGGTTACTAATTGAAAGTGTTGTACAGCCATTTTGATTATGAATGGGAGGAAAAGAGCATCCGTGGAAGTATTTCAATCTCAGTATCCAAGTATATTAGTCCAAAGATAAACTCCACTGAATAGTTTTGTGCTTTGAAATGCCAACAATGGGTCTCAAATCTGATGACTTTCTGGACTTTCATTTATTTATAGACTGATTTAATGGGGAACTTAATTCTCTTTGTCAAGCATTATTTTTTTTTTGTAAAATGGGAATACTATTACTTATTAAAAGAGTATAAAGGATAACATTTGTGCTCACATATACAATATATTCAGCATGTCATAGATTATATTAGATGATATTTTGTCGCTCTTTGGAGGATTTCTTTGTTTAGTTGCATTTAAATCACCATCCTGCAGATCTCAGCCCCTAAGTAGTTATAATTACCCAGTCCTAATGAAATTTTCAGTATGTATGTTTTGTATGGCATTATAATTTTGTCACATTATGTCAATTTATGATAAAAAATAATCCTTAGCCAAACACTTCATAGGTGAAATTGCCCAATAGGAAATTAGTGCAAAACATTAAAGTATTGACACATGAGAATAAAAAAATCTCATTCAAATATCCAAAAATCATAAGGCTCATAGTTTGGGGGGAAGGATTGCAATCATCAAATTCTTATTCAAGAGGAACTAAGCTATTTACATATTACTAGGTATATGATTTGAAATTCAGATATGCAAATAAAGCACTCCATGTTTTGGCATGGTTTCTGGGTGTTGGTGGGTTTAATTGCCTTGAAAGATTTTAAAAGGTTGCAAACACAGAAAATTTCTTTTCCAATCAACACACAGACAACAAAACATCTTTTAAAATGTTTATAAAAATTAACATACTAGGCTTTGGAAAGGTGACTCAATTAGTAAAGATCGAGCCAATGACTGTCCTGATCTTGGACATAAAAATTAATAAACTAGTCTATACATTTATGTAAACAATGGCTGTTAGTGATGATAGTCATAAAAATTACTACTGGACTTGAACTCAGGGTTCCAGACTCACTTGTATTTTACCACTCAGAACTTATGCTATACCACTTAAGTTGGGACTCCACTCCTGAATTTTGCTGATTACTTGGTGACAAGAGTCTCTTGGATTTGTCTGCCTTGACTGGCTTAGAACTTCTTTCTGAGCTCGCAACCTCTTAAGTATCTAGGATTGCAGATGTGAACCACCAGTGCCTAGAAGGATAAAAGTATTAAATTTCTAATAGTTTGCAAATAAATTTTACGTTCTACTAAAGAACAATTGAATAGGAAATATCTATCAGACACATTATCTTTACTTCTTAAAGTATTTAAGTACATGGTACAATAATTCAAGTCATAATCACATCACCATTTGTCAGCAAACTAACCATTCTTTCTATATTAGTTGTACTTTGAATTATCTAGATTTTGTGAGAACATGTTTATGTATTATCTAGGTATTATGAGAATGATCGTTCACACATGTACCTATATGTTTATGCATGTGCATGAATAAATATAGCAAAGCAAGGTTGTTGGATGAAAATGAGCAAATACTTTTTCATTCTATTATAGTTGCATATGAGCATTTGGGATCTCACAGTAGTTCTCAAAAATTCTAAAAATCATTAGGCATATAATTTGGGGAGATGGATTGCAACCATCCAATTTCAAATTCTTATTCAAGAGGAATTAATGCTTATTTGCATATTACTAGGCACATAATTGGAAATCAGGATATGCAAATTTAGTGATTCATATTTTGGTCTTGTTTCTGGGTTTTTGTGGGTTTAATTGCCCTAAACAATTTTAAAAAGTTCAAAACATGGAAGATTTCTTTTACAATCAGCACACAGACAACAAAACTTGCAAGTACTGACAAGAGTCAATGGTTGTGACACTGTTTACATTATGTGAAACATTTGTATCCTTAGCCAGGAAAATTTTATTTTCTCTTTCTTACATTTTTCATTTCTTACCCTCTAAATTTTTACACTAATCACTATATTTTTATGAAGTGACACAGATAGGTATCGATTAAATTACAGTGGATTAAATACAAATTCGAGTATGTGAGATCCCCTGAAGATTACTGTGAGAGTAAGTTTATGAATGCAAGTGATGGCATCCAAAGGAACCTATATCTGTGCCTGGGCTGAAGTGTGACCCTCCACCAACTTTACTTTTTCAGCCCTCATCCCTCATACCCAGGCATATGATACTTACAATAGAGATTTTGCACCAAGGAAAAAGTTAAAATGAGGCCTTTAGGGGATAACACAGTGAAAATGAACTATGATCCATTATTGACAAGGAAATATAGTAGAGAAACAAGCCCAAGGAAAAAAGTAGCAGGAAAACAAGTGCAAGGGAGGAGACAGGACCCCCATGGAAGGGAGGGGAGGATGCTTCCAACACCAGCATCAGCTTGACTTCCAGCCTCTCTAAGTGTGAGAATAAACAAATAATTCAGTTATAGTTCACCTTGTGTGTGGTATTTCATTTGAAAGCCTTAGCAAAGGAATGTAAAGCTTACAATGCTTTTTCTTAATCAGTTTTTTATTGTGAAAATACTGTACAGAGGGGTTACAGTTCCATGAGCAAAGTAATGAGTACATTTTTTATCAAGCATTATTGCCTCCTCCTTTGTTTCCCCTACCATCCCTTCCCTCCCACCCCACAACTACAGTCCCTCCCAACCCCCTACTCCACCCCCAGCCTAAATTGTAAAGTTTGTTTTTCAACATAGTGTCTTCTAGATCTCATTGTTAAAATGGGTCCACCTGTAACCCTATTTAAAAAATGTGTTTTTATTCCCTTCCCCTCCCCAAATTATGCTAACATCAAATACAGTGAAAACAGGGGTTATACCATAGGGGAGGGGCATACAAAGCAACAAAAAAATCACCTTATAAATATGTTAGAAACAATAGCAAGAAAGAAAAACCACTTGAGTCCTTACCTTGGGGATCGTTTCGCCTAACATAAAATTATCTGTTCTTTTCTTCTTGTCTCATACATATACTAGTTATTGTAAATGAGGGAAACCATGGGACCTATGTTTCTTTGGGCCTGGCTTACTTCACTTAGGAAAGTAGTATGGAGGTTCCTCAAAAGACTCCACATAGAGCTTCCCAATGACCCAGCAATTCCACTTTTGGGCATTTACCCGAATGATCACAAACAAGACCATACTAAAGCTACTAGCACATCTATGTTTACTGCAGCATTATTTACCATAGCTAAAATATGGAACCAACCAGATGCCCCTCAGTAGATGAATAGTTCAAGAAAATGTAGTATATATACGCACAATAGAATTCTACGCCTCCATCAGAAAGAATGACATTGCCCCATTTGTTCGGAAATGGAAAGACTTAAATACTTTTCTAAAATAAGTTTGCAAAAGACTTCTGAAAACGTGGATTGAACGCTATTTGTGTGTGTGTGTGTGTGTGTGTGTGTTTATTTGTCTGTGTGTGTGTGTGTGTGTGTGTGTGTGTGTGTGTGTGTGTGTGTGTGTGTTTTGGTCCTGGAGCTTAAACTCAAGACTTAGGCACAGTCACTGGGCTTCTTTTGCCCAAGGCTAGTGCTCTATCATTTGCGCTACATTTCCAGAATTTTTGGTAGTTTCTTGGAGATAAGAGTCTCAGGGACTTTGCTTCCCAGGCTGGCTTTGAACTACTATCCTCATATCTCAGCCTCCTGAGTAGCAAGGATTACAGGTGTGAGTCACTGGTGCCTGGAAAAACTGGTTATTTTTCAAACGCATTTTCCTTATCTCCAAAGTTAAATTGGCCATTTTACCTGATTTATATCATTAGTGCAGTTTCCCATGATCCCTGACTATGTTGCATACATAGACATACTTGTAGCAATGTGATTATTATATGTTTTTCTTGCTCACTAATCCTTGAGGAATCACAAACCAGTTTAAAGTAGAAGCTGTTGTTTGAAATGAAAAGTATACTAAAAATCAATGTGCTATCTAGTTACTGATCCATGGTACAAAGTGTCGAAGAGGTAATTGTGCCAGCAATCCCTGCACACACGTCTTTCCTCATTTTAAGAAGAGAGAAAAAGCATAATGTAGTTTCCAAGCAGACCTTACTGCCCGTTTCTAAAACTAATCCATATAATAGATACATTTTATTCAAGATAATATCTTTTATATCACAGAAGTACAATCTGAAAGGCTTAACTGTTTTAATCTTTTAAAAATTAGTCTCAGATTGACTCTCTCCAACAGTAATGCTTCTCTTCAGTTAGAACAAAAGTCCCCCTGGCACTAATTTGGTTTCCTTCTGAGCTGTTACTGCAAAGGCACCTACTAGTGCTCTTACACCTAAGAAACTTTTCTCCAGAAGTTTTGTATTTTTTTGGGGGGGGTACTAGGGATCGAACCCAGGACGTTGCACTTGCTAGGCTAGCACTTTGCCACTGAGCTACATCCCAGCCCTTGCAGAAGTTTTTGGAAACTGAGTCATTCTTTTAAAATAGAGGCATATATATATATATATATATATATATATATATATATATGCAAAGTATACAGAGAATGCCTGTCAATTCGTTACCACGTTTGTTACAATTAAACTTCTTCATTTTCAGTATAAAAAACTCACTGAAATACTGTATTAAGAAAGAATGATCTCTATTATATTTCCAGCTTACTGTGAAGTGTGTGCTTCTTATCTTCCATGGCTGAAATTCCCAGGGACCTACTGTGGAAAACCTTCAGAGACATCTTGGACAACGTAAATTTCCTACCAAGTAATGAAATCAATCAATGAATGGAGAGTCAAAATATCAAATAGTCATAAAAAAGCATGTATGTGTAGTATATAAGAGTTCTCAAGCACAGAACATTTCAACTTTGTTGATTTCCCTTTCTCTTTTCCACAGATAAATGTTTCCTATTATTCACTTCCTTTAAGGAAAAATAAATGTGGAGGATAATCTTCCCTTCAATAAATCATCTTTTCAAAAGTGAAGACAATGGGGTGAAATCCTCTGATTCCCTAAGTACACCCATGATATTGTAACCACAAAGTCGATGAAACCAGTAGCATGATTTAGGATGAACCAAGTCAGAGCCAGGTGAATTATATTCGTACATGTCACTCTGAAACTCTCTTGTTCAAGACAAGCAATTGATGCAAATAAAAATATGAGGGAAGGAAAGGCTATTGAAACTTAGAGAAAGTGTCATGGATTTGGTGTTGAAGAAAACTTATGATTGAATCCATATTAAAATAAGAGGAGGAGGAGGAAGAAGAGGAGGAGGAGGAGGAGGAGGAGAAAGATGTGTACTAGTTTCTAGTTTTAGTCTCATATATTCCTGTATCTTCTTATTTGTCCATAGCCACATGTTCTAAATCAGAAACCACTTAAATGAATCAAAAGTTATTATATATGATATTCTAGAAAAATAATTCAAAGAACATGATTATGGTGAGGAGTTATAAGGAATGCAACAAACATAGCCAGGAAAATGCAAACAATAGAAATAAAATGTGAAGACAGTTCACTTGGCTAAAATGATTTGTATATAAGCCCAGTATTGTTAGGTGGAAGCTGGGAGAAAAGGCAAGAATTCAGTGAAGGAAAGGAAATATGATGTAAGAGAAGAGCACGTAATGCTTTGGTGACACCTTAGGAAGAAGGGTAGGCTAGGGTGAAGACAATTATAAACCCTAATAGTAGACAAAAATAGCCTTCAATCTGAGCTCTGGTTGCTCACACCAGTAATACGAGATACTCAAGTAATTGAGATCTGAGGATTGTAGTGTAAAGCCAGCAGGAAACTCCACAAAACTCTAATCTCCAAATAACCAGCAAAAAGCTGAAAGTAGATTTATGGCTTAAGTGGCAACATTGAACAAAAAAGCTCAGAGACAGCACCGAGGCCTTGAGTTCATGCCCCCAAGACAGGCCCATGTACACACACACACACACACACACACACACACACACACACACACACACACACACACACACACACAACTAGTTTTGTATACAGTTATTTTTCTCCGAATTTCTAATGCAGATGGTTTAATAAAGAAAAACAAAGACAACAAGCTAGTCTTCAGTAGGTAGCAACTAACTTTTTGATTTAGACACTGAGAATGGTTTTCTCTGAGGGCATTACAGATGAACAGGGCACATTTTCCTGCTAATCCAGTATGATTACAGCTTTCCCAAAAGTTAAAATGGTCTGTAACAGGTTCAAATTATCTCCAAAATGAAAATACATCAAAAAGAAAAAAGAAAAATGCCATATAATTTGAAAGCTGGATATTCGCTTTTGATCAACAAAAAGGAAATATTTAAAAATAATTATATAAACCACATGTAGTCAAATATGACACTAGAAAATGTATATACATTGGAACAATAAAGATTTAAATAAGTATATATATATATATATATAATTTTTCTTAGTGATTGAGTATTGGTTTTATTTATTTATATATATATTTATTTTCTGAAGCACACTTTTCATTTGTTTTTTTTTCAATTCTATATGTCAGTTTATGAGTCTATTGATATTGATCAATGTCACTGCTTCCACTCTTAAATCCTTCTGAAAAATTTATATACATATAAAATATGAATTTGTAATAATTTGATCTAATTTTTATGGCACTTATTGCTAAATGTATTATGCATTATTTTACATTACTGGACAATTAAGTTGTGGACTTAGTCTAATTTCCTTTATAATAATAATAATTATTACTATTATTATTATGATTGTCATTTGAGGGGCTTGAACTCTGGGCCTGGGCGCTGTCCCTGTGCTCTTCAGCTCAAGGTGAGCACTCTACCGCTTGAACCACAGCATCACATCTCGTTTTCTAGTGGTTTGTTGCAGAAAGAGTCTCACAGACTTTCCTTCACACACTGTCACAATCACATCCCACATTCCACACTATTGCCTGGGGAATTCCCTTATCTGTTAATACTCAGTACCCATGATGGCCTGATCCACCTGTATTTCTTTTGTACCATTAATCATTTCTGTCTAGGAAATGGAAGACATATTCACTTATATTTTGTTTAAGAAAACTGACACACACACACTTACATATATACTACCTATAACATATATTAGATACATAGATCTCTTCTTTTCACAGAGAATTCAAGGTGTATAAAACCTGGAAGAAATAATCTGTTAAGGCACAGGAAGAAATTTGGCTTGGGAAACTTAAAAGTTTATAGTTTGGAGAACTTTACAGCCAATAATGTTAATAGGTGTGATGTCAATAAGATAAAGACTAAATGACTTTTTTACTAATAGTTACTCTGGAAGTGGCTAATAGCACTATGGAAACAATTCAGAGAATACTTGAAAAGTAAATCATTTAAATGATACAAGAAGTTGTTCCAGCATTTATTAATTTAAATTGAGACTGTGGTTAAAGGATATTATTATATTAACTGAATATAACCACATGTTTATTGAGAAATATTCCTTTGACAAAATTTTGTCAACCTTCCAGTGTGTTTTTACTTTTGTTCAACTTTTAATAGTGGCCTCGAGATCTTTTCCCAAAGGTAGTTTTTATTTGTAATATTTCTTCTTTTTTTTCACAATTTAATTTCATGTTTGTCTACAGAAAAAAAACCTCCATTTTTGTCATTGATTACTTCAGATGAATCTAAATTAGACTGGCTCATACTCAGTTAATTTAGATAAAAACTATGAAAAATCTATGAGAAAGGGCTGCTTATTAAGTAAAATAATGACAGAATATTTGTGATGCTTGGCAGTTATTTCACATTTAATTCCACAAGCAAAGTTCTAAGCATTCAGCAGATTTTCATTCATTTTGCAAGCATTTAAAATAAGCAGATTTGGAATCAGTTGAGAGAAAGTCAGAACTGAATGAAAAAAAGTTCTCAGAATTTGATAATTCCTTGGTAATTGAACAGAGTGTACAAACAGAGGTTTATCAAAACACATAGAAAACTGACACTAAAATGATAACCTCACCACAATTTTTTTTTGTCGGTTGTGGGGCCTGAACTCAAGGCTAGAGCTACCACTTGAGCCACAGCACCACTTCCGGCTTTTTCTGCTTATGTGGTGCTGAGGAATCAAACCCAGGTCCTCATGCATGCAAGACAAGTGCTCTACCACTGAGCCACCTTCCCAGCCACTCATCACAAGATTTTTATAAGAAGGAAATTAAAATATAGATGTTCAAATATGTAAGAAATATTTGATATCTGAGTTTGTAGCATAATCATTTACATCGACATAATTAAAATTAATAGATTCATAAAATATAGCAAAATTCATAACGAATAATAGATTCATAAAACTATCAGTAGATAGTTACAGATTCAGTTAGTAAATAATTTTCAATTTTAGTGACTTAATTTGCTACTTATATATATATATATATGTTCAAGTTCTTTTTTCTTTTTCCTTCTTTCTTTCCTTCCTTCCTTCCCTCCTTTCTTCCTTCCTTCCTTCCTTTCTTCCTCCCTCCCTCCCTCTCTCTCTCTCTCTCTCTCTTTCTTTCTGTGTCTTTCTTTCTTTCCTTCTTTCTATCTTTCTTTCTTTCTCTCTGCCTATCTTCTTTCTTTTTATTTTCATTCTTGTGCCTGTCAGGTCATGGTGATTTTGCTTAGTTTTTTCCCTCAAGGCTAGCATTTTACCACTTGAGACAAACCTCCACTTTCAGCATTTTGCTGATTAATTGGAGATAAGACACTGATGGATTTTTCTGTCCAGGCTGAATTTGAACCAGGATCCTCAGATCTCAACTTCCTGAGTAGCTAAGATTACAATTTTTAGACACTAGCTCCCAGCTTATTATCTTCAGTAGTAGACACCATGGAATTATTAAGAGGGCTAATTTACCTACAATATATAGAAGCATATTTTAATTCCTAAAGCATAGTATAGGGTCATTTCCTATGCTATGATTTTTAAGCTTCCTCCAATTTGACTAAATATTTACATATTTCAATGCAAATATAGTTAACATATAGTGCTACAGTGTTAAACTACTGTAAATTAATGTGCTATTTATAACTATGTTTTTGTATAGTTATATATAGGCTGTTAGTTAAGCAATTGCTAAGTATAGTTTGCATACATAATATAGATTACATATGTATGAACACTCATATATTCAGGTGTCTCAAGACATTCATTTATTTCAATGAATTACTAAATTATACTGTAATTTAGAATAATAAAAATTAACAAACAGAAATATATTTCAGTAAGCATAAAATATTTGAGCCAAGTGCTAGAGTTTTAAACTTATATTTTTAGTTATTCGGGAGATAGATCTGGAGTATCTGGAAGCCCAGGTAAAGACCACTTTAAGACTCTATCTCCAAAATAACCATCACAAAGTTGATATGGACTGTGGTTCAAATGGTAAACTGACAGCCTTTAACAAGAAATTTACATGAACATGATGTCTAGGACATGAAACTGGCAAATTAAAAGTGAGAATTCGGTAAAAATTAATCACAATGCCACTACATTTTCTGTTAATTTTCTTTGAGTTTTATCCAGAAATATGGAAAAATTTTGAAGTCTATATTATGACTCAAATAATGTTATCATGGGTTTAACCATACTTGATTTTATACAATACTGGCTCTACTTGACTGTATTTTGAAGAGTATACAAAAAGAGATAAAATGGCCTAAGAATTTTAACCATCTCCTTTGAGTTCTAATATTTTGATATAATCTTGGTATGTGTAGCTAAATTGTTATGTCATTATTGTCTACCATCTGTATTTTATATTATAATAAAAATATCCTGTTGTTTTTAGGGGATTCCATTGTTCAAAAGCAAATTCTGATTTAAAAGTTCTTAATCCAAATGAAACTTTTACACAGTGTTTCATCTTAGATACTTTATCAAAACCAATGGATGAAGAATTGAGGATAATCTGTTTGTTGGTGTTGTTCAAGGCTGACACTTTATCACTTGAGCCATAGCTGGTTAATTGGAAATAAGAGTATCATGGAATTTATTGGCTGGCTTTTAACATAGATCCTCATATCCAAGCCTCCTGAATATCTGGGATTACAGATATGATCCCACAAGTGCCTGGCTAAAGAGAGTAATTTAAATGGGAAAGTGTTATACAACACTAATATAAAATAACATATATATGTATATATATATACATACATATATATATATATATATATATAAACACACACACAAAGAGCTATCTGTACATAGACATGTATAATACATACTCATACTGGTGTGGATATGTATATATACACATTTGCATAGATTTTACATAATGTTATACCTAGGAAAGTGTCCCAAATATTAAGATATTAAACAAAATTATACTCCTGCCATTCTTGAATGCTTCCTGTGTCCTTTAGAAGAAGCAATGTCTCTCTATTCTTGGCCTACATTGAAAACAGATTAGTTTTCAGTTTCTAGAGTTTTATATACAAAATAATATAGTATATCACCTGTTTTGCCATCTATAAGTTGGTAAAATTATTTAGTAAATTTAGTAATTAGTTGGTTGTGCTTTTGTATATTTTTGTATGTTTACTTCCTTTAGCATTATTCTCCCAAGTTAATAGGTAAATTTTGTGTACCTTTCACTTGTTAATGAACATTTGAGTTAATTCAATTGTCTACTAAAAATAAAGCTTTCAGTCAGCAATAAGAAAAAAATTCAGTTAACATTAAGTCAATTTGCAATCAACAATTTGATTAGGAAAGATAAGGTTTTGCTATTTATTTGGTTTAATCCATTTTTGTCTCCACAGCTTTACAGAAATCTCTGTCAAAACACCCATGTACTACAAGCTAAGGGGAAGTTGGCTGGAGAAATGACAAGCCTGACTCTTGGACTTATTCCTGAATGCATCTCAATTCTACAAACAGTTCATCTAACCAAAATCGATGTGCCAAAAATACATTATTTTAAGAGTTTTTCTGCGTGTATGTTCTATTTAGTATTTTCATCATATATCTTTTCAATTTTGTGGTTAACTTTATAGTCATACTTTGCGCTTCTAATATACATTAAATTTATTAGAGAAAATTTTAAATGGAGTGTTACTCATTTTATTCAGACTTCTCTGTGGAAAGACGAAGAGAATACCTTATATATATATATACATATATATACACATATACATATATATATATGTATATGTATATATACATATATATATACATATACATATATATATAATTTAGCACAAATATTGTAATAGAGATAGAACCTTGGGAGCTGGAGGCACAACATTACATCAGCAAACAGGAGGTTATGTAGTATGTTTTAGGAAGTTCATAATTTTCTGGTACTTACACTATGGAAGATTATTCAAAATCCAACTTGAAAACCAACATATGACATCTTAAATGAAATAGAAATATTTATAAGAAATAAAAGAATAGTTGTAGGTGAATGGATCAAGAAAATGTGGTGTACAAACACAATGGAATACTATGCCTCCATCAGAAAGAATGACATTGCTCCATTTGTTACAAAATACAAAGACTTGAAAAAAAATATATTAAGTGAAGTAAGCCAGGCCCAAAGAAACATAGGTCACATGGTTTCCCATATTTGCAATAACAAGTATATGTCTGGGACAAGCAGAAACTGTCAGATAAGTTGATGTTAGGTGAAATGAACCCCAAGATAAGGAGTCAAATGACTTTTCTTTCTTGCTATTGTTTCTAACATATTTATAAAATGATTTCTTTGTTGTTTTGCATGTCACTCCCCCCACGGTATAATCCCTGTTTTCACTGTATTTGATGTTGGTATAATTTATGGAGGATAAGGGAAAAAACAAAATTTTTAACGAGGGATACAGGTGGACCCATTGCAACAATGAGATGCACAAGTCATTATGTCGAAAAAACGAACTTTACAACTTTGGCGCGGGAAGAGGGGTTGGGGGAGAAGGGGGTGGGGGAGGGGGGTAGATGGGAAGGGATGGGAAGGAGTAACAAAGGAGGAGGCAACAATGCTTGATAAGAAATATACCCATTACCTTGCTCATGTAATTGTAACTCCTCTGTACGGTATTTTCACAATAATAATTTAAAAAAGAAATAAAAGAAAACTAGTATAGAAACAAGTAACCAACAAATAGAACCAAGGTACCATGTCACTATGTACACATTTCAAAATTCTACTTCCATGTATTCTCAATTATGAGAATGAGTCTTTTTCTTCTTTGACTTATAATTTAATGAACATCTTAATAAAGTTAACAATAATAAATTCTTCTTAAAGAAATATCTATTTGTAGATAATTATTTTACATTCCATATTAATTCCTGGTTCTCTAAGAGAAAAAAATAGTAATGGAATGATAGTAGTGTGATACATAAGGACAGAGTTTCTTGGGGGAAAAAGCCCTCACAACCAAATATGACCAAAATTATGTTTTCCTTAGAGAAATAAAAGCATCTAAAAGTGATGGTATATAGACACATTGGGTTAATTATAATAATTTCATCAAGAAAGGTGGTGTGCCCCTGTCAAGTAAAGAAACAATGTTCACAAATATAGCAACAGAGAGAGAGAGAGAGAGAGAGAGAGAGAGAGAGAGAGAGAGAGAGAGAGAGAGAGAGAGAGAGAGATCATGTATTTAGCATGGAATTAATGGTATCATTAGAAAGAATGCAGCTAAAGTGTGCTGTTAATTTAGAGATTCAATACCAGGCAGATAGATATAGGAATGCTAGAGAGATGTCAGAGAAAAAGAAAAAGAAAACCTTAATAAGGTAAAGGATTGTCTGATTTGTAGGGAGAGATTAAAGCAACATGATGTTTATAGCTCTATAAGGGAATATGAAAATGATCCGCAAGCAGGGGTTATACTGTGGGGGAGGGACATATTGATGTCAGTATAACTTGTGGAGGAGATGGGGAAAAACCAGTTGTTTAAGGATACAGGTGGACCTGTTGCAACAATGAGAAGTACAAGTTGTCATGTCCAAAACAAGCTTTACAACGTCGGTGCGGGGGGGGGGGGGAAGGGGGGAAGGAGAAAGATTGGGATTGAGGGGGAGGGGGGAGGCTGGGAAGGGATGTGAAGGGTAAACAAAGGAGGAGGCTGCAATGCTTGGTAAGAAATGTACGCATTATCCTGCCCATGTAATTGTAACTCCTCTGTACAGTATGTTCACAAATAAAATAAAATTAAATTAAAAAAAAATGATCCGCAAATAGCTGAAAGATGTAAATAACAAGTAGTAAAAGAATTCTGGAAGAGAAAGCAGAATAGAAGCAATGCAGTTTGAATGAAAAGTGGCAAGGTTATTTATCTCACATAAGGATTCACACACACACACACACACACACACACACACACACACACACACACACACACACAAACACACAAAGATACAATTTTCCTGACAGAATTACTAAACAGAAGCGGAAGCACCATCTTTCTCCTGAAACAATAAATGCCCTTCTGAATGTGGATTGCCCATACAACAGCAGGAAAACTGAATTTTTTTTATTAAAATCAGGAAAAAATATTTACCTGTGAGGTTGTCTAATTCACTGTCTCTATTTGAGAAGGACTCAATATTTTCTTCCGTTTAGGAATGCAAAGATTTATTTTGTGTTTTCTTTTTCTTAACTTTTGCCTAAAATGTAATTGTGAATGACTTATTAGCAGACCTTAAGCAAGGAAGAAGAGGTCACACAGAAAAAGATATGCAAAGATATTGCTCCAAGAGGCAATGATGAATGATCGGTACTCACAAAATTCACAGATGGTAATTTTGCCTATTGAGACTTTACATGTGCATGTATAGTTCTTGTGAGTACCTTTAACCACTTTGTGTCAATTATAATTTCAAAAATGGTAGGCACTGAAAATACATTTACTTCCCTTCTTTGGCCTAATTATAAGAAACATTTTATCCAAATGAAAGACTACAGGGAAACTATGCATTGATAATCTCCAATGAAAACACATAGATCAAGTAACATTTATTTGTAAGTTCATAGATCACCAGAAATACTTTAATGTAAATGAACTCCATTTACTTCTATACTTTATGATAAGTTACATTATTATGTTCCTTAAAGAAATGAGAAACTGAAAAATGAAATTAAGTAACATTCCAAGGTACCACAGCTGCAAAAACAGAAGAGGAGAGAATTCAATCCAGCTAATCTAGATGTAGCCAGTATGTTATATTGTGACTCAATGCAGAGCACCACATTACATATGTATAGCTTCTACTATGTATTTGGTAAGAGTAATTCTTTTCTACAGTAGCAAGGGCACTTTGCACATAATAGTATCATTTACCCAATAATATTAAATTTTATCTACTCTAAATCAACATCAAATATAAATTACATCATTGTTTTGCATGGCACTACAAAAGAAACTGAAAATGTAACTTGATCTCAATACATGATTTAGAATTTTTGTTTTATATTTAGTGAAGTTGACAGATTGTACTTAACACATATTCATAATTTTAGCCTCTTACCTGTACTTAACTTCTAACAAATGGGGCGATGTCCTTCTTGAAGACATAAAATTTCATCGTGTGTGTGTGTGTGTGTGTGTGTGTGTGTGTGTGTGTGTGTGTGTGTGTGTGTGTGTGAATATCCATTCATCTAATGCGGGACATCTGGGTTTGTTCCATATCATAGCTATGGTGAATAAAGCTGCAATAAACATAGTTGTACTGGTAGCTTTAGTGTGGCCTTGTTTGTGATCATTTGGGTAAATGCCCAAAAGTGGGATTGCTGGGTCATAAGGGAACTCTCTGTGTAGTATTTTGAGGAATCTCTATAATATTTTCCAGAGTGGTTGAACAAGTTTACACTCCCACCAACAATGTGGTAGGGTTCCCATTTGGCCACATCCACTCCAGCCTCTGTTGTTATTAGATTTCTTGATTATAGTCATTCTAACTGGGATTAGGCGGAATCTCAATGTTGTTTTGATTTGGATTTCTTTTATGGATAGAGAAATTGAATATTTCTTCATGTGTATATTGGCCACTCTTATTTCCTCTTCAGAGAAGTCTCTCTGTAAGTCTTTACCTAACACTCTCCACTACTATTCAATTTAGTATTTGAATGCCTAGCTAGAGCAATAAGGCAAGATGCAAACATACAGGGGATCCAAATAAGGAAAGATGAAGAAAACTCTCCCTCTTTGCAGATGACATGACCTTGTATTTAAAGAACCCCACGGATTCCTCTCCCAAGGTACTTGAACTGATCTGAAACTTTGGCAAAATAGCAGGGTATAAAATTAACCCTCAAAAAATAATAGCTTTTCTGTTTGCCAATAATGAGAAGACCGTGGTTGAAATCAGGAAAACAACTCCTTTTGTAATAACTCTACAAAAAATAAAATGCATAGGAGTTAACTAAAGAAGTGAAGGGCCTCCATGATGAAAACTTTAAATACCTGAAAACGGAAATTAAAGCAGAACTAAGGAAGTAGAAAAAAATCTCATGTTCCTGGATTGGGAGGATTCACATTGTGAAAATGACAATACTGCCAAAGGCTACCTATAAATTCAATGTGATACCTGTCAATATCTCAACGTCATTTTTCAATGAAATAGAAGAATTGATCCAAAAATTCACATGAATTTAAATTTATTTGTTTTTTGTCATTCATGGGCCTTGAACTCTGGGCTTGGGTGCTGTCCCTGTGCTCCTCAGCTCAAAGCAAGCACTCTACCTCTTGAGCCACAGCACCACCTCCGGTTTTCTAGTTGTTTTTATTGGAGATCAGAGTTTCATGGACTTTTCTGCCTGGGCTGGCTTTAAACCGTGATCCTCAGATCTCAGCCTCCTGAGTAGCTAAGATCACAGGCGGGAGCCACCAGCACCCGGCTTTGAATTTACATTTATAAACCAGAAAAATTGTAAAAATCTGATGATTATTTCATTATACTGTATAATACAAATGATGTCCTTAAAAAAGTTTCCAAACATAAAGTAATAGTTATCCATGTATGTTTACCATTTAGTAATAAACTATTTTGTAAATAAAAGAACTTTAAGAACTCAATAAAGAAAATGTTGTTGAAATGGACTTGTATTGTAAGCATGAAATAAGTCGGCTTTTTAATTCTCAGATCTACTAATGTAATTGAGGTTATGAGACTTTTGTTTTTGTTTGTGTTTAACAGATAAGTTCTGTTAAATGTAAACTGTATTTGATTTGTTTACATTTTGGAATAGCTCCCTGCTGATTATAAAAAGCTATTCACAGGAACTAAACTCATTCTTCTATCATTTTTCATGCATTAATGTATCCACTACAATAAAGTAGCAGAATTGCTAGATATACAGCATAATCCTTGCACCAGTTAAATTTTTCAAAAATCTAACAATTTCTGAGAAATGCCCAAATTCTATTTATGAAATCTTAAGGAGTTCTTGGCTGTTTCCAAATTTTTCCCTTCCTTTACAGCTTTTTCTTCTTTTCCATTCGTTTCTTTTCTTTTCTTTCTTTCCTTCCTTCCTTCTTTCTTTCTTTCTTTCTTTCTTTCTTTCTTTTGATGTTCATTGTTGCTCTTGTGGCTTGAACTCATGGTGTTGACATTATCTTTTCTTTAATAGTTTCTTCATTTAAATAGTGAAAAGCATCCTGTGGGTGGGAGGAGTGGTCTTAGAGCGTGGCAGCTCACTATTATTGCTATTCAAACAGATCATGTATTCTCTGATGGACAGTAATGTATGTCTTCTGTCTGAAATACTTTCCACATTTGTTACATTTATAAGGTTTTTCTCCTGTGTGTGTTCTCTGATTTAGATTAAGTTGTGTCCTACTGGTTAAACATATTTCATATTTCGTACATTCACAAGGTTTCTGTCCTGTGTGTTCTCTCATGACGACAAAGGTGTGACATATGAATAAAAACCTTTCCACATGTGTTACATTCATAAGGTTTTTCTCCTGTGCGTGTGCTCTGATGAAGATGAAGGTGTACCATATAGGTAAAAATTTTTTCATATTTGTTACGTACCGAGGTTCCTCACATGTGTGAATTCTCTTATGTGTTGAGGTTTGATTTTTGGGTGAAGGAATTTTTAAATTTCTTACTTCATCTGTGTCTTTGTGGGGGGGTGAGGGTCCAGTCATGGGGCCTGAACTCTGGGCCTGGGCGATGTCCCTCAGTTCTTCAGCTAAAGGCTAGTGCTCTACCACTTGAGCCTCAGCGCCACTTCTGACCTTTTTTCGTATTAGTTATGTGGTGCTAAGGAATCCAACCCAGGGCCTCATGCATGCAAGGCAAGCACTCTACCACTGAGCCACCTTCCCAGCCCCTCTTACATTCATATTAATGTGTGACTTCTGGGTGAAAGACTTTCCACATGAATTACATTTACATGAACACATTTATATGTGCTCTCTGATGAAGATGAAGGTATGAGTTACATTTTAAAAACTTTTCACATTTGTTACATTCATAAGGTTTCTCTCCTGTATGTGTTCTCTGATGAACAGTAAGGTCTGACTTCTGTCTGAAATACTTTCCACATTTGTAACATACATAAGATTTCTCTCCTGTGTGTATTCTCTGATGCAAAGGGATGTATGAGTTCATTCTGAATGTTTTTTCACATATAGTTCTCTCAGGTGTTTTCCTCCCTCCCTGACAAATTTCTTGGGCAAGGAGAGCAGAGTTATCATATTCTTCTCTATTCATTATGATATAGGTGGCATCTCTGACACAAGCCCAATTATGTTGAAAGAATATAGTCTCTGAGTTTAATATCTTCCCTCCTCCATATTCAAAATATAGAAGCATATTTGGTCCCTCATAATTTTGACTAAAAGGATCAGAATATCTAAGGGACTGTTTAACTACAGGAGGCACACCAGGCATATATGCATCTGGCGTCTCGCCAGGTGGCATGTTCTGACACTGACTGAACTCCACAGTCCTAATCCTTAAGGAATTCTCATCATTTCTATTTAGTTCTAGCTTCTGTTTTGAGGGTAAGTTAGAAGTTGGTACTAATCGCACTCTTTGGTCCACTGTGTTAATATCTGTGACAGCTACTTCACCCAGACATCTGTCTAGATCTCCCTGGTAAATCTTAATCACATGCTATATTTGTTTCACATCTAAATTGAATCATTAAACAAAGGAAAAAAACATAAATGAGATCCAAATACTCTTCTATGTAAAGGTAAAGACATTTTTCCCATCTTAACTGTTACAGATCTTAAAATATTAAAGTAGGAATTGATTGATGAGAAATAAATTTCATTCACCACAATGTATTAATTAGGAAAGTAATACTGGTATTTTATGATGGAAAATGTTTTTCTGTGTTTCAGTTTTTTCTTCTGTTTTATATCAGAGGAATAATTTACACAAATTACTAAGCTATTTACTGCTAGCGTTTTCACCTGTATACTTTAGTATTTAGTGTTCTTGGGTTTTTTTCCAAATATTGTTCTGTTTGATCTTAGGGAAATAGATGCTTTGTTTCATTTTCTTAAAATAATTTATATATTGTGATACTTTACTTCTCAAACATTAGTTGAAGAGTATTTTCTAACTTTGGAGATTGTACCTTTTTTATTAAAAAAAAAAACTTTTGCCTTTCACCTGAGAATATGCTTTTATAACTACATCACTTCAGTTCTACGTTCTCACTGTTAATTACTTTAAATATCTGTAGAATTTTAAAATTGATTTTTCTCCATCTTAGAAAAAGTCTCATCAAAATTATTTTTCTGATACTCCTGCCCCTCAGACTCCTTGAAGACCAAAGCCACACCAGCTCACCACCTAGTTAGTCATTCCCTGTAGATTAAAAGCTTTGGTTCTGTATCCCAGCCTATACCCAGCTTATTCTCATCAGAGGATAGCAGCATTGGCATACTCATTTGCTATAACTACCTAGTCCTAGTTTCAAGGAAAACTAAATCTCATTTTTGACATTTCTAATTTTTTTTTGTCAGAAAAATTTCCACAAAGACAAAGAGTTGCTAACTTTCACTTTACTGACATACACAGTTCAGTATACATCTACATGTATTTTGATTCACAAATCTAACACAACGGATCCCCTAGTTCTCTGCCACACGTGGGACTCAGCGGAACTAGGAATATTATTGGTCAGTACAGAGCAAGATGAACTTACCAACTGGGTTCTGGATCCAAGATCACTATTGGATGCTTTAACTCACTTGTGAAATTCTTGTCTAAGGTTTCTCCCATATATGGCTCTTCATCTTGCTCCAGCTTGACAATCAATTGAGGTTTAGGAACACAGTGCCCTGTTAACCTGAAAGAGTGTAGACCTATTGCTCATACTGTGTCAAAAGTGTTCTAAGTTCTCAGATATCCTGTTTACCACGTTGCTCCTAAATCTTCTTTCTCATTTCTCACTGGCTCCATGGTTGAATTTCTCCCAGCTTTGGATTAACTTTGCAGGTTGTGTGCTTGGAACTCAATTTTTTTACTCAAGGCTAGGATTTAATTAAGTTGATTCCTAGCTCCACTTGCAGTTTCTGAGTGTTTAACTTGAGATAAGAGACTTTACTGGAATTTCTCAATCAAGCAGCGAAGGACAGAAATAGAGCTATGGTTCAAGTGGTAGAGCACTAGCTTTGAGTGAAAAAGCTAAGGGACAGTATCCAGAACCTAATCTAAAGCCCTAGTACAGTCACCAAAACCCCCAAAGTATTAATAAAATGGTTTTGGAATCATTTATTTTCCAGATAAAATGAAACATGAAATAATCTACTGATCAGAAGACAGAAACTGAGGGCTGGGAAGGTGGCTCAGTGGTAGAGTGCTTGCCTTGCATGCATGAGGCCCTGGGTTCGATTCCTCAGTACCACATAAGCAAAAAGATAAAAGCCGGAAGTGGTGCTGTGGCTCAAGTGGTAGAGTGCTATCCTTGAGCTGAAGAGCTGAGGGATAGCGCCCAGGTCCAGAGTTCAGGCCCCACTACCGGACCACCCCCCCCAAAAAAAAGAAACTGAGCAGCACTGAGTCTCTCATATGCCTAAAGTGTTAGTCTTAGAGCAGGCACTGTTGAGAGAGACAAATTGATTCTAGTCTCCTGTTAAAGCCTACAGATATTTCAAAGTCTGTTTCAATAACATCTGCTTCGACAAATCTCTTTTTCCAAAGGGAGAATTGTTCATCATTTAATCTCAAATATCACAAAGTGTAACACATTGCTATATTTACTCAGAAAAAAAGTATTCCATTTGCTGTATATATTGAAAAAAGATTACACAATGGTTTTTCTCAAAACAAGGACATTGCTTTAGCCAACTGTAAACATCCTTATCTTCATGGATGAGACCCAAAACACATGCTAAATGAAGATGTACATACAAACTATATATATGCTCCCAAATATGGGTGATGAAGTCCACACAGGAAAGAATACCAGAACATGAAATTTAATAAAGAAAGCTAGAGAAATGAAGCACATCCCATGCTTTCTCTTTCCGAAGAATAACTATCCATTAAGAAATGAAGAAGCATAATTGTCTATCAACTGAAATGAACTGAGCTCCAGTTTGAAGAAATAGTTGCAAGCAAGTAAGTAGAAGATACATTCTTTTAAGTGGAATGGTAATTGCATAATGAACATATACTTTCCAATTATTAGGCACAGCTGAAAAATGAGGTAATATTAAGTTTATGAGATGTGGCAGAGTAAGAATCTTTCTCTTTTCCTATATATGTATGCAATTGGGGAACTACCAGTTATACTGATGAAAGACAGATATACAGGAGTAAAATAGGTGTATGTATATACTGAAACTAGCAAAAGGTGTAGTTCAACAAATGGTTAAATTTATATATACATAATTAAACAAAGGGAAAGAAGAAGTAAGTCTCTTTGCTTAAAGAACAGCTCTTTGCTTAGTCATCATTATACCATTTTCGGAGTTCTAAATAGTCTCCTGAAAGGTAACTTTAAAAACAGCCTTCAAAGTTAGGTAGGAATGTTGATAAATATTCATTTTGATAAATATTTCATTTTGATAAATGTTCATTATGGGCCACCTACTGTTTACAAAGGGGTGTCACACCAAATCCTGAAATTTCATACTCATGCATATGGCCAAGTTCTGGAGTTTCCCAGAGATGTTTCAGCATCTTAGGTCTCCTTTTATAAAATATTTATATATTATACCTTTCAGTGGCTTTGTCTGTATATTTCATGCTTATAGACACTATATACATAAAATACACACTTTAGGGACTAATCCCTTAATCCTTTATTAGTGATATATATTTGTAAGTTTCCTTTTTCAGCTTACTCATCTCTTAAGATACCGACACCTATACTTTTTCCCCTTTATTTGTGCTAGTATTGAGGCTTGAACTCAGAGCCTTGGACTATTGCTCACAGCTGGTGTGGTGTTCTCATCATCACTCTATGCTTCCACCTCTATATTTTGTTGGTGAATTGGAGATGAGAACCTATCAGGTTTGTCTAACCATTCAGGCCTCTGTTTTCAGTCTCGTCATTATTTTAGAATTACACACATCAGTCATGGGATGAGTAGCATCCCTATATCTTTCCACAAGCAACATTATGTTACCTGTATGGAACAAGACTGATGTTGAGGTGTACTATCTGAATCATACAAGGCTCTAGCATGAAAACCAAGAGAATTTTATGATAACTGGGATTTTCTTTTTATAAAACTCATTTATGTATTCAATTCCTTTTTTTTTTTGGTCGGTTTTGCGGCTTGAACTCTGGGCTTGGGTGCTGTCCCTGCAGCACTCAGCTCAAGGTGAACATTCTACCACTTGAGCCACAGCACCACTTACTGTTTTCTAGTAGTTTTTATTGGAGATAAGAGTCTCACGACTTTCCTGCCCACGCTGGCTTTGAACCGCAATCCTCAGATCTCAGCTTCCTGAGTAGCTAGTATTACAGGCTTGAGCAACCAGTACCTGGCTTCTATTCAATTTCTTATGAATTAATGTCTGCATTTCAGATGAAGGGTCATTTTATTCTCTTTTCCTTTTGCTCACACAAAATGATTGATTATTCTTCTATCTTTATAGTAATAATTTATTTTTCCAGAGAGATCTGCAAAGGTACTGAGGTCTGAACACTCAAGAATTATTTCTAGCCTCTGAATTATCTCAATCTGGTAAACTGTTCCCTACTCAAAAACTACCATGTTTCTTATCAGGAAATTTATCATGATTTGTAATAAATAAATCAAATATCTTTGTGATGATATACTTCAGCTTATGTTTATTTCTTTTTTTCTGGTTAATTAGAGACAGAAGTCTGTGAGAGTTTTCTGCCAGGGCTGCTTTGATCCTCAAATCTGACGCCTGATTAGCTAGGATTACAGGTGTGAGTCCCTGGGGCTGATTCTGTCTTCATTTCTTAGTCAAGAATATTTCAGTACTGGTGGCTGGGTAGGTGCCTCAATGGTAGAGTGCTTGCCTTGCATGCCTGAGGCCCTAGTTTCAATTCCTCAGCACCACATAAGCAAAAAGAAAAAAGCCAGAAGTGGCGCTGTGGCTCAAGTGGTAGAGCATTAGCCTTGAGCTGAAGAGCTGAGGGACAGCGCCCAGGCAGAGTTCAGGCCCCACGACCGGACCCCCCCAAAAAAATGTATTACTTCATTTCCTCTATTAGATAAATATTACTATTGATCATAAATATTACTATTGATAGGTATGCCCATGGAACCCTTTAATAGGCTAGTTCAAACAATAATAATTTTACCTATAAATTTGGACACAATTTATACCTGTATATTATTGGCCCTATTCATGTGCATAATTTATCATAAAATTTAAGTAGGAATTCCTTCATCGCTTTTTAATATTTTATATTTTCTGTAAAAATATATTGCATGTACTACATTTTTTATTGATATTTTAATTCTTTATGATCATGAATTATATTTTAAGATTTATGTCTCTGAACTTTTTGGTTTGTATGTTTCTTTTGTGACAAATGTATAGCAAACACTATTATTGGGGCGACCATTTTCTCTAATAAATAGTCAGAGATTAAGCTGACAGTTTGCCTAGTGTTAATTTGACAAGTTGTAGTAAGTCATATTTGAGTTTCTTTTCCATCTTGATATGTTTTATGACATGTTCTGGCATTTTTTCCACTGGCTAATAATTGTAATATCATGTTAAGTATAACTAATAATATTACTTAGTTTTGTTAACATTCCTAAGGAAAATTTCTACTATTTCCACATTAATAATAATAATAATAATAATAATAATAATAGTCACATTTGTGGCAGGAATGTTGTTATCCTTTATGTTCAAAAAGTGTGCCTTTAGTCAGACACAGTGGCTCATGCTTACAATCTTAGCTGTTCAGGAGGTTGAAATCTGAGGATCATAGTTAGAAGCCAGCCTGGGCAAAAAAGTCCCCATGAAACTCTTACTTATCTCCAATTAACCACTCAAAAATCAGAAGTAGCACTGTGGTTCAAGCCTTGATCACAAAAAAAATCAAGAATGTCACCCAAGCCCTGAGTTCAAGCCCTACAACCAATAAACCCAATGAAAAAAAAAAAAAAAAAAAACAACTGTGCCTTGGCTGGTACTAGTGGCTCACACCTGAAATTCTAGATACTCAGGATAATGAATCTGAAGATTAGCGCTGAAATCCCGCAGGAACAAGAAAGTCCTGACAATTTTCTCTCCAACTACCCAGCAAAAGTTGGAAGAGGAAGTGTGGCTAAGGTGTTAGAAAACCAGGCTCTGATTTCATGCCCTAATTATGGTACAAAACACACAACAAAAATAAAACCCCTGTCTGTGCCTTGAGACACACAATATTTCACATTAAGGAAACAATCAATTGAGAAGATGATTTAGAAGCCATTAGGGTGAAAACAATGTTGAGGGTGTATTACAGGACACATAACTTTGATCCCCCCTCCCTGCTCAGGTGAGTTTAGATTTAAGTGCACAGCTTTTTCTTGCTAGGAAGGCACTTCAGACACTTTTACATTTTGGCTATTTTTCAAGGTAGGGCTTCAATTCATGCTCAGTTCTACTTGCTTTGTCAACATCCTGCTTGTGCCTCTCCATCGAACTAGAAACAATAGGCATGCAAGTACTGTGCCCAGCCTTTGTACATTTTCCTCCAGGATAATGGGCAAGACCACCACACCCAGACATTGGTTCAGATGGATTCTTGTGAGCTAATTTTTTTCTGAAGCTGCTTGAAGTGTAATCTCCCAGCCTTTGCCCTCCAAATGGCTAATATTAGAGGATTGAGCCTAGCTTATCATTTATTTATATAAAAGTCGTACATTTTCATAGACAGTAATAAAAGTAATTTTAAGTATATTTGAGCTTACTAGCATAAAATAGCTTCCATGAAAAAGAGATTCAGATAAGTCTTGCTTATTTATATCAGTAGATATTTGACCGTGTATATATCTTAGAACTGGTTATCATAAGTAATCTACAACAAAACTGGCCATGGCTCTGAAGATTATTCAAAGCATGTCTTCAGGTGACTACCACAATTACAGGCTTCATTTTCCCAGGAAGTTTTCTGAGCACTGTGAAAACGTATCTAAATGTTAGCAACTTAACAGGATGCACCTGCAAAAGGAATATTTTCTTTCTAAAGTGCTTTGCTGTAGATCTGATATTAATCTTTTAAAGTGCAATGGAGATTTAGAGTAGATAAAATTGAAATGTATGTTTTCCAGAAAATAGGGATGCCTTAATGGCAGAAAACCTGAACCATTAATTTTCCTGTAGTCTATACTGGGAGTCTTGTGATAGAATGGTCTCTTCCTTCCAAGACCATTTCCTGTCTCTGTCTGTGTTCCATTGATGTAATATCATGCTCTTGGTAATAAGTACTTGTTACTTAGCAACAAGTTCTAGTGTACATCATAATTCATGGCTGATAAATCACCACATTTACTCTACAATAAGTAGTCATGCTATTTTAGGTTGAATTAATATTGAAGTTTAACTAAGTGTTTTAGAAAAATTAAAAAAGTCTGTGATCAGCTCTCAACAAAGACTATTAGACTGTAAATTAATCTTAACAAAACAATATGAACTTATTTAGTTATAACATGCACCCTACTTAAGTTTTAAAATGTTCAAGATCCAAGTAAAAATAATAAAAAATACATTTTATTGAGGAAATGAGTGGATAGAGAACTTTTATTGATTAGACTTAGTGCAATACAACTGAGAAGTTGTTTTGAACTGTGAACTCCTAGAGATATGATAAGGCTGTGCCATAGTTGAATGTATTCAGAGACTATGGGCAATAAAGTTACTTTTTTATACCTCGACTTATGATTTCCTTTTGAATTGTTTGGTAGGAAGTTGATGTTATTGCTTCTTTTAGAGTAATGTTTCTAGTGACAAATTTTCTCAGTTTTCATCTGAACATTTTATTGTATCTTCATTTGTATGGTTTGCTTCTCTTTCGAATAGAATCCTAGGTTTTAGTAGCTTTCAGTAAAGACTATCTTCTTCTAGTCATAGTTCCTAATGGTTTGTTGAATATTTTGCCTGGTTATGCTACTATGCAAAGTTATATGAGGCTACACAATTTATGAGGAATAGAAATTTAATCCTCACAGATCTAGAAGTGATGACTAGCAAAAGCATGGTGCTGGCCGTTTTAGTGTCAGATGAGAGTCTCTCTCTCCCCTCCTCTCTCTCTCTCTCTTTCTCTCTTCTCCCCCCCTTCTCTCTGTTTTCAAATTGAACCTATAAGACCGTGTCCTTGAAGGGGACAAACATCAATTGTGCACATAATCACAGTATGGGGGATAAAAGAATGTGCATAAGCCACTTCTCTCTAGTGCTTTTGTATGTCATTAATCCCCACTCTCAACACGATCACAATGTGATTCATATCCACAAGAAATTTCTGAGAAAGCATATGTTCAAGCTCTAACCTGGACTATTAGCACATCATTGCGTCTTTAAAGGGAACATGACTTGCTTTCTTTCCCATATGTTTACTTTAAAGCATTTGAATTAGTAAACCCATAGGAGTAGTAATTTTTCGTTTTCATTTGGTCTTAATTGTACTCTGTGTTTATAACATGATTATATGACTAATATATGAATGGATTTGGGACCATGATTAAATTTTGTGTATTCAAACATTGCTTCATATCAATTCTTTTCCATTTCTTCTAGGATTCCTAGTATGCAGAATAATAATCAATGAATTCCAATATTTCAATTTATAGTTCTTGATTTCGATCATTGCTTTATTTTCAGGTAACATCATAATAAGCCAAGGAACACACAATGACAATATTTTTGACATAGATGTTTATTTTAAGTCCCTATTGAAATCTGAGAAACAACTGTATTCAGAAACTTTAAGTTTATCAACATGTCTTTAATAGTTCTCCTTCTATTCAATATATTTTCACCCATATAATTTTCACCTTTATTCTGATGTTCTAATCTTATTCTCAGTTTGGTCCACTTTTCTGTTAAACCTACATTTTGATATTTATTTTGGGCGTCTTCAGAATTTCTGTTTATTATATTCTAAATATGTCCTTTTCTATGAGAATATACATATATTTATAGTTATCCACAATTATTTCATTCCTGGTTAGCTTAGATTGTTTTTAACTTTTATGAACTTGGAAGATTAGACGACTTCCTGGCAAATATCAACATGCCAAAACTAAACCAACACGACAGGCCCATATCAAGCACTAAAATAGAAGCAGCAATAAGAGACCTCCCATTTAAGAAAAATCCAGACTAGAAGGATTTATACTGGAATTGTACAAGGCCTTGAAAACTCACACCAATACTCCTTTAACTCTTCATTGAAATTGAAAGAATAAATTCACTACCAAACTCTTTCTATGAAGCCATCTTAACCCTCATCCCAAAACCAGGCAGGGACTCATCAAAGAAAGAGAACTATAGATCCATTTCTTTGATAAACATGGTTGCATGTTCAACAAAATTTTGGCCAATCAACTTCAAAAACTCATCCAAAAAATCATAAACTACAATCAAACAGGATTCATTTCAGGAATGCAAAGCCTGTTCAATATACGTGAATCAATTAATATAATTCATCACATCAACAAAAGCAAGGATAAAAACCACATGGTTATCCCAATAGATGCAGAAAAGGGATTTGGCAAGATCCAACACCTCTTTATGATGAAGGCTCTAGAAAAATATAGGACTTCAGGGAACATTCCTCAATACAATAAAGGCTGTATATGACAAACTTACAGCCAGCATTATACTCAGTGATGAAAAACTAACACCATATTCTCTAAACTCAGGAATAAAACAAGGATGTCCACTTTCTCCACTGCTCTTCAATTTAGTATTAGATTACCGAGCTACAGCAATAAAACAAGATGCAAACATAAATGGGATCCAAATAGGGAAAGATGAAGTAAAACTCTCCCTCTTTACAGATGATATGATCTTTTATTTAAAGAATCCCAAGGATTCCACTCCCAAATTACTCAAGCTAATTCAGAACTTTGGCAGAGTAGCAGGGTATAAAATTAACCCTCAAAAATCAATGGTTTTTCTGTATGCCAACAATGAGAAAAGCATGGTTGAAATCAGGAAGGAATTTCATTCATAACAGCCCCACAAAAAATAAAGTGCCTAAGAATTAATGTAACCAAACAAGTGAAGCACATCTATGATGAAAACATTAAAAAACTGAAAAAGGAAATAAAAACAAACGGATTGGGAGAAGATCTTCACTAGCCATACAACAGACAAGGGTCTCATATATAAAATATACCTGGACCTCAAAAAATTTAATCCCCAACAAATCCTCAAAGAAACAAAAAGACCTAAAGAGAAACTTCTCTGAAGAGGAAAGAAAGATGGCCAATAGACACATGAAGAAATGCTCTACCTCTCTATTCATAAAAGAAACGCAAATCAAAACAATATTGAGATAGCATCTCACCCCAGTTAAAATGGCTATAAACAAAAACTATAATAACAACGGATGCTGGAGGGGATGTGGACAGAAGGGAACCATACTACATTGTTGGTGGAATGTTCAACCACTTTGGAAAGTAGTATGGAGGTTCCTCAAAAGACTCCACATAGAGCTCCCCTATGACCCAGCAATCCCACTTATGGGTATTTCCCCAAATGATCACAAACAAGACCACACTAAAGCTACCAGCACAACTATATTTATTGCAGCATTATTTACTATAGTTAAGATATGGAACCAACCCAGATGCGCCTCAGTAGATGAATAAATCAAGAAAATGTGGTATATATACACAATGGAATTCTATGCCTCCATCAGAAAAAAATGGCATTGCCCCATTTGTTAGGAAATTGAAAGACTTGGAAAAATTAGATTAAGTGAAGTAAGCCAACTCCAAACAAACATAGGTCCCCTGATTTCCCTTATTTGCAATATCTAGTATATGTATGAGTCAAGCAGAAAAGGTCAGATAAGGTAATGTTAGGAAAATGAACCCTTAGATATGTATTTTTTTTCTTTCATGCGATTGTTTCTAACTCAATTATAAGATTGTTTCTTTGTTGCTTTGTATGTCCCTCCCCAACATTATAACCACTGCTTTCACTGTATTTGATGTCGGTATAATTTGTGGAGGTGAAGGGGAAAAACAAGTCGTTTAAATAAGGATACAGGTGGATCTGTTGCAACAATGAGAAGTATAAGTTGTCATGTCAAAAACGAACTTTACAACTTGGGGGGGAGTCTTGGTAGGGGGTGGGAGGATGGGAAGGGATGGGAAGGGTAAACAAAAGAGGAGGCTACAATGCTTGATAAGAAATGTACTCACTATCTTGCCCATGTAATTGTAACCACTCTGTACAGTATTTTCACAATAAAAAAGAGAAAAAAATCATTTGATGTTTCAAGTTAATGTGATATTTTTGGCTCACCTAAAGATAACAGGAGGTGGGGCTGGGAAGGTGGCTCAGTGATAGAACACTTGCCTTGCATGCCTGAGACCCTGGGTTCGATTCCTCAGCACCACATAAGCAAAAAGAAAAAAGCCAGAAGTGGTGCTATGGCTCAATTCGTAGAGGGCTAGCCTTGAGCTGAAGAGCTGAGGACAGCGCCCAGGCCCAAAATTCATGCCCCACGACTGGACCCAAAAACAACAAAACAAAACAAAACAAAAAATAGGATAGCAGGATGCAATGGGTTTCCAGCATCACATCTTTATACAGGGTCCTCTAAGAAATATCCAATTCCTGCCACTCCTCCCAACTGAATTACACAGCCCCATCATCAAATGGCACCAGCTTCTGTAAGGACATATTCCATCAATTTATTATCCATGAGTCATGAGAACCCCAAGGCTGGAATTTCATTCTTCTACATGTAGGCTTTTGTCTAACCGAATGTGTTTGGAAAGTTCTGCATAATTTATACAATGAGATAAGTGTTTTCCTCCATAGTAACTTGGTAATTACAAATACAAAGTTTTCCTAATACATTAGAACACATTTCTGGTTCCAGGAATAAATACAAGGTAAACAATTCTGTAGGGAACTGACAGTAAAGCTCCAAGGTCATCTTGACCCTTGTGCTCGCTTGAAGGCACATACAAGGAACTGACTTTCATGAAAAACACCAGGTGCCCGGGATTGCTTTGCTATGTCTGTAGAGTTTGTTTTAATTTCTACCAGTTGACCTTGTCTTACATTTACTGCACTCTGTTTTTATTAAAATTTTCCTTGTTTTTCTGCTGTATGGTAACCTTATGTTACCTCTTGACTTCTAATAGTATATAATAAGGAAAGTTAAAAATAAACGGTGCTGCAGTCTTGAGCTGCAGACCTCCCAACCCCATCCTTTGTCTTATGTCTATATTTTTCTTTATCCTCGCCCCCTAATTCATGATTCCCTTTAGTTGCCGGCAGGCTCCGGCAAGTGGTGACTCAACAGGGACCTGAAAACCTGGGATCACAGCAGAGGACCCCGCTAGGGTAAGAGGACGTGTCCGGAAAAAGAGAGCGGTTGAGAGTATAGTCAGGAGTAAGAAATTATGGGGCAAGGTAACAGCCATATGTTATATGTGCAGGCTCTTAAGGGCATGCTTCATGTTCGAGAAGTGAAAGTTGGACAGAGTCAGTTAGAAAGTTTCTTTCACTTTGTCGAGGAAGTATGCCGCTGGTTCCCAGAGGAAGGAACATTAGTTTAGAAAGTTGGCAAAAAATAGGAAAAAGGATTCAGGAATATTATGAAGCAAGTGACCCTGAAAAAAAACCCCAGTGGATGCTTTTACTCTTTGGAATTTGGTTTGAGACTATCTGGACCCCAGGCATGAACAAATGAAATTTAATCAGTTGATTGGGGAAGTTGAACAGGGTGAGTCTCACCCTGCTCCAGGAGCGCATACTGCTGCCCAAGAAAAATCAAATAAATTAATAAAAGTTGAATCTATTGGGTCAGACGATGAGGAAAAGTCAGATGGCTTGGATGCTCAAGAAAAGTCAGATGACTCAGATGCTGAGGAAAAAATATATGATGGTCCTACTGAGGATACAGTGCTCCATGTTGAGGAAATGTTGAATTCAGTTATAAATAAATTGTCACAGCTTCAAACAAAGCAACGACCCTCATTAAGGGTGAATGTTTGTGAGCCCTCCTTAACAGCTCTAGGGGACTCAGATTTCTTTCCGCCACCCCTTCTGCCTGTTATTCCCCCGGCACTGTCTACTCAGTCTGCTCAGCCTAGTCGGCCCAGGCCTTTGAAGTTATCTAGTCCTTCTAATAATGAATTCTCTCTTGGGACCGCCCAGGCTTAGTGCCTTGCAGCTCTCACTAGCACAGGATGCTCAAAGAGGGGAGGATATTTCTGGTTTTCATTTTTTTCCTGTAATGGAGGACCAAAACCAACAAAGAACTCACCAGCCCATTCAATTTAAACAAATAAGAGACTTGAAAAATGCTTGCGCTCAATATGGACCTACAGCTCCATTTACTCAGGTAATTTGGGAAACATTGTTCACTGATGCTTTATGCCCAATGATTGGAAACAATTAGCTAGAGCTTGTCTTAGTGGAGGAGATTACTTGTTGTGGAAGTCTGAATTTGTGGAACAGTGTCAGGCCACAGCAGAGGTTAATAGCGCTAATAATATACCTACTACATTTGCAGAGCTTGCTGGGGAAGGTGCTTATAATAACACGCATACCCAGTTAAATTACCCTTTGGACACATATGTTCAGGTTAATGCCGCTGCTAGGCTTGCCTGAAAAAAGCTTCCTAACTTTAGTAAGAATGAGGATCTTTCTAAAATTAGACAGGGACCAGATGAACTTTATCAAGATTTTGTCTCTTAGTTACTAGAGGCAACCGGCCATCTGATCGAAGATGGGGATGCCGGTATGGTTCTTCTACAACAATTGGCATATGAAAATGCTAATACAGCTTGCCAAGCAGCCATTAGACCATTTAGAAAAAAGGAGGAATAACTGATTATATTCGGCTCTGTGCCAACATTGGCCCATCATATATGCAGGGCCTCACACTGGCTGCTGCACTTCAGGGACAAACCATAACTGAATTCCTCCGCACTTCCTGAGGAAGCAAAAAAAGGAGGAAAACGTCCCCGAGTTGCTGGACCTCCTGGCAGCGTTTTTTCTTGTGGCTAAATAGGCCATCTAATAACTCAATATCCTAATCAGAAAAAGGGAATTATACTAAGGAAATGCCCCCAATGTAAAAAGGGAAAACATTGGGCTAGAGATTGTAGATCTACTTTTGATAGTGCTGCCATCTTATTTAGGAAAACTGGCAAAGGGGCCAGCCCCTGGCCCCTCAACAAATAATGGGGCAGCCCTGTCCTTTGCAAGGCTTCAAGCCTACCCACTAGCAACCATCAACAACAACAAACGGTTTCCAGTCTCCTCACAGCAACCCCAGGAAGTGCAGGATTGGACCTCTGTTCCTCCACCTATACAGTATTGACTCCTGAAGTGGGAGTTCAAGCTCTCCCTGCGGGCATAATTGGCCCCCTTCAAAAAGATCTGTTAGTATATTATTAGGCCGCAGTAGCTTGGCATTGAGAGGCCTATATGTTACTCCAGGAGTGATAGATCAATACTATACTGGAGAGATAAAAATCATGGCCTCAGTGCCTAGTGAGTTATATCTATTTCTGCTGGGCAAAGAATTGCTCAGCTGGTCCTAGTTCCTTCGATCTCTGTTGGAAATTCTGTTACTTCTGCCCCCACAGGCGCAAAACGTTTGGGGTCCTCGGTTGTATTCTGGATTGAAAATAGCAAACAAGGAAGGCTTGAACTTATAAATTATATTCAACAAAAGCCTTTTCGAGGCATATTGGATACTGGAGCAGATGTATCTGTAATAGCAAAAAAATATTGGTCTTCTCACTGGCCCTTTACTGCCTCTTACATCCTTACAAGGAATTGGCCATGCTACAGATCCACAGCAAAGCAGTGCTATTCTCAATTGGAAAGATGATGAGGGCCATTCTGGAACTTTTCAGTCTTATGTGCTGGATCACTTGCCCATTACTTTGTGGGGGAGAGATATTATGGAAAAATGGGGGTTTATTTGCTTAGCCCAAATAATGTAGTCACTGGACAACTTTTAAATCAAGGACTACTACCTTCAGGGGGATTGGGGATTGGTCAGCAAGGCATTCGAGAACACATTCAGCCACAGCCTCGACCCCATAGACAAGGTTTAGAATATTTTTTAGCGGGGCTGCTGCTCATCCTGCCCCTCACACCGATCCTATTACATGGTTATCAAAAACTCCGGGGTGGGTGGATCAGTGGCCCCTATCAATTGAAAAGATTATTCTTTCCCAGCAGCTGGTGCAGGAACAGCTGGAATTGGGCCACATAAATCCTTCTACTTCCCCATGGAATTCATCTATTTTTGTTATCAAAAAAAAATCTGGAAAATGGAGACTTCTTCAGGATCTCTGGTGAGTAAATGCTACTATGGAACTTATGGGGCTGTTACAACCAGGTTTGCCCTCCCCTATGGCCATCCCTCTAACAAATTGCTTCATTTTGCCTCTTCTTACACTTTCATATATCCTCGGGTGGTATCTTTATCACCTCTTTCTATGGCTGCCCTGGTGTTTACAGATGGATCTTCTAATGGAATGGCCGCTCTTACTATTGATGGGAATACTTCGTCCTGGGATACTGGTCTTTCTTCAGCCCAGGAAGTTGAGCTTCAAACAGTTTTATAGGCCCTTACACTTCTGGCTACTAGTGCTTTCAATTTATATTCAGATACTCATTATGTTATTTGAGCCCTTCAGGTTATTGAGACTGTCCCCTTTCTCAGAACAGCAAATTCCACTATTTAAACTCTTTTTCGCTAAATACAGCTTCTTCTTCACTCTCGCACTTGTCCACGCTATTTTGGATTTATACGTGCCCATAATAAGATTCCTGGTCCATTAAGTAAGGGCAATGCTATTACGGACAAGGCTACTCAGGTTTTTCTTACTCAAATTGATTTGGCAAAACAATCACATGCCACCCATCATCAAAACAGTCGTGCTTTACGCGGACAATTCCAAATCACTCATGAGGTGGCTCGTCAAATTGTGAAGATCTGCCCTAGTTGTACTACTTTCTTACCAGAGCCCTCCATTGGAATTAACCCTCGAGATTTAGTTGCCAATCACATGTGGTAAATGGATATTACTCATATTTCATCCTTTGGATGGCTTCACATTGTCCATGTTACTATAGATACTTATTCTAATTTTATTATGGCTACTGCCCTGGCTGGGGAGACTAGCAAACATTGTATTTCCCACTCTCTGCATTGCTTTGCCACTATGGGACTTTCTAAATATATTAAAACTGACAATGGTCCAGGATATGTCGGAAAAGCTTTTCAAAATTTTTGTAAATATTATCAGGTTATTCACACTACAGATATTCCCTATAATCCTCAAGGTCAAGGAATTGTTGAACTAGCTAATGGTTTGCTCAAACACCAAAATTTTAAATTAAAAGGTAGGGATTTATACCCCTTCTCTCTTGTTAATATTCTTTCTTATGCTTTGTTTGTACTAAATTTTTTAAACTAAATTGTTAATGGCCTTTCCACAGAAGAGCCGTTTTGGGAAAAAAGAGAGCAAAGAGCTTTGGCTCAAGTTAAGTGGAAGGATCCTTTAACAGGTGCTTGGCACGGACCCGATCAGGTTTTAACATGGGGTCGAGGACATGTTTGTGTTTTCTCGCAGGAAGAAAATGATGCCCGCTGGTTGCCTGAGCGTTGTGTTAGGAATGTGGAGGCTCACTCAAATGACACAAACGCTGACACATTGGGCTTACATGCCGGATTCCCCGATTGTGCACCCAGCCACCTTGGAGGGAGTTGAAGTACTCATAAATGTAAATGGATCAACATACGGTACAGCCCCCAATCCTTTCATCCATTAGACCAAGATGGGAGATTTCTCAGCTTCAGGTATTGGAATCCTTTATGCTTTACCACCAATTTTTAAAGCTCCATTCCAGACTGTACTTTTATGCAATCCATAACTCATAAAATTTGGATCACAGACACAAATCAAATGTTCAATATACAGATGACATCTTTGACAACTGGGCACCTAGTTTATGCAAATTCTACTCTATCCTATAGGATACCCCGTTGCATTAATTCTTCACAAATAGTAGAATCTACAGGAAAGCCTCATTCAATAAGGTGCAGGCATGTGCAGCCAGTTGTTACCAATATTTCTGGAACTAATTCTCAATTAATGGATTGGTCTGGAGCTAATCTTACTAATCAGTTCAATCCTGGATTGTGGTGGATGAATGGGCATCCTCAACATCATGTTTGGATGCTGGTGGCTGCACTCAATAATATAACCTGGCCCAATTAATCCCTTTTAAAAAATATTATGAGTTGTGTATCCTCACCCCATGTCATTATGTATGGACCATTTAATATTTCTATAGGAGCTAATTATTTTAATGTTACCTGTTCTAAATGTTCTTTTACTAATTGCTTATATAGCAGCATAACTGAATCCATACTTATTGTTAGACAACCACCTTTTGTTGTGCTTCCTGTACCTGTAAATAGTTCTGAAACTTGGTGTGAAGATTCTGGTATTCAGGTGTTGAAACATTTGAAAGAACTAATGTGCCCTCGTAGATTTGTTGGGCTACTTATAGCTGGTGTTCTGGCCTTTATTTCGTTAGCTGCCGCTGAGGCACTAACTCGAAATGTACAAACTGCCCATTATCTTAATCAGCTTGCTCATAATACTACACAAGCTCTCCACTTTCAAGGTCAGATTGATGACAAGGTAGAACAAAAACTAGAAGCATTATATGAGTCAGTATTATCTTTAGGAGAACAAGTTCGCGCTCTGCAAACTTTACAGCGAGTGCGCTGTCATGCCAGGTTTGATTTTATTTGTGTGACCCCTCATATATATAATGAATCAAATCACTCATGGAAAAAGGTTGTAGCATATCTCAATGGTATTTGGCACCATAATAACTTGTTTTTAGATCTTTTTCAAATTCACAGGCAAATAGCTATATTACAACAAGCCCCACCGCTGGACTCTGAAGTGGCTAAAATTGCTAAAGAGCTGTTTGAACAATTTCAACACTATATCCCTTCCCTGACTAATGTTAAAGGATTGTTAATGACATTCCTTGGTGCCAGTCTATTTTTATTAATGGTTTTTCTATGGCTTTCTTGTATTATACGTGCACTGCAAAACTCTCTTATGAGTTTAGCCAGCCAGCTACATAAGATCAAGCTCCAAATAAGTGAATTCCCCCCCGAGAGGAACTGCAGCTACAGATGGGTAAAAGGGGGTGCCAGTCTGACCAACCTAAGACAGGGCATTCAACTTCTCTCTGAAGAAGTTCCCGATGATGGGTAAGGCAGACAAGGTGATCCACCCAAACTAAGACAGGTGGGTTCGCTTCTTCAAACACAGACAGGGGAGATGTTGGGAGCTGACAGTAAAGCTCTAAGGTCATCTTGACCTCTGTGCTCACTTGAAGGCACATACAAGGAACTGGCTTTCATGAAAAACACCAGGTGCCTGGGATTGCTTTGCTATATCTGCAGAGTTTGTTTTACTTTCTGCCAGTTGACCTTGTCTTATTTTTACTACACTCTGTTTTTATTAAAATTTTCCTTGTTTTTCTGCAGTATGGTAACCTGATGTTACCTCTTGACTTCTAATAGTATATAATAGGGAAAGTTAAAAATAAACGGTGCTGCAGTCTTGAGCTGCAGACCTCCTGACCCCATCCTTTGTCTTATGTCTTTATTTTTCTGCATCCTCACCTCCTCATTCAGGATTACTTTCATTGCCAGCAGGCTCTGGCAATCTCGGCTTCTGCAGTTGGGAGAGCAATATCCCCATGCATACACACACTCCTGGAACCTAGGGTTTGACACTGGTCGAACCCTTGCAACAACCTCACTTCCTCCAGAGTGGCACAGCACAATATGCGAACTGTAGTCAGCACTGGAGTAGATATGAAGCCCTTGTCTGTTGTATGGCTACTGAAGATCTTCACCCAATTTGTGGGCTTAATATTGATCTTGATGGCTATGTCCTTTAACATGAAGAAACTATGTGGTTTCATGCAATACCATTTGTACAATCTTTCTTTGATTTCTTCTGTTTCTGTGTCTGTATGAGAAAATTCAACCTGTGGCAAGGAACCCTAGAGTTTCTCATGTTCCATCCTGTAATGTTTTTATGCTGTGAGCTTTTGCTTCCACGTCTTTAACTCATTTGGAGGTGCTTCTGCTGCAAGGTGTTATGTAAGGATCTAGCTTTAGTTTTTGAAGTTTTTAATCAATTTTGCTAGCACTATTTAATGAAGAGGATTCTTCCATTCTATTTTTTCCTATATATTTTTCAATTTAAAAACAGGGTATGGAGGGGAGACAGTTACATGAGTAGTGTAATGAGTACATTTCCTATTGAGCATTGTTACATCCTCCTTTGATTTTCCTTTACTATCCCTTCCTCACCACTTCCCCAACTCCTCCCGCCCCACCCTAAAATTGTAAAGTTCATTTTCAACATAGTGTCTTGTACTACCTGTATCCTTATTTAAGTATTTTATTATATACCTTCCCCAGCACAAATGATAAAATATATATACAAGATGCAGGACACTGGAATCAGATCCAGTGAAAACAGGGGTTTTACTATGGGAAAGAACATACAACAGAAACAAAAGAATCACATAATGCATTATAAGTATGTTAACAATAGCAAGTAGGAAAAGAAAACACTGGTGTCCCTTTCTTGTGTTCATTTCTCTTAACATCATCTTATATGGTCATATGTACATAGCTTTTGACAATTTCTGGTTTTTGTAGACATATACTAGTTATTGCAAATAAGGGAAATATTGGACTTATGGTTCTTGCATCCTGGCTTACTTCACTTAATATAATATTTTCCAAGTCTTTTCATTTCCTAACAAATGGGCAACATAATCTTTTCTGATGGATGCATAGAATTCAAATATATATATATATATATATATATATATATATATATATATATATATATATATATATCAGAGAAATGGGTATATAGTTCTCTTTCTTTGATGAGTCCCTGCAAGGTTTGTGAATGAGGGTTATGCTGGATTCATACAAAAGGGTTTTGCAGTGCACTTCATTTTCATCTTCATTGAAGAGTTGGAGAAGTATTGGTGTGAGGTCTGCTTTGAAGGCTTTGTAGAATTCCACTGTAAATACATCTGGTCCTGGGCTTTTCTTGGGTGAGAGGACTTTTATTGTAGTTTCTATTTCAATGCTTGATATGGGTCTATTAAGTTGTTTAAGTCATCTTGGTTTATTTTGGGGATGTTAATAAGTGCTAAAAATCATCCATATTTTTCAGACTCTTGAACTTATTAGCATAAAGATTTGAGAAGTATCTCCTTATTATATTCTGACTCATGGTTTTTTCTCTAGTGATGTTTCTATTCTCATCTCTTAGTTAATTTATTTGGGTGTGTTCTATTTTTTCTGGTAAGATTTACTAAGGGTCTGTCAATTTTAGTAATTTTTTCAAATAACCATCTCTGTTTTGTTAATTCTTCTCATAGAGTGATTTTGGGCTCTAATTCATTTAATTCTGATTAAATTTTAATTCTTTGTTTCCATCTACTCTTTGGGGGCTTAGCTTGTTGCTCTTTTTCAAGGAGCTTTAATTGCCTCATTAAACTGGTTTAAGATCTCTCCAATTTGTTAACGTAGGAACTCAGAGCTAGAAACTTGCCTCTGAGTACTGCTATTCTGTTTCCCAGAGGAGCTGAGAGTTTGTGTGTTGATTTTTGTTAACTATCATGAACATTTGAATTTTCTTTTGAATCTCTTCCATGACCCATAGGTGGTTCAACAGTGCATTGTTCACCCTTCATGTGTGGAAGGACTTCCTTTGGTGGCTTTTGGTGTTGAATTCTAATTTTATTCCCTGTAGTCTGAAAGAATGCAGAGCATAATTTCAATGTTTCTGAAATTAGACAAATTTTCTTTGTGGCCTAGAATGTGGTCTATTTCGCAGAAAGTTCCATGTGCTGTTGAGAAGAAGGTGTAATCTGATGCTGTGGGGTAAAATATTTGGTAAATGTTGTCTATTTGATTTATGCAGATGTTAAGATGCGGTTTTTGTGTTGAGTTTTTGCTGGGTTGATCTATCTAGCGGGGTCGTGGTGTGTTAAAGTCCACAACAATAATTGTTTTTTGGATCTATGTGTCATTTAAGGAAAAGTAGTGTTTCTTGGATAAATTTAGGTGCTCTGTTATATGATGAGTAGATATTTAGAATCGTAATATCCTCCTGAAGGAGAGATCTATTAATTAGTATGTAGTGACTTTTTTGTCTTTTCTCATTGATTTTAATTTGAAGTCTATTTCATCTGGTATGAGAATTGCAATTCCCTCATGTTTATAGGGGCTGTTTGCTTGGTAGATTTTATTCCAGCCTTTCACTTTCAGAATATGTTTATTTTTATGGACATGGTCTGTCTCTTGAAGACAGCAGATAGACGGTTCTTGATTTTTGATCCAACTGGAAAATCTATGTCATTTAATTAGCGAGTTAAGTCCATTAATAATTTGGGGGTGGGGAGCTGTGCCTTGTCTATTCTTGTTGTTATTACATAGTTTTCTGTTTGCGGACTGCTTCATTGGCTATAACCTGTTCTTGTTTGTTTTCTTTGTGTTGAATGTCTTTGAGGATTTTTTGTAGAACTGGTTTTGTAGCAAAATATTGCTTCAGATTTTCCTTGCTCTGGAAGGATTTTATTGTCCTTCTGCTGTGCATGAGAGCTTACTTATGTAGATTATTCTTGGTTGGTAGTTATTTGTCTTAGGGCATGGCATACCACTTTCCAGGCCATCTTTGCATTTATGGTGTCTGCTGAGAAGTCTGAGGTAATTCTGATTGGGTTACCTTTATATGTGATTATTCTCTTCTCACTGGTATCTGTAAGAATTCTTTCCTTAGTTGGTATATATTTGGTATAGATTATCATATGGTAGTGGGATGACCTGTTCTTGTCTGGTCTAGTTGGGGTTCTAAAAACTTCTATCTAGATGGGACTGTCCTATCATATATTTGGGAAGTTCTCTGCTAGGATTCTGCTGAGTATATTTCCTAGTCCATTGGCTTCCTTCTCTGGGCCCACTTGTATACCTAATAATCTCTAATTAGGCTTTCTGAGTGTATCCTTTATTTACTGCAGTGTTCTGTCATGATTCTTGGTTTTGTTATGAATATCTGTGCCCTCTTTCTCTATGGAATCTAAACGCTTTGGCCTCCAAGAATCTTTCTTCTGCCTCCTCCATTCAGCTTTCAAGGTTTTTTACTTTACTGTTTATCTCCTTCTTGCTGGTCTTACTTAATGGTGGCCAGCTCTTATTAAGGTTTTCTTTTAATTCTTGAATAGATTGCCTTACCTCCTGGAGTTGGCTTGCAGACTTCTCTTTCCACTCCTTTATCAGGGTTTCTATCTTTTCATTAGAATCTTTTTCCCTCTGCTGGAGTTCCTTTATCCTTTCATTTGTGGATGCTATGAAGTAATCTATTAGCATCTGGTCGACCTCATCATGTTCTCTTATAGCCCTATGAAGGGTGTTCAATTTTTCATTCAGCATATTTATTAGTCATGCTTTTTGGGGGGGGTCTGATAGTGGGGCCTGAAATCTGGGCCTCGGCAATATCCCTCAGCTCTACAGCTAAAGGCTAATGCTCTACCACATGTGCCACAGCACCACTTCCAGCTTTTTTTTCTTTTTACTTTTGTGGTGCTGAGGAATCAATCCCAGGGCCTCATGCATGCAAGGCAAGCACCCTAGCACTGAGCCACCAACCCAGCCGAACCAGCCATGTTTTTAAACTACCTTGAGCATTATCCTCTAGGTTGTTCTGGGACTGCTCTGTAGCTTGTTGATTTGAAGGTGGTGTAGGGGTTAGTTGATTGGACATATTTCTTGTGTTTCTGCAGTTAGGTCTACCCATTTGGAGACAAGAACCACACTGTTAGACAAGAGAACAGTCTTTTAGGATTGGAGCCAACTGGGTGTCTTGTAGATGTATAGATCTGAGGGTATCAGAGTTATGTGTGGGGTTTTTTCTATTTAGTTCTCTTTTTCTTTGGTTGGAGAGGTATGTTGTGGCTCAGAGGATGAGACTATGTACAATTGTAACTTTTGAGACAATCTGGGTTGGGCTGTTAAATAGTCTGCCCCTTAGAGTTAACAAGATGGGTCCCTTGTACTCAAAATAATCAAATAGAACCAATTTTATGGCCAAAAAAGAACCAATTGTAAATTGAATCAGATATAAACAGGGATCTATGGACTGGAGAACATGGAGAAGAGGAGGGCTAGGATTGGAGACATATAAAGTTAAGTTCAGAAGAGAAATTGAGTATAATGATAGTTGTGGGGTAAAAACAGCTTAGAGGAGATGTATTTGTAGTAGTTGGAGAATAGAGACCTTGTTTCCGAGCGTAAGGAACAAAATAATTCAAAGAAAGGCTATGTAGAGAATAGCTTAGGGATCTAGATGAAGATAAGGAAAGAATTATATATAAGTATATTTGGGAGAGTTGCTAACATTAGAAAAAGTTTTATTCAGATATTATTGTAAAGTCACTTAATCTAAGATAACTCCTGTAATTATTGTTTGCACACATAGAAGGAGGCCTTACTTTTTGTATAGAACTAGACAGGGTAGCTCTGATGCAGTAGTAATATAATGTGGAAGGAAATAAAAAGGGGAGAGTGAGAGGAAAAAATACAAATTAAGAAATTGGAACGTGGAAGAAAACACAAAATACTAATGAAAAATCTAAGATGTAAGTGAAATTGCAAATCCTAAAATACAATACATAAAAGTAATACATAGAAATAAAACAAACAGCAAATGATAAAATATAAAAACAAACACACAAAACAAAATCAAAGAAAAAATCCTAAAGAGTGGGTTTTTCGGGTTGTTTGTGGGAGCTTGAGTCTCTGCATAGTCCTCAAAGCTGATTCCTGATAGAACCTTGTATGCCTTACAAAAGTCCACTTTCCTTGTGGCTTGATTGTGAACAGATGGCCTTTTGATGAGGGAGTGTGCCTACTGGTGGCAGGGAGTTTGGGGGTTTCAGGGTTGTAGACTGCTATCGCAAGCCTGGAACTGTGTTCCCAGGCTTTCCCAGTTAGCCATGGGAGGCTTGGGAATGAAGCTTATGTCCATGTTGGGCTCTGATGTCATCCCTCTATTATGGAATGGGGCTTGGGTCAGAGGCCTTTGGGATCCCACAGAGAATTGCCACCTCCAGGGATTGGACCCAATTGGGTAACTCACAAGGTCTGTAGCTGGTAGTGCACTCGACCTATGCTATGGCTATGCTATGGCTGCCAGGATGGAGTTGGGTGTGGGTGTTTGCAGGTCCTGGTTGGGGGGTGGCATCTGCTGCAGCTTAAGGATATCCTCTGCAGCATGGTGAGTCTTGCCACAAGAAGGATTGGGTGGGTCTTGGTTTGGTGGGCTGGTGTGGGCAGCGGGGGCCATGCTGGTTGCAGCAGAGGCAGTGGGAAGCCTTGTGGCTGGCTGCATGCAGCTGGGAAATCCTGGCATGGCACACCAAGCCCTGTGGTGCAGGAGCACCTCAAGGGTAGGTTCACTATATCTCTTTTTGCTTTCCTTATTTGCCTACTAGGATCATCCTCATGTAGCAGGAAAAGTCAACATATTTAGGGTTTGATTGGAGTGAATCTCTTCAGGTTTAGTGTGGCTGTGCCCCTAGATCTTCTTTTGGTCAGAGACACATAGTGGGACTACCTGTGAGAGTGCTGCTTTCCTCCTGGAGCCCCTTTTTAACTAACTGTATTTCAAGATTTTTAGGATTTCAGAATTCCTTTGGTTGTTTGCATTATTTATTCTCAAATTTATTAGACTAACTCATTTAAACTTAGGAGGAGAATGATTCTGTGCTGAAGCCTGCTTCCTAGAGTTGCTTGTAAGTAAAGACACCTAGGATATTTTGCATCTCCCTGTATAGAGTAGACTAGATTGGGTTGACATTTCTATGATTTCCATGCAAAAGCTATACTGTACAATGTGAAGTGTGGAATCAAGTGATTGGTGGACATTGGTTTAGGTTTTTCATTCTTTTCTTTCAATACTCTATCATGTATATGGCTCTATTATTCTTGGTGCATTGTATTACAAATAGTTGATATACAGCATGATGAGGATTATACATAAATCAAATGAGAGGAAAATTTGTCTTAACAATGTAAGTTTTTGAATAGTTGAAAAGGGGAAAGGGTTGGGTCAGAATTAAATTAGCAGGTTATCAACATTCAAAACTCAATATCCAAAGGAATGAAAACAGAAGAAATTTATGTGGTGTTTAATATATTCAGACTTTCTTGTTTGTCATGTTTGATATAACGTGATAGTAATAGATCTACAATGAGTAAAAGTCAGTTTTGTTGCACTTCTACAGGTGTTACATCACCAACCCTTGAGAATGCTAACCTGAGGCTCATAACAGAAAAAAAACAGATATTAAAATCCTTAATGATGCTGACTAAAATAAATAAAATTCACAGCCCTTTCTTAAGAGGGAATGGTATGTTGACTATGTTTAGCAGCCAAATACATTTTTATAGGCAGATGACTATCAGGAAAGTAGAGATTGAAGACAGACTCAATACATGGATTCAATTAAATGATGAAAACAAGGAGCTATGTAAATACCTGGTGCCAGATGGAAATCAGTTCTACAGACAACAGACTTCAGCATTGAAGAAGAGGTTGTGACATTTCAGAAAGTGAGCCAGCAGGCATTCTCAGGTGGACATAGTTAGAACCCTATTCCCACTGGTGAAAATCCCTTACATAGGTGTTTCCTGTAAGAACTGAGGAATTTTAGAACCACTTTTCATCTATCTGAGGGAAAGAAAAGAGTCCAAAGAGGTGAAAAGTATGACCCCTTTGTAGGTGGGCATGTATTGAGAGCAGTTGCTTTCTCTGGTTTGGAAAATCTGTTAGGAGCAGGGGAATTGTGTCTCCTGAAGTATCTTGATGTCTCAGATATGTGAAGGATTCTAGCTACCACCAAAGGCAGAGGTAAACTACAATGAATTTGCTACGTTTAGGTGGTCACTAGGACCCAGATGTGATGTAAGGAACAAGACTGTTATTCATATAGTTAATGCAACTGAGTTCCATCCACTTGTAGGATCTCAATTAAGTTAGAATGTAGAGATATTAGAGAGGCTGTTGCATTAAGAATGTAATAAATTTACAACTTTGGTGGAGGGGAGGATTGAGTGGGGGAGGATGGGAAGGGTTGGGAAAGGAAAACAAAGGAGGAAGCTACAATGCTTGATAAGAAATGTATTCATTATCTTGCCCATGTAATTGTAACCCCTCTGTACAGTATTTTCACAATAAAAATAAATAAAAATTAAAAAAAAACACACATCGTAAATATGCTTACATGGTCTTGCTTGAGTTTTTAGCCCCTTCCTGTAAAATTGATTTAAGTCATAGTATGATTAGAATTTTTCAATTACAAAAAAAAGAGGCATGCATATATTTTTGGTAAAGAAGAAATGCATTTGGGGGGCTGGAATTGAAAAAAAAAGAAAAAAGTAATTGGCAGAACAATGTAGCGTCCTGTTTTAAATTCCTCTTGCAGGAGTGTATTAAGGAAAGTATCTTCCTCAGTGCAATCAAGTCCCAGTTGGAGCAAATGGGATAGCAGTTGATAAGGACAGCAGCAATATGAGACTTGTCAAGATGATGACAAGCTTACCAAAATCAATGAGCACTGGCAACGTATCCTCCATGTCATTGGAACGAGGTTAGAAACGCCTGAAAATTGTTTTCTACTCCCATGGTTCTACCCAGAGCTAAGAAACTAAGCATGTTCTTCCTCTACCGTCATCTAGCAGTTTCATAAAATTGAAGATTCACATTTGATGATTAGAAAGGAAAATTGGAAATAGTACACTCAGCATTAAAAGTGATGTATTATTAGTAAAAAATGCTATGCTTTGGGTTAGTTTTTTTTCTCTAGTACTGAGGATCAAACCAGGAACCTCTGGTAGGGAAATGTTGCACTTGTGTTGCTTTGAGACTCAATCTTCCTATGTTACCCAGAATGGCTTTCATCTCCTGAGCTTGAATGATCCTTGCAGCCTTACAGGTTGCTGGACTATAGGTGTACCACTGTACCTGTATAGATTAGGTTTACACATATATTTTGAGAGAACTTGTCATGAAGAATTTAGGAATTCTCTGTCAAAGCTGCATTATAAGTAAAGGAACTCTATTGTCCCAATGATGCCTGACTATTCCTGACTGTGTTGCAAATGCGAGAGCTCATGGCACAAGCCTGCTTTCTAGAAGAGGCCCCTGACTGCTCCCACATGCAGGACCTGAGATAATAGACTTATTCCAAAGTCTAATGGGTAACATCTGGGCAGATAAGTTTGAGGTAACTGAGTTACTGAGAGGAACTCCTAGAATTATAGAAGAGGTAGGAATTCAAACCAAGTACGGCATGCAAAACAGATGGAAAGCCATCAAGCTTCACATTGACCTACCCTTCACTTCAATCTTGCACACCCACCCACATTCCCCCGGATCTCCCCAAACCACTATGTCTTTGAACAGCAATGGTAGTGATGTACCATGATGTAAGACCGCTCCTCCCACCCCACACAGGATGCTTTTCACTACCTAGCTGAAAAAATTATTAAAGAAATGATCATACTGACACCCCAAGTTCAAGCCACACAAACAACAACGAAAAGAAAAGAAAAAAAATTTAAAAAGGGAAAATTTTGGAAATAGCCAAAAACTCCTGAATGTTTCAGAGATGGGATTTGGGCATTTCTGGGAAATGTTTAGATTTTTTATAAATCTAAATTGGTGCAAGGATTATGCAGTATATCTACCACGCAATTCTGCTACTTTATTGCTGTGTATACATTAGAGCATGGAAAACGATTCAACAATCCGTTTAGTGGCTGCAAATATCTTTTTATAGTGACCAGAGGGCCATGACAAAATGTAAAGAACAGACAAAATTTACATTCAACAAAAACTATCTGTTAAAAATAAACACACAAGAGTCTCATAACCTCAATTATATTAATAGAACTAAAAATTAAAAAGCCAACTTATCTCATGCTTCCAATACATTTCCATTTTTTGAGTGGTCTAACAATGTTTCAGGAGGCACACAATGCTTTTCATGAAAAAAAAGCTCACCTATGTTCCCACATTTGGGAGAAAAAGGTCCCCATGCATCTTTGCAGTCCTGGGAACTAGGGTATAGCACTTGTGGAAGCCCACCTCCTCCAGGGAGGCACAGTGCATTGTGGAAATTTTAGTCTGTATTGCAGCACAGATCCTTTGAAAGTGCATAGTTTGTTTTTTGTTTTGTTTTGTTTTTCTTTTTTTCTTTTTAAAAAGCAGGGCAACGATCCTTCTGCACATGTGCCTCCCCACCCCATGTGGGTATTTTCAGCCTGTAAATTCCAGTTCCTTTCTCGTTGCCTTGCTGCTGGAAGTTTTCTCTTCAGTGGAGCTTGGGAGGTGTAACATGAAGGGATCTCAGACTGCAGAACCAATGTCAGGTAGAAATTGCAAGCTGGATGCAGAACCCAAGAAGGAGTCTGTCCTCCACATATTCCTCCAGTATGGGGCTGATGATTTGTTCAGGGTTCAAGAGTTTGTGCTGCCAAAGCACTTGTGCCTCCAGGTGCCAGAAACTGGCTCACAAAGCTCTGACAGCAAGATGGGTAGTTCTCTCGAATAAGGAAAACAAGGAACTGTGCATTTCTATTTCCATGACTATGAAACACTGCTCTTAACCCATGTGACTTTATTAAACTTTGCCCAGGAGGAAGATGAGCATGGTAACATTTTTAGTGAAATTGTGAAATGTGGGCCTGTTTTGACTCCATTTATATGGCATTTGTATTTTGGGTTTCTGTGTTGTTTATGTCGAGGTGTCTCTGTTCTGTGCCTCCCATGTTAGATTTCTTAGCCCTCCTGCCATTAGTTCACACGTGTTTGTACAAGACCTTCTTTGTAGGAACAGGTCTACATGAGATATTACAGTAGTGTGTGATAGTCCTGTTTTTTTCCTCTTTCTGTTAAGCAATGAAGCGTAGCAATGTTTGAAGGAGGATACCTTGTCAACTTTGACAAGCCCTACAGAGCAGAGGCAGAAAGGCAAAGGAAGGACAAAATGTTTTCAACTTTCTTGCCTTAAGCAAAAATTGAATCTACTTCCTAGAGCACAAGGCTCAGGTGTACTCTTTCCTCTAACACTCCCAATCACTAGCTGCTGTTGGAAATTTAACGCTAACTAGTAGGAGGGGAAATGAACTTGCCTGAGGAATCAGACAGAACCTAGTTCTCAGAAGGGACATGGGGTTGTGGTTTGTGGAGGAGAGGAATAATTGTCACAACTGAAAGTATCTATCTCTGTTCTTACTAGTTTATTCAGCCTGTTCACACTATCAATTCTTGTACATGATCTCTCAAATGTCTCACCTGTGGATATACTGATAGTAGCCTTAAAGCGTTGTTTTTTTACCTGCAGTTGAGAAAGTGTTGGTCACAGATTGTTACAGAAGGAAACTTGAGGTACTTTGTTTTGCTCAAAGTTGTATGTTTTGTAGATGGAAGGTGTAACAAAATATTAGCTAGTGTTCTCCATTTTGTGTCAATCTGCTCAAAGAAGTATTATTTCACTTAAGAATTTCTTAATGGGAATTGAAGTCAATGAAGCTTGAACATTCCTTTAAAATATCTTAGTGAAACATATTGATCCCTTTTATCCTTTGCACTTCCTATGGATTTTCCTAGATTAAAATGTTACTAGCATGGATATTCCCCAGTTTATTTGTTCTTAACCAGTTACCACTTCTCCACTAGAATATTGAGCCTATTTTACATCACTTAAAATGAGAGATTGTTGAAATAGGTATTCCAAAACAATTGTTCAGTAGAATTTAAATACACTACAATGCACTTTTTTGTGTGCTAATCCTGGTTCCTGGGCTCAAGCACTGGACACTGACCCTGAGCTTCTTTTTTCCAGCCTAATGTTCTACCATTTGAGCGACATCTCCACCTCCAGGTATTTTTAGTAGTTTATTGGAGATCAGAGTCACTTAGATTTTCCTGCCCCAGCTGGTTTCAATCTGTGGTGCTCAGAAATCAAACTTCTGAGTAGCTAACATTAAAATCATAAGCCAACTCAGCCCAATTACAATAAACTCTTTTAAATACACATTATATTTCTAATAAAATAATATGAAAAAAACACTTTAAATTTTAAGGAGTGTAGTCCAAATCTGAAAACAAAAAGAAAATATCCCATCCTGAAATCTACAACACTCCTGGCCTTGAGTATTTGAATATGGATAATTAGTGTATAAAAATTACTTTGTGCTGGGCACCGGTGGCTCACACCTGTAATCCTAGCTACTCAGGAGGCTGAGATCTGAGGATCACGGTTCAAAGCCAGCCCAGGGAGAAAATTCCGTGAGACTCTTATCTCCAATAAAACCACTAGAAAACTGGAAGTGGTGCTGTGGCTGAAGTGGTAGAGCGCTCGTCTTGAGCTGAAGAGCACAGGGACAGCGCCCAGTGTTCAAGCCCCACGACTGATCCAAAAAATAAAATTTCTTTGTAAGTTTTTAGAGAAAACATTCTTGTGAAGTGGAAAAACTCAATATGAATTTGCAGATGTTGCTTTTAAATGATTCCTATTGTGTTTCTTAGCAGAAAGGACCTAAGTGAAGTTTATAGAGTAGATTTTCATTTTTCATGCATATCACTATGAAGTTCATTTTATTTTATATAAAGAGTATCCATTCCATGCAGTTGTTTTAAAAAAAAAACCTGTGTGGATGGATAGTAGCATTTCCTGTTTAATAAGCCAACCAACAAATACAAGGAAAAGTATATAGATATGTAATTTTTAAATTTTTATTGGTCTGCATTTTGGCGTGTCATCAGCTTGGAATTTTATGTTAGTATTATTGGTATAACTTAAGATTTTAATCTTCTGGTTCTTTGGCTGTGGTTGTGGGTTGGGACAGTGTAAATCCTATGAGTAGTATTTCATGTTACATCTTCATTAAGTCCTTTATCTTCATCAGGATGGCCACAATTCTTCATATGATTGTTTAGGAAGTAAGCATTAGGGACTTCTCACACCTCTATTTACATAATCTTTACTGATTATGTGAAGCAGGTTAAAAGGCAAATTTCAAGTCATTGCACAAGGGTACTCTGAGTATTTGGATACAGGGAAGTATTTCATTTGAAAACCACTACTGAAATATTATGCAAGTAAAATGTATTGTATAAATTTTCCTGTATAATTACGGGTGAAAAAGTATTGAGTTATAACCTATATGCTCTCCATGAAATTTAAATATGTAAATGAATAAGATAGAGTACAAAAGCTCAATGGAGTCCTAGAATCCATTTTAACGAATAGAAAAATAATTCATACAACTCTAAGTATTAATAACTAGTGTTATTGAAGGTGTGGATTTTTGTTTCAATTATTCAATTATTTTTAGGAACCTTAGTTTTAATGAATTTTGTGTGTGTATTAACCTAGAAATGAATTGCTTTTATACTGTCTGTTTATCAACTAATGGACTGTGGAGTCAACTTCAGGTGAGTATTTCATACTCTACTTGAGATATAAAAGATTCTTGTCCCATAAGAAGGCTTTTGTGTTTTTTCACTCCATGTATGTTTTGAGCAGGAAAATCTGGAGCATAATCACACAGGTTCTTTCCTGACTATGTCAGTTGCCTTTTCTCTAAGACAGGCTTCCAGAATCTTCTGTTCATTATCAACAACAAGAAAGAATGAGAGGATCTGTGGTGAGTTGATTTTTATTTCTCATTTTCCAAATTCCATTTTAGCAAGCTTACGGTGTCTATGATTTAAAAACAGAAAAAGTGATTCTGCTTTAGGAACATGTTTCTAAATCAGATAAAGATGATTTTTAGAGTTCGATTTTCGAGAAAACAACTTGTACAACTTATTGTTGCAATGGGTCCACCTGTATCCCTAGGTAAACGTTTGTTTTTACCCTTTCCCTCCGCAAATTATACCAACATCTAAGACAGTGAAAGCAGGGGTTATACCATGGGGGGAAGGACATACAAAGCAACATAGAAATCATCTTATAAATATGTTAGAAACAATTGCATGAAAGAAAAAAAAAGCACTTGAATACTTATCTTGGGGTTCACAATGTACTCATTATCTTGCCCATGTAATTGCATCTCCTCTGTACGGTATTGTCACATTCTTTTTTTAAAGGATGGTTTTTAGAATGAGTAGATTATAACATGTTACAGTCTGTCTAAATTGAGGGAAGACTTGCTTCCAGTATTTCTGATGTGAGAATAAGTAGTTACACTTGTTATGTGATTCAGTGACATTGAGAAGGTCACTTGTCATGGAAAATGAACATTTGCCAGCAACTTGTCAGAGATCACCTCTTTATGAGTAATGTTGGATTATGTTGCAGAGTTTTACCAGTGTTTATGAAATAGTGTGCTCTCACACACAGCTTCAACTGTTATAGATGACTGAGTAACTATATGTAATTAAATTACTCTCCATACATACTTCTTGGCCTGCTTCCTGGTCCCTGACTACATAAAACTTGATAATAGTTGATGATATAGGATATGGTGTTCCTGGAAAGCCCTCTGTATTTTCTCTAGTTGTCCTCACGAGATTTTTTTCTCTATTTTTCTCTCTTTCTGAGAGAAGTAAAAATTTAAAAAAAAGATAGCATAAGCAAAAACTAATAATGAAAAATACAAATAGCGATAATATGTAAGGATATGAACATCAGACCAAAATATATGACCACAGATACAGACCATTGATAATAACTGACATATCATACAATTTGATAATAAAAGTTTTATGGTGAAAAGCAAAGTATGCGAATCCATCTTTAAAGGGCCATGCAATTATAATATCTTTAATCTACAAATTTGTAGAACTCAATATGAGAAATAAAAATACATGATAAATACAAGAAAATTTAAAAATATATTTGTAATATTTTATGAGTGAAATAAACACAGGGGAAATTACAATGGATCTCAAAGAAATGTATTCTACCATTGTGATTTATAGAATATTAAATGTAGCCATTTTCTTACTACATATTGGAAATGAAAACAAATGCATTGGGGTTGGGAATATGGCTAAGTGGTAGAGTATTTGCCTACCATACATGAAGCCCTAAGTTCAGTTCCTCAGAAAAATTAGGAAATGGCATTTGGGCTTAAGTGGTAGAGTGGTAGCCTTGACCAAATCAAGATCAGGAAAGGTACCCAGGACTGGCCCCCAGTTCAAGCCCCAGGAATAGCAAAAAAGGTTTAAATATGTATAGTGTATTCACATGAATATCTTCTGGAGGGTGGGGGAAAGCCAGAGAACTTGAAGGAAATAGGGTAAAAAAGTGGATCTTAGGAGGTCATTAGGCATTGATGAAAGTAAGCTATACAAGTCATGATTCACGATGGAAGTGTGGTGGAGATAAGTGTCTCACAGCTTTCTTGCCAGGGCTGGCTTTGTACCATGATCTTCAGATCTCAGATTACTGAGTAGCTAGAATTACAGGCGTGAACCACTGCTGCCCAGAAATGATTTGTTTTTAGTAGATATGTGAATATTTATTGGACTTTCAATGCTATTTAGATGTAAGATTCCAGTCTGTGTGAAGTGTCATTTGCTTCTAAGGAAAGCTTCAGGTGGATTATATACATTCCAAGGCAATTTAATTCTCATTCTTCAAGAATTCAAATCAGCAGTTTGACAAAAGTTCCAAACTATGTTCCCTAAAAGGAGACTGTTTCCACAAAATTGAGATGATTATCATGGGTGGATATACAATCTAGAAAATGCACACACACACACACACACACACACACACACACACACACACACATATATATAAATACATATGTATTTATATCTGTATATATAAAATTATACACATATATACATATATAAATACAAATGTATTTATAAATTATAAATTTATAATTATAATTTATATTTTATATTATAATATAATATATATTTATTATATAAATATATATTATAATTTATAATATAAATTTATAATTTATAAATACATTTGTATTTATATATGTATATATAAAATTATATATTTATATAAATACATGTGTATTTATATATGTTGTGTGTGTGTGTGTGCAGTGGTTCACGCCTGTAATCCAGGCTCCTTAGGAGTCTGAAATCTGAGGTTTTCATTTTGAAGACAGTAATGCTACTAAAGACTCCATGAGACACGTATCTCAAATTAAGCACTCATAAACTGGAAGTGTAGCTAGACTCAAACTAATAGAATCTTAGCCTGGAGAAAAAGAACTGAGTTCAAGCCACACAACCTGCAAAGTTTAAACCAATGCTGGGGGAAAGTCAACCATGGAGCCAGTGAGAAATAAGAAAGAAGATTTGGAGCAACTTGATAAACAGAATATCTGAGATCTTACAGCTATTTTGACACAGAATGAACAATAGGTCTCCACTCTTTCTTATTAACAGGGCACTGTGTTCCTAAACCTCAATTGATTGTCAAGCTGGAGGAAGATGATGAGCCATATATGGGAGAAGCCTCAGACTAGAATTTCACAGGTCTAATAACAACAGGTGCTGGAGGAGATGCGGACAGAAGGGAATATTACTGCATTCTTGGTGGGAGTGTAAACCTGTTCAACCACTTTGGAAAGCAGTATGGAGGTTCCTCAAATGATTCCACATAACACTCCCCTATGGCCCAGCAAACCCACTTTTGGACATTTACCCAAATGATCACAAACAAGACCACACTAAAGCTACCAGCACAAGTATATTTACCATAGCTTAGATATGGGACCAACCCAGATGCCCCTCAGTAGAAAAATGGATAAGAAAATGTGGTATCTATACACAATGGAATTCTACGCCTTTATCAGAAAGAATGATATTGCCACATTTGTTAGGAAATGGAAAGACTTGGAAAAAAATTATATTAAGTGAAGTAAGGCAGGCCCAAAGAAACATAGGCCCCATGGTTTCTATTTTTGCAATAACTAGTATATGTCTGAGTCAAGGAGAAAAGGTCAGATAAGTTGAAGTTAGGGGAATCAACCCAAGATAAGTATTCATTTTTTTTTCTTTCATGCAATTGTTTCTAACATATTTATAAGATTTTTTTTGTTCCTTTGTATGTCCCTCCCCCATGGTATAACCCCTGCCTGCACTGTATTTTTATGTTGATATAATTTGTGGAGGGAAAGGGAAAAAACACATCGTTTAAATAGGGATATAGGTGGACCCATTGCAAAAATGAGATGTACAAGTCGTTATGTCTAAAAACGAACTTTTCAACTTTGGGGTTGGGGGAAAGAACGGGGGGGGGAGGTTAGGGAAGGGGAGCCGGTGGGGAGATGGGAAGGGATGGGAACGGGAAACAAAGGAGGAGGCAACAATGCTTGATAAGAAATGTACTCATTATCTTGCCCATGAATTGTAGCACCTCTGTACAGTATTTTCACAATAAAAAAAAATAATTTCACAGGTGAGTTAAAGCATCTTGCATAGTGATCTTGGATCCAGAACTGAGTTGGTAAATTCATCTTGCTCTGTACTGACCAATAATATTCCTAATTCCCCCGAGTCCCATGTGTTGCAGAGAACTTGGTGATTCTTTGTGTTGGATTTGTGAATCAAAAATGCATGCAGATACATACTGAACTGTGTGTGGCCATAAAGTTAAATTTAGCAATTCTTTCTCTGTGTGCAAATTGTTCTGACAAAAAAAGAAAATTAGAAATGTCAAAGATGAGATTTCATTTTCTTTGAAACTAGGACAAGGCAGATATAGGATATGAGTAGGCCAAGACTGCTATCCTCTGATAAGGATAAGGTGTGGAGAGGCCGGGATACAGAATCAAAGTTTTAGTCTAGAGAGAATGATTAACTAGGTGGTGAGCTGGAGAATCTTTGGGCTTCCATAGGTTTGAGGGGCAGGAATAAATTTTGATGAAACATTGTCTAAAAAGGAGAGAAACAAATTTTAAAATTACTAAGATACTTAAAATAATTCATTGTGGTAAGTTAGAACTGAAGAGATGGTGTATAAAACCTTACCCTCAGGTGAATGGCAAAAGGCTTGTGTAAAAAAAAGGTACAATCTCCAAAATTAGAAAATACCCTTCTCCTAATGTTTGAGAAGTAGAGTAGTTGGGAAGGTGGCTCAGTGGTAGAGCGCTTGCCTTGCATGCATGAGGCCCTGGGTTCGATTCCTCAGCACCACATAAGCAGAAAAAAAAAGCCAAAAGTGGTGCTATGGCTCAAGTGGTAGCGCGCTAGCCTTGAGCTGAAGAGCTAAGGAACAGCGCCCAGGCCCAGAGTTCAGGACCCACAACCGGAACCCTCCCGCGCGAAAAACAAAAAGCAATTATAACCCTAAAAAAACAAAACAGTATTTCAGAAAAAAACAAAAATACTAAATACGACAGTATGTAGCCTAACATGCTATCACTAAATAGTTTAGAAATTTGTGTAAATAATTCCTCTGATATGAAAAAGATGAGAAAACTGAAACAGAAAAAGCATTTTCCATCATAAAATATTAGTATTGGTTTCTTAATCAATACATTATGGAGAACAAAATGTATCTCTCTATAAATCAAAACCTATTTGAATATCTTAAAATCTCTAACAGTATGGGAAATATGTCTTTACCTTTACATTAAGGATTTGATTTATGTTTTTGTCTTTTTTTCATGACTCATTTTAGATGTTCAAGAAATGGAGGATTTGATTAAAACGTACCAGGAAGGTTCAGATGAATGTGTGTGTGTGAAGTGGCTGTCATGGATAGTAACAGAGTGGAGCAAAGAGTGGGATTACTAACAACTTCTAACTTGGCCTCAAAACAGAAGCCAGAGCTGAATAGGAATGACGAGAACTCCTTAAGGGTGAGGACTGTAGAGTTCATTCAACATCAGAACATTTTCCCCTATTGCGAGTCTGGTGAGATGCCTGCTGCATATACGCCTGTTCTGTCACCTATAGATAAACAATCCCTTAGATATTTGGAGCCTTTTAGTCAAAATTATGAGGGTCCAAATAAGCGTCAGTATTTTGAATATGGAGTAGGGAAGATTTTAAACTCAGAGACCATGTTCTTTCCACATAATTAGGTTTGTGTCAGAGATCCTGCTTATAACCATAATGAATATAGAGAAGAATATGTTAAGTCTTCACTCCTTGCCCAAGAAATTTGTCAGGGAGGGAGGAAAACACCTGAGAGCACTATATGCGGAAAAACATTCCACTTAAGGTCTACAGAAACTATGAATCAGAAAAGACACACAGGAAAGAATCCTCATACATGTAGTGAATTGAGCGTTCAATCAGTAAGGATTTACACCTTACAAAACCTCAGAGGAAATATCCAGAGGAGCCTGATGAGTTTAACCAATGTGCAAAATATATCTCTAAGAAGTCAGAACTGACTTGCCAACCTAAAACACCACAAGAAGAGAAACTCTATGAATATGAAGAATGTAGGAAAATTTCCACTCTGAAGTTAGGACCCAGAAAGCACCAGAGAACTGACACAGAACAGAAACCTTATGAATATAATGAATATGGAAAGTATTTCAGATGTAAGTCAAAGCTTAGTGTCCATCAGAGAACCCACACAGGAGAGAAACTTTATGAATGTAAAAAATGTAGAAAGTATTACAGATAGAAGTTACAACTTACTGCCCATCAGAGAACACACACAGGAGAGAAACCTTATGAATGTAACAGATTTGGAAAGTATATCAGACGTAAGTTACACCTTACTGTCCATCAGAGAATACACACAGGAGAAAAACCTTATGAACATAACAAATGTGGAAAGTGTTTTCCTCAGAGGACACACCTTTGTCATCATCAGAGAACACACACAGGAGAGAAAACTTAAAAATGTGATGTGTGTGCAAAGACTTTTACCCAGAAATCAGACCTTACTATTCATCAGAGTACACACACAGGAGAGAAACCTTATGAATGTACCAAATGTGGAAAGTATTTTCTATGTAAGTCACACCTTACTGTCCATCAGAGAACACACACAGGAGAGAAACCATATGAATGTAACAAGTGTGGCAAGTCCTTCATATGGAGTTCACAGATCAGCAGGCATAAAAGAATACACAAAGATGAGAAAACTTAGGAATTTGGTAAATACGGAAAATCTTTCACCTGGAAGAAAAATCAGCTTGTATCAGAGAACCCAAACAGGATATAAGACTTGTGATTATAGCAAATGTGCAGTCTTTCACATAGAAGGAATACCTCAGTGTTCAACCTTGAATGCACACAGAGAAAAATCTTATGAATAAAATATGTGGAATTTTTTTCAAGAAGAAATCATACTTAAATTTTCATCAGCAAACACACAGGAGAGAAACTTTATGAATGTAACAGTATCAAAAAAGTCCTTCAGTAGGAAGTCATGCATGAATGAGTGTTTATAGAGCTCACACAAGAATGAAAACTTATGGATAATATCAATGTAGAAAATCTTACTTTGAAGTCATACCTCAGTGTTCATCAGAGAAATGACTCTCATAGGAGAAAAGAAACTATCAAATATAAGAAATATGCATTGACTTTTACTGTGAAGTCAGTCCTCAGTGCATCCAAAAATATAAACAGGAGATAAAAAGTGAATATAATAAATGTAGACAACTATTTATTCAGAAGTCATGTCTCTACAGTTTCAGAGACCTGGCAACATGACAGAGTGTCTAGTGAAAATTAGAGGATGTCTTTCAAGCAGAAATCACCCTTCAGTCAGCATTGGAACACTCACAGAAAATGAAACCCAATGTAGGAAAACCTTTGACAGAAACCTCTGGGATTTATACAGCAACCCTTTATTGCAGAATTAAACTAGGTGTAATGGAAAACCACCCACTGAGCCAATATTTCTCATCCTTTCATTGTATTGTGTAGGGATGATGTACTTTCACCTTCAAAGATTGGACAAAAGTGATAGGTATAAATTACTTCCAGGCTTGACAAATGATTAAGATAGTGAAGTTGTTGATTTGTGTCTTTTATATTAAGGAATGGCTGTTGGGGGAAATTTAATAAACTCTTCTCAGAAATAAGAGCTCTGGACCTTTGATATTTGACTGAGATCATCAAAAGTGGTTTGGTAGTGATAGATGGGGAAAGACTATCATGCTTGAAGCCAAGGACATGAGAGCACTGACTTCTCTACTGCTCCCCCAAAAGTCTTCCATTATATGTGTGGTCCATACATTATAACATTATTACTATTCCATTTCAGTTTTTGAATGGAATATCTGTTGGAAGATAACACTCCTGGTTGATTACATAATGTGTACAGGATTAAAATCTCTCTCATCATCTTTCATCCCCATGTTCATGAAACATTCAGAAAATATGAAAGAGCACGTATTTGGGAATACATTTTCTTTTTGTGTGGGTAGATGTCTTATAGCTTGAACTCAAAGCCTAGCCACTCTGTTAAGTACTTTTACTCAAGTACCACTTGAATCACAGCTCCATTTCTATTTTCTTCGGTGGGGAAATGAAAACATGATTCATAAGCATTTGGCTTTGTATGAGTAACCCAAAAATGACTTTAGTACTTTCTTTTTATATTTAATTAATTATTGATGATGCGTCAATTGTGACTGATTCACTTTTAGTCCATTATGATGTTGTTCTGAGTGAGTTATAATTAAAACACTAGTGTGGATAATGTGGAGAGCCTGTGTTTTCTCACTGTTATGGAGGCTGAAAGTGAATTTCTCACTAATATTGCTTTTTCCAGTTCCATGAAGATGGGTGTAAAAAAATCACAATTAAGTTATGGTTTTGCTAAATTTAATTGTGTAGCAATTTTAAAAAGCTAGACTTTCAAAAAATGAGGAACAAGAACTTGGAGAATACTTACAGAGATAAGCAAAAACAGGAATCTGCTAGATATTTTGCAGGGTAAAATACAGGTAAAAATGATCCTTGTGGCTGTCTAATGCATACATAGGTACATAGACTATGTTTAAACTTTAAGCCAAGAGGTAAAGGCTGTTGCCCAGTGTTTCAATGAAACATTTAAAAGCAAATTAAACTTACTTTAAAAAAGGAATTAAAAATGGCCTACCCTTTGTGAAAAATTTGGTAAGTTGTGGGTAGTGGCAGGGCTCCCAGACAAAGAAAAGTTTAAAAGGGAAAATTATCCTAAAGTTTATTTCAAAGTAGAAAAGATAAATTAGGATAACCAAATTATTGTTCAACCTAGTTTGCCATGATAGGATTTTTGTAATAGTTTCCAAAAGGCCCACAGTAAAGGACATAGGACAAGTTTGTCACATGGAATTTTGGCCCTTAATAAGTTCAAGGTAAGACCATGCTTATAAATCCACTTCCAATGACCATCTTTCAGCTTTTAGTTGGAGTAAATATGCCCACAAGTAAAGATTCATTAATCTGAACACTGGTGTCAAGCTAGGCTGGGCAGAGAAAGGTCCCTGTGAGATTGTCATCTTTAATCTGCTAGCAGAGTGTTCAAAAGCCGAGTTGGTTTGGAGTTCAAAGTGGCAAAGTACTAGCCTTGATCTGGAGATTTGAGGGACAATGCTCAAACCCTGAGTTCAAGTCCACCAACCGACCAAGGAAACTGTCAAAGATGCATTTATTCCAGCATAGACAAAGGCATTCCTGGAACCCTGAAAATGTTGGAATATGCAGAGGCAGTAAGCCACTGCTCATTGGATGGCAGAGATGGTATCAGATCCTGAAGTCACTTGTGCTTGTCTCTTCAAAGCTTGAACAGAGTACAGAGGTCATGGGAAGAGAGTTTGTAGGCATGCTTAATGCCCATGTCTGGCTAACTCAGCATGGACTTCCCAGTCATCTATGATAGTGTGTAGTGAAAGCTAAAGATGTAAAATATGAGGGATAATTTAAATCCCAACCCACCTGTATCAGCTCAAAGTCCCAATTGGCAGTGAGTTTTGAGCTGGCCCATCCACATTAATTCATCTGCTAAGGAAAGAAAGTTGTGTGGACTTGAGATTAGGTCCCCATTTAGATCTAACTGCCTACAGAGGCAGACATTGCTGCAACCATTACAGATCAGGCTCCTCATCCAACCAGAAAAAATTTTTACAAACCAAAATGTTAAAAAAGATATGATGCTAGAGCCTAAAAAAGTGTCTGTACATCTGTTAAAGGTTAAATGTTGTATATAAGTGACTTTAAACAGGCTGCCCAGATGCAAGGGGTGGTACTTAGAATGCCAATCAGATGGAGTTTATAAACATCTACTGGGATTTACTACAAAACCCTGGCAAATAATTGTTAGTCAATTGTTTACAAGTTATAGGTAACCTCAATCTCGTTGATTTCCTTGTTGCTTTTATTGGAAATAAAAAGGGCTTTTGTGACAAAGATTCCTTTTGCCACAGTTCAAAGCCATCCTGAACACAAAGAATCTCTCTAAAACTCAATTTCCCAGCTAATCAGCCATGTGCCAGTCTGGAGGCATGGCTCAAAAGAATCTCACCTCCAAGCAACTCTCTTAGGTGGTAGAGTACTAGCCTTGCAGAAGTGCTCAGGGAGAGTGCCCAGACCTTGAGTTCAAACCAGACAATGCCAAGTAGGAGAAGCTCTCCGAGCAACAGACTCTAAGACACCCCCTTCCACTACCCCCGCCCTGCACCATCTAGGACAAAATTAGTCCTGACAATGGAAAACCATGGAGAGCAATAAGAGGAGATGACATCCTAAATGGAGTCACTTTATGCTTGCCTTTTCAAAATTAATCAGAACTGGAAGAACAAGAGAAACAGTTGCTTGCCCACCTAAATGTCCATACCTGCCTATCTTCTATCTGGACAGAAAGTTCCAGTCTTGTTTTTGTTACTTGCTATTTGTATTTATAGTAGCCTCTGACTGGTATTCTCAACTAGTGCATTTTCTTCTCCCTTACCTAGTTGTCCTAAAGACACTAGACACCCCCTTTCTCCCTACTTCCCTTAGTAGGGGCTTATGCTTCAAATATTACTTTTCTGGCCCATGGCTAATGTGTGTTATTGCCGCGGACCGGGTTCTGTCGGGACGACGAAGGATACCTAGGGGAGGAACCTGGAATAGGACGGGGAGATGGCAAACAGACAACTCACACACATTAGGAGTGGATGCTGAGTGCTGAGTGCTGAGTGCGATTTAATGCAGAGGATAACAAACTTTTATAGCAAAAAGTCTCCATAAGAAAGGGCAAAAGGTTACATAATCTTGCTGCAGGGCTTCATTCTTGGGCGGTCACCAGCTGGTCGCCTGAAAGGGCAAAAGGTTACACAACCTTGCTGCAGGGCTTCGTCCTTGGGTGGTCACCAACTGGTCGCCTGATAGGCACTTGTTTCCAGCTTTACCTCTATTTTTAAGAAATACAATGGGTTTCGATGATTGTCACCAATTAACCACTACTTTTTTCTATAGAGGCCTTAACTGTCCCATTAAGATCTTTCCTGTTCCTTCTTTAATAGTAAGCACCAAGGAGACTTAGATTTAGCAAGTCTCTTAGTAAATGAGGAAGTTCTTTCTCCTAAGTAGTTATCTCAGCAATTGCCATACATTCTTTCTGTTCTAGCCGCGCCTACAACTTTTTGTAAATCTCTTACAATTCCTTCTGGAGTGACTTTGTGAAACCCCCAATACTTTTATATTTACTTATAACTTGTCTACTAGCCTCCATAAGAGGGGTTTCAGGGTAGCACTTAACTCTGGTGAGTTAGTCATATTTTTAAGACACTCATCAGATATTGGAGTCGTCAACACTCTTAAGAAAGAGCTTTGAATAAGGGAACGTTGACAATGAGTAAGTACAATGAGCAGTAGAAACAGTAAAAGATTAATAGGCACTCTTATGAGGAAAAGATAGGCAGAAACACATCTTTTCCAGGGGTTTTTGCCAGCCTTTTCCCAGGAGTAGGCCTCTTAGAAGCCCTATTCTCCGAGGTAGACTTCAGTGAAGTCCCAAAACTTGGAGATAGGTTTCTGTAAAGCCCCATTCTCTGAGGTAGACTTCGGTGAAGTCCCAAAACTCAGAGATAGGTCTCGAGGCCCCTATCATGGTCTGATAGATGGTTTCCCATGCTAAGCAGACTCTACTGGGGTCGGCGTGGCATTTGCCCCTTTTTTTTTTTTTTTTTTTTTTTTTAATTTTCACCAGTCCTGACTCCGTGTATCAATTTTATACCAGCTGTCCTTGTAAGCTCCAATTTTAAGACATACTCATACCATTTGCGACATACTTAAACTTTCTGAGGTTTGTCTTAAAGACAATCCTTACTTTTCAAATTTCCCCAATTCTCTTTCCAAGGCTTTCTTTACTTCCTTCTTTCTTTACAATTCCTTTCCCAAGGCTTTCTTTACCACCCTCTTTCTTTACAATCTCTTGTCCATCTTTGTGGCTGTAGTTTAAAACTGCCCAATTTTCCTTTGGCTTGCGGAACCTTTATCTTAGAACAGCTTTAAGGCACCACCATGATGCAGAAGCTTGCTAGATTTTAAGGCTAAGAGTATTACCTCTATTGATAACACACTAAGGTTATTACCATATCAGAGTCAAACTAGGCTGTGACCCTAGAGTGGATTTCCAGTCACTATGCACTGAAGTGCCTAAGACAAGCAAGCCAGTGATATCCTTGTCCCCAATATCCACTGTGGGAATAGAGAGGGTTTCTGGATATCACCCAAAAGAATGTCCCGCAAGATCTTAGATTTAGCAGCTTTCAACCAGGAAGCAGATTCAGGTGATGGAATCAAGCAGGAGTATCTCTGGTTGACTGTCAGGCCGTCGTTGAACTTTACCCATTAAGGTGTTCAGCAGTAGCAGTAGCAGCAACAGGGTCTCTCGTGCTGGGCTGTAAATTCCTACACAGACTGGTTAAGGATGCAAGTAATACATAGGCTTGGCAGGCCATGACTCCGTTGGTTTCTAAGAACATTTAGACAATAGCCCAGGACAATTTACCAAAATAACTTTTTTACTAACCAGATTTTTTTTTTTTTTTTTTTATAAATAGACACAGAAGGCTTAGTCTTGTAACCATCTCTGACAAATGCAGTCTCCACACTTGCACACCTACAGCTGTTAACACTATTCTTTATGCCTTTTTCTAAAAAAAATTATTTTATCTATTTTGCCTCATTTTTTCAAAACTGACTCTGGACCCTTGATCTTAAAATGGGGGTAGAAGGGCGAAGGTCAATCTTCTGTAACTTCTTCAAGCTGACTTTAGGGGCGTTGATCTTACCTAGCCAGGAGCCTATAACCTTAGCCTATTTTACAAAGAGGCCATCAGGGTTAGATGTCATTAAGAACAATATTTAACTTTTGACAACTGCACAGACCTTTTCTCCAGCTATAGCAGTGTAGCTTGTTTAGCACTCTGGTTTGTAAAAGCATCTTTCTGGATGACTTAGGAATGTGATCTCTAGTGACCCTAACACAATGCCTGAGTTACCTTTGCAGGCCTTTAGACAGATATCAATAGAAACGCACTCTCAGGTTTACAAACTTTTTCCTGAGAAGATGAATTTCATGTAACTAGTGTCAGCTCAATAGTAACTGCCAATTAGAGCTTTTGGCACATAAAGGGGTTAAGATTTAAACTATCTCCCACATTTTATAACATTAGCTTTTTACTATCACAGAGGACTGGCAAGTTCTTGTCCCTTACAAGGTAGTCATGAACATTAGGCATGCTTATAAACTCTTCCCATGACCTCCCGGCTCTGACCGGTTTTGAAGGGCCATGCACAAATGACTCTAGGATCTGACATTTCTGCCATCCAAGCAGTGGCTTACTGCCTCTGGATGCTCCACCATTGTTTTTGCCCCAGGAGTGTCTTCTCTACATTGGGATAAATGCCTCATTGGCATTTTCCTTAGCTGGTTGTTGGACTTGAACTCGGGGCCTGAGCACTGTCCCTCAGCTCTACAGCTCAAGGCTAGCACTCTGCCACTTTGAGTCCCAGACTCGGGGCTTGAATGCTGTCCCCTAACTTTTCAGTCCAGGGCTAGTACTCTGCCACTGTGAGTCTCCAGCTTGGGGCTTGAGTACTGTCCCCTGACTCTTTAGTCCAGGGCTAGTACTGTGCTGGCTGAATAGAGGTGACAGTCTCACAGGGACTTTTTTGTGTGCCCGGGCTGGCTTTGAACCTGTTTGCAGATCAGTGAGTCTTATAAAAGGCCATTTTACTCCAATTAAAAGCAACAAGGTGGTCAACATAGAAGTAGCTTTTAAGCATGCACTTACCTGACACTTATTAAGAGTCAAAGTTACATCTGACAAACTGTAAGAATCCTCTGTGCTTTGCTTTGGGCTTGCTGGAAACTTAAAAACCTATAAGAGCAAACTAGAATAGCAATCATTTTGATAATCCTATTTTTTTTTTTTTTTTGCACATTGAGGCCAATGTCAAGAATGATTTTACATTTAAACTTTATATCCAAAAATCCATTCCCTATTTTTTTAAACCTCTTATTAATCACCTTTAATATTTTATACTTTAGTTTTCATTTGCATTTTGAAAAGATCCCTTGAAATCTTGAGGCCAAGTGTCACTCATTGTCTCTTGGCTGCTTGTTTTAAAACAGATACACATTAAAAATTTTAAACTCAAATGACAATTTTCCTTAATGCAAGAATTACAGTCACCTTTACTATACCACAAAGCTAGATTTAACATCTTTATAACTTTTAAAAACATCCTAATTGTAGAACATAATTGAAAGTAAGCCACATTATACAAATAACTTTTTGCCCTCTTTTTAAGGCCTTCCTAATTTTAATGTTAACACATCCAAGGGAAAGTTTTTCCAGTACTAATCAGATCATCACACCACTCATTTTAACCATCATGTTTTCAGTGTCTATCTGCAGGGAAAAGAGACAGAACAACGATGGGCCACTTGGCCCCTCCTATGGAATGGCCACACACTCTATCTGACTCTTTAGGGTTAGATGAACTGCGTTTGTGCCAGCTTGCCTCACCATGCGTGGACTCCTCCCAGGGCCTGTCCCACTGCATGACCAGCTGAACTGCACTTCTGCTTGTTCACCCTTCACCTCTAAAGATAGGTCTTCTGTTGGTTTCTAAGTTTTTCCCTGTCTCTTCTCTTGGTTCTCAAATGAAATACAGTTTTAGATAGACAGAACAGGTAACATCTTTGACAGTGTTAAACTAACCTTTACATTTAAATTTCTAATATTTATCCCCAAATTTTAGCCAAGGGAATTAGACCCCAAACAGCCAATGCATTTTTGTTAAGCCAGATAACTTGATTACAGTATAAACAGTCTTATGCATTTTAAAATATTAGTTTTTAAAATACCAGATTTTCTAATTTGCAAGTTAAAGAACCTTTTAAAAAGCCATTTAAAACAATGTGAAGATTTTTAAAATTTTTGGTAATGTCCAAACCTCATAACCTTTTGAATTTTTAAATTAAAACTCACCCAATTGTTACAGCATGCTGACAATTTTTTATCTTTGAACACGTTCACAAACACACACAAAACACACAGATCTTAAAGCGCGCAAAAATAAAAATCAGTTGTACGTACATTATTTAAAGTTTTTAAACAAAAATTTAAGACAGTAGTTCTTTTAAAATAGGTACCTTTGCTGGGCTTAATTTTCCCAGAGCTTGCTTATCTAGCAAGGCAATTCACTAATTAGTCTTTTGAATCTCTGTGCTGTTCTCATTCAGCAAACTGAATCCAGAGTCTGCTGAGTGAGCCTGTCACACTCACCCAAATCTTCCCTACCTCAGAAAACATAAAACGAACACACACACTAAACAAGACAAACAAGTGGCCACAAAGACAAAATTAGGTCTCAGTGAATGGGGTGACATCTCACCACTTACCAGGGGACTAGAACCCCCTCTACTTATTCTAGAGAATTTTTCTTTTTAGATTATTCTGAGATTTTCAATTATACTGAAATTATACCCCCTCTCTTTTACCTCTTTGAAATGATTGAGCAGGAGGTTGAGAGGAGTAAGCTTGCTTTGTCCTTGCCCCATCTCTGGGACAAGGAGTGTCCAAATTAATAAAACTGAGATAAGAAAGAAAAAGAAGTTAAAATTACACACACATACACACACACCACATACGGGGGTTGGTAATGTATGTGCACTTGGTCACGCTTTCTCTGGGGAGGTGGGCAATCTGGTCCGGGCACTCCTGTAATTCTAAAAGGGTGGAAGGGGCAATTAAGTGGGAAATGCGCACTCTTCCTCTGGTCTACGGGATCAGTAAGCCCCTCATCCACCAGCCCCAGGGCTGCGTGCCTAAGATTCAAATTAGAGTTAATAGAAGACATATACGCACACTCAAGACAGACAGCAAGCGCGTCAGACTGCTGGTCAGACAGTCTGTCCAGAAGGGCTTCCAACCAGAGAGAATCGGCCAATCGGGGGGACTCGAACCCCCTCTACCCGATCTCGAGGACAGCCCCACCCAGGGGTCCAGGGGACGTCTCCCACTGGCCCCACTGGCAGTCTTATAGCGCGTCCGCCAAGACTCTCCGCCAGCCCCAAGACCACACCTGCAGGCAGGCTTTCACCATTCCTGAAATATGAAAATTGTATCAAATGATCTAACTGTTTCTTATTCTCTTGGGGAGGGGCTGGTTGCCCCTCTGTCCGTTTTTTGTTTCCTCTTGAAGAGGAGTTCCCTCTTTATGGAACTTAGATTTACATTCACTTTTTCAATGGTTCCCTTTTTCCGTTTTTTGTTTCCTCTCGAAGGAGGAGTTCCGTCTTTATGGAACTTAGATTTACATTCACTTTTTCAATGGTTCCCTTTTTCCGTTTTTTGTTTCCTCTCGAAGGAGGAGTTCCGTCTTTATGGAACTTAGAATTACATTCACTTTTTCAATGGTTTCCTTTTTCCTGCGGGAACCAAGGATTAGTTTGTTCTCCCACTGCTGCTGTGGAGTATATGTTTTAAAATAGAGACAAACTATCCTTATTCTTAGAAGATGAACTCCCCATTACTTACTCGTTATCTTTCTCAGTCACAACTGAGGGGCCTGCAGCACCCCAACGAGCTTCTGACTACTATTCCAGGTGAAAAGAAAAGAGAGAGAGAGAGAGATAGATGCTTACCTCCCAAGGTTCCTTGACTGAAGAAACTGCTTCTTGCCCCGCTCTGAGCCCCACGTTGGGCGCCACCTGCCGCGGACCGGGTTCTGTCGGGACGACGAAGGATACCTAGGGGAGGAACCTGGAATAGGACGGGGAGATGGCAAACAGACAACTCACACACATTAGGAGTGGATGCTGAGTGCTGAGTGCTGAGTGCGATTTAATGCAGAGGATAACAAACTTTTATAGCAAAAAGTCTCCATAAGAAAGGGCAAAAGGTTACATAATCTTGCTGCAGGGCTTCATTCTTGGGCGGTCACCAGCTGGTCGCCTGAAAGGGCAAAAGGTTACACAACCTTGCTGCAGGGCTTCGTCCTTGGGTGGTCACCAACTGGTCGCCTGATAGGCACTTGTTTCCAGCTTTACCTCTATTTTTAAGAAATACAATGGGTTTCGATGATTGTCACCAATTAACCACTACTTTTTTCTATAGAGGCCTTAACTGTCCCATTAAGATCTTTCCTGTTCCTTCTTTAATAGTAAGCACCAAGGAGACTTAGATTTAGCAAGTCTCTTAGTAAATGAGGAAGTTCTTTCTCCTAAGTAGTTATCTCAGCAATTGCCATACATTCTTTCTGTTCTAGCCGCGCCTACAACTTTTTGTAAATCTCTTACAATTCCTTCTGGAGTGACTTTGTGAAACCCCCAATACTTTTATATTTACTTATAACTTGTCTACTAGCCTCCATAAGAGGGGTTTCAGGGTAGCACTTAACTCTGGTGAGTTAGTCATATTTTTAAGACACTCATCAGATATTGGAGTCGTCAACACTCTTAAGAAAGAGCTTTGAATAAGGGAACGTTGACAATGAGTAAGTACAATGAGCAGTAGAAACAGTAAAAGATTAATAGGCACTCTTATGAGGAAAAGATAGGCAGAAACACATCTTTTCCAGGGGTTTTTGCCAGCCTTTTCCCAGGAGTAGGCCTCTTAGAAGCCCTATTCTCCGAGGTAGACTTCAGTGAAGTCCCAAAACTTGGAGATAGGTTTCTGTAAAGCCCCATTCTCTGAGGTAGACTTCGGTGAAGTCCCAAAACTCAGAGATAGGTCTCGAGGCCCCTATCATGGTCTGATAGATGGTTTCCCATGCTAAGCAGACTCTACTGGGGTCGGCGTGGCATGTTATCCTATGCCATTCATGTTAACTGACCTTGGTACCTTGTCATCTTTTTGCCTGATCTATCCAAAAGTCTCCTTTAACAGGTTAACAGTCCCAACCCAGGACACCACCTGGGAGCAAGTCATGGCTATCCTAATACTACAGGCAACTGGAGACATCATTTACATTGCCCTGCTGGACCCTAATATCCCCAGCTCCAGTGACTCCTTCACCTCCCCAGCAGGAAGTAGCCAAAAGAACCCATGACACCTGTTGACTCTGGTACCTTTAAATATCTCTGCAACCTCCTCTGGCTACTGTAATCCTAAAGTGGAAAAAGTCTTACCTCCCACCTCCAGGATGACAGGAGCCAGGTACCATGGTATGTCTCCTCTGGTAATCAAACCTTCCTGGCTTATTTCTCTCTTGGCTGATAACAGCAATTTTTGTCTGAACAGCAACTTTGCTTTTTATTAAATGTGTCTTGATATTTTAAATTAAAAAATATGCATATATATTTTTGTAGATCGTGGGGCATGAACTCTGGGCCTGGGTGTTGTCCTTCAGCTGTTCATCTCAAGGCTCATGCTCTACTATTTGTTCCACAGTACTGCTTCTGGCTTTTTCTGTTCATGTGATGCTGAGTCAAACCCATGGCCTCATGCATGCAAGACAAGCACTCTACCAATGAACCACATTCCAAGCCCTAGAAAGATGTTTTAAAAAGTGGTTTTATCTCAGAACTTAAATAAAAAAAAGTAATTTAATGGAATTTTCTTGCACATTTAAACAACAGTAAAATATTGCAGAATTTTTTAAAAGATGAGGAATATATATCAAGTAACATTGAGCAGTCTCATGTGTAAAAGTAGCATTCAGAAACTCTGTATGAAGATAGCTCCATAACAATAGCTCCTTTTTCCCATTTCTCAGGAATTTAGACAGAAACTTGATCATGTCCCAACTGTTCAAAATTGTGAAACTCTTGACTCTGAGTGACACTTGGAGTAGAAGGCAAGGTTTTGCTCATCATATCATCATGGTGTGAGGTCATCCTAGATTGTGCACATTGAACACCTGGCACCATACACACTGCCATAGGCCATATTGTTTCAAAAAATAAAACCCACAATCACACGTTACTATAATGCTGCATATGAAATCATTTTAACATGACAAAAAATGAGCAGCAAGCAAAATGTACTTTAATTTTGAAATTTTCAGGGAGAATTACGGATATTCGTCACATGGAATAACAATAAAATTGAATGTGAAGAAGCCCAATGGGGCTGCAGAGGGGCTGGAGCCTGTGAGCTGTGAGATCCAGGGACAAAATCTCAGCCTCACCGCTGCTTCTGCCATCGTCCAGAGACCAATGACCCCCTGTCTTTCCTCCACCACCTATTCAGGACACAGGACATGCAGTCATGGATAGAAATGAGATGGTGCCATAGGGCCAAAGTGGCCAAGCAAGCTGAGCAATATGGTGATATGGCAGCCTGCATCAAGTCTGGAAAGGAGCAAGAAGCTGAATTACCTAATGAGGAAAGGAATCTTCTCTCAGCTGCTTATTGGAACCCATAGGTCATCTTGGAGTGTAGTTTCAAGTATTGAGCAAAAGACAGAAAGTTCTGAGAAAAAGCAGCAAATCGTGTGAGAACACAGGAAGAATTGAGAACAAGCTAAGAGATATCTGCAATGATATACTATCTCTTTTGGAAAAGTTCTTGACCCCTAGTGCTCCACAAGCAAAGAGAAAAGTTTTCTATTTGAAAATAAAGAAAAACTTCTATCACATCATGGCTGAGGTTGCTGCTGGTAATGACATGAATTGTGAATCAGGCACACCAAGCATACCAAGAAGTTTTTTAAGTCAGCAAAAAGGAAATGCAACCAATGCATCCTATCAGATTGTGTCTGGCCCCTAAATTCTCAGTGTTCAATTATGAGGTTTTGAACTCCACAGAGGAAGTTTCTTTTCTTGAAAAGACAGCTTTTGATGAAATCATTGCTGAACTTTATACTTTATGTGGGTTATGTTACTTCTATTTTAATTTCTGTATTTCCCATGTGTTTTCTGTTAGTTTGTTTCATATTAGAAGAGTAAAGCCCGTTAACATTTAGTGAGTTATCCGTTTTCATCATGAGATGGCCAGTATGATGATGTGGAATTTTTAAACAAGGTATAAATGTTTGGCATGTGCTTTGGTTCATGGTGACTTCACAAGAGCCAGTGTTGAAACTGATTCCATGTCTAAGCGAAGAAATCTTCCTACATATTGATTTGTCCTGGTGGAGATTAAGAGGGAAATTGGTTCCAGTCAAGGTGTGGTTATTGTGGGTATTATAAAGTTTTGGAGCACTTGTAGGGCTGTGGCTCAAATATTCCATGGCTATTCCAAGGTGCAATCATGTATTTCTGTGGAAGAATCTATTTCAGTGTGCACACATTTGACTACAGCACCAGAAGTGTTCTTTCAGACAAAGTTGTAACCCAATTAAGGGCAGAAATGGTTCACATTCCATTATTTGTGAAATTACCTGCTGTTTGCTCAAATTATTTTTGCTACACGTTTTATTTGTATTTCAATGTTTTAGACAACCTAAGAACTGATGTAAAAGTAAAGGTGTAGTAAAAATGAACTGCTTGGTATTGACAATTCATGTATATTCAGCAAAGCCATAAACAAAGAAACCCTATGTTTAGGAAATGAAAAGACTTGGAAAAAATTATGTTAAGTTATTATATTAAAAATTATATTAAGCCCAAAGAAACTTAGGTCCCATCGTTTCCCTTATTTGCAATAACTAGTATATGTCTGAGTCAAGCAGAAAAGGTCAGATAAGTTGATGTTAGGGAAATGAACCCTAAGATATGTATTCAAATGTTTTTTTTTCTTTCAGATGATTGTTTCTAACACATTTAAAAGATCATTTCTTTGTTGCTTTGTATGTCCCTACCCCATAGTATATCCCCTGCTTTCACTGTATTTGAGGTTGGTATAATTTGTGGAGGGGAAGGGAAAAAAATTGTTTAAATAGGGATACAGGTGGATACATTGCAACAATGAGCGGTTATGTGGAAGATGTTATGTGGAAAAATGAACTTTACAACTTTGGTGGGAGGGAGCAGGATTGGGTTGGGGGGCTGGGAGGAGGATGGGAAGGAATAGGAAGGGGAAACAAAAGAGGAGGCTACAATGCTTGATAAGAAATGTACTCATTATCTTGCCCATGTAATTAAACCCCTCTGTACAGTATTTTCACAATAAAAAAACTCTATGTATTTAACTTGTTTTTAGATTCTTTTTCCTTCTGTGATTTTTTTCTTTTTTGCTATGTGCCTCAAACACATGTGTTGCAAAATAAAAAAACTAGTTAACAGGGAAATAAGATGATGGCCTGCTTTGTTTAATATCTTTTGAAATTTTCATGAACAATCCAAGCATAATTGTAAAGAACACATGTATTAAGTTCATTTGAGTGGAATAAAACATTTTTGAATGGACTTTTCAACTACTTTCTCTATTATTTTTCATGTAAATCATTTTTTTGAGTTTGAATCTCCTCTAAGAAAATTGTACATTATTAGAAAATTGTTCCTTAGTCACTTTTGGCAGGTAATAGGCTTTTACCGAGTTAAATTGCAAAGTTTATCATAACAACAAAAATACTAATGTAACCACCAAACACCTCCCATATTCCGCATTCTCTCCTCATCTCAAAAACAAAAGTGTTTTTTTTCTCCTTTGAGGAGTGGAAAATCTGCCCATATGACATTGGATAGCATTAACTGTAAATTCTATGCTTCCTAATCAGTTTTGGTTTTTCAGAATTTCTTGGTTTTAGGTAATGTTCTCTATTTTGTCTCAATCTGCTCGAAAAAGTATTATTTCACTTAAGAAATTCTTCATGGAAATTGAAGTCAATAAAGCTTGAACATTCCTTTAAAAGATGTTAGTGAAACATGTTGATCCCTTTTTATCCTTTGCACTTCCTACGGAGTTTCTTAGCTTAAAATGTTACTAGCATGGGTATTCTCTATCTTATCTGTTCTTGACATGTTACAATTTTTCCACTAGATAAATGAGCCTAATTTACATCATTTAAAATGAGAGACTGCCTAAATCTGTATTCCAAAGAAATTGTTCAATAGAATTTAAATACAATAAAATAAAATGCTCTTTTTTGTGTGCTAGACCTGGTTCTTGGACTCAAGCACTGGACATTGACCCTGAGCTTCTTTTGTTCCAGCCTAATGTTCTACCACTTAAACCACATCTCCACTTCTAGGTATTTTAGTAGTTTATTGGAGATTAGAGTCTCTTACACTTTCCTGCCCCAGCTGGCTTCAATCTGTGGTGCTCAGATCTCAGCCTTCTGATTAGCTAAGATTACAACCATGAGCCACCAGAGCCCAGTTACACAATAAACTCTATTAAATATAGATTATGTTTGTAAAAAAATAATATGGAATAGAAAACTTTAAATTTAAGGAGGATACTCTAAATCCCAAAACAAAAAGAAAATATCCCACCCTGAAATCTACAACACTTTTGATTTTGAGTATTGGAATATGGATAATTAGCCTACAGAAATTTCTTTGTAACTTTTTAAAAGTATGAAATCATTCTTGTGGAACAATCCAAAATGAATGTACAAATGTTGCTTTTAAGTAATTCATATTGTTTCTTAGCACAAACAACCGAACTGAAATTTACAGAGTAGATTTTCATATTTCGTACATATCACTGTAAAGTTTATGTTATTTTATATTAAGATTTCTATTCCACGTAGTTGTGTAAAAAAAAATAAGAAAAAAACCTCTGGATAGTAGCATTCCTGTGTATAATCTAAACAATAAATATAAGAAAAGCATATGGATATTTAAATTATTTTTTATTTTTATAAGTCTGCATTTTAGGGTGTCCTCAGCTTAGAATTTTGTGTTAGTATTATTTGTGCAACATAAGATTTTAATCTTCTGGTTCTTTGGCTGTGATTGGGTGGTTGGTGTTCTGTCACTCCTATGACTAATATTTCATGTTTCATCTTTATTAAGCCCTTTATCTCATGGAGGATGGCCACAATTCTTCATAGAATTGTTTAGGAATATGAGCATTTGGGAATTCTCAAACCTGTATTTACATAATCTTTACTGATTATGTTAAGCAGGTTAAATGACAAATTTCAAGTTATTGCTCAAGGGTGCTTCAAGTATTTGGATGCAGGGAAATGTGCCATTTGAAAACCATTACTGAAATATTATAATAAAAGTAATAAGTATTATACATTTCCCTGTATAATTTTGGGTGAGATAGTATTGAGTTATAACCTATATTCTCTCCATGGAGTTTAAATATATAAATGAATAAGAGTCCAAAAGCTCAATGGAGTCTTAGGATCCATTTTAATGAATAGAAAAATAATTCATACAACGTATTTCCTTAATAACTAGTGGTATTAAAGTGGTGGATTTTTGTTTTAATATTCAATTATTTTTAGGAACCTTAGTTTTTATGAATTCTGCATGTATATTAACCTAGAATACTGTTTGTCTACCAACTAATGGATTGTGGAGTCATCTTCAGCGGAGCATTTAATACTCTACTGGAGACATCGAAGATTTTTCTCCCATAAGAAGACTTTGTGCTTTTTTCATTCCATGTATAATGTTTTGAGCAGGAAAATCTCGGACATAATCACACAGGTTCTTTCCTGACTATGTCAATTGCCTTTTCTCTAAGCCATGCATCAGAATCTTCTCTTCATAGTCAACAGCAAGAAAGAATGAGAGGATCTCTGGTGAGTTACTTTTTATATCTCAATGTTTACATTCCATTTAGGAAACTAAGTTTATCCAAGATTTAAAAACAAAAAAAATAGATTCAGCTTCAAGAACTTACTCCTAAATGAGGTGAAGAAGTTTTTTAGAATTTGTAGATTATAAATTGTTACAGTATGTCTTAGTTGAGGGCAGATTTGCCTCCAGTTTTCTGATGTGAGATAAAGTAGTCACACTTGTTTTGTAATTCAATGCCATTGAAGGGGTCACTTGTCATGTAAAGTGGACATTTGCTGACAACTTGTCAGAGATCATTTCCTCATGAGTAATGTTGAATTATGTTAAAGAAGTTTTACTGGAGTTTCTGAAATAGTGTGGTGACACACACGACTTCAAATATTAGAGATTACTTAGTAAGATATATGTAATTAAATTACTCTCCATATAAAACCTGATAATATTTGATGATATAGTGTGTGGTCTTCCTAGAAAGCCCTCTGTATTTTTCCTAAGGTGTCCTCGCAAGATTTTTTCTCTATTTACTCTCTTCATTCTGTTTCCTACTCATAAGATTTCATCATTTCACTCTTTGTCTCACTTTTTGTATATTTTCCTCCCTGTGTCTTCTTCTCTTTCAGTCCCCATTCTCTCCATCTCTCTCTCACCTTTTTTCAAATGATGTATCTGGGAAGTTGTTTGTTTTACTAATCAATTTTCCTTTGCTGACATGGCTCATGGAAATGACATTTTTCTTACCCAATCAGTTGCTTTTCTCTTTATGTCTGAGATGAGGATTTGCTGTGTTTCCATATTTGGTGTCTAAATTCAAATCTAATGGGATATACCTACCTCAGCCTCCACTGTGCCTTTCTTGTGCTAGTATTGGAACAGGAACTCACAGGCCTCACAGTCAATCAGCTTCCTCCTTCACTGTTTGCACTACTTCTTTTTAAAAAATATCTTTTTTTATTGTAAAATAGTGAACAGAGGGGTTACAGTTACATGAGTGCATTTCCTATGGAGCATTGTTACTTCCTCCATTGTTTTCCCCCTACAATTTCTTTCCTCTTCACCTCTGCAACTCCTCCCACCCTCCCTCACACAAATGGTAAAGTCATTTTCAACCTAGTGTATTGTACATCTCATTGTTACAATGGGTCAGCTTGTATCCCTATTTAAGCATTTTTTTTTTTTGCGTCCTATCCCCAAATTAGAAAAATGTATATAAAAGATCTAGGGCACCGCAAACAAATACAGTGAAAACAGGGTTATACCTTGGGGGAAGAATATACCAAAGGAACAAAAAAAATCACATAGTACATTATAATTGCATTGAAAAACAATACCAAGAAAAAGAAAAACCACTTGGGTTCCAGTCTTAGGGCTCATTTCGCTTCATATCATCTTATATGGTCATATGTACATAGCTTTTGACCATTTCTGCTTGCCCTAGACATGTACTAGTTATTTCAAATAAGGGAGACCATGGGACCTATGTTTCTTTAGGCCTGGTGTACTTCACTTAATACAAGTTTTTCCAAGTCTTTCCATTTCCTAATAAATGGGGTGATGCCTTTATTTCTGATGGAGGCATAGAAAAGCATTGTGTGAGTGTGTGTATGTGTGTGTGTGTATATATATACACATATATGTATAAATATTATATATATATGCATATATATGTAAAAACCATATTTTCTTGATTCACTCATCTACTGAGGGGCATTGGGGTTGGTTCCATATCTTAGCTATGGTAAATAAAGCTGCAATAAACATAGGTGTGCTGGTAGCTTTAATATACTCTTGTTTGTGATGTTTGGGTAAATACCCTAAAGTGGGGTTGCTGGGTCATAGGGGAGCACTATGTGGAGTCTTTTGAGGAACCTCGATATTACTTTCCAAAGTGGTTGAACACGTTTACACTCCCACCAACAATGCAGTAGTGTTCCCTTTTCTGTCCACATCCCCTCCAGCATCTGTTGATATTAGTGTTCTTGACTAGCCATTCTATCTGGGGTGAGGTGGAATTTCAAGGTTGTCTTAATTTGCATTTCTTTTTGTCTAGAGAAGTTGAACTTTTTCGGGTTTTTTTGTATATTTTTAGTATGGCATTGCCCTATTTGTTATGAAATAGAAAAACTTGGAAAAAATATTATACTAAGTGAAGTAAGCAAGGCCCAAAGAAACATAAGTCCCATGGTTTCCCTTATATGCAATAAATAGTATACGTCTGAGACAAGCAGAAACGGTCAGATAAGTTGATTTTAGGCGAAATGAACCCCGTTAAGGATTCAAATGTATTTTCTTTCTTGTAATTGTTTCTAACATATTTATTAGTTGAGCCTATTTTTTTAAAATATGTCTTTTGGCCGTTCTTATTTCCTCTTCAGATTAGATTCTTGTTAAGTATTTAGCCTACTTATTTATTGGGCAGTTGTTTCTCTGAGGATTTGTTGTTGGGGATTTAATTTCTTGAGTTCTAAATATATTTTAGATATGAAACCCATGTTCATTTTATGCCTACTGAAGATCTTCTCCCAATCTGTGGGCTTTGTATTTATCTTGTTAGCAATGTCCTTTGCCATGCAGACGCTCTGCGGTTTCATGCAATCCCATTTGTCCAACCTTTCTTTGATTTGTTGTGTTTCTGGGTCTCTATGAATAAAATTTTGGCTGGTGCCAAGGAGCCCTAGAGTTTCTCCTATACTTTTCTGTAGTGATTTTTAGGGTGTTTGCTTTGAATGTGAGGTTTTTCATCCATTTGGAGTTGATACTGGTGCAGGGTGATATATACAGATATAGCTTTAGTTTTCTACAGGTAATGAACCACTTTTTCCACCACCATTTACTGACGAAGTTGTCTTTCCTCCATTCTATTTTTTAGCTTCCTTCTCAAAGTTTAAGTGGATACAGGTCTGTGTGTTCATTTCCGGGACTTCAGTCCTATTCCTTCGGTCCTCAAGTTTGTCCTTGTGCAATTACCAAGATGTTTTGATTACATTGGCTTTGTAGTACAGTTTGAAATTTGGTAGTGATATTCTACTAGCATTGTCTTTCTGGTATGGATCATTTTTGCTATCTGGGATCTTTTATTGTTCCATATAAATTTCTGGCTTGCTTTTTCTATTTCACTGAAGAATGAGGTTGGACTATTGATAGGTATGGCATTGAATTTGTAGATAGCCTTTGGAAGTATTGTCATTTTCACGATGTTGGTCCTCCCATTCTGGGAGCATGGTAGGTTTTTCCACTTCCTAAGCTGTGCTTTAATTTCTTTTTTGGAACTATCTCTTGAGCCACACCTCCTCCAATATGTTGATTAGCTGTTTAATTTGAGTTGTCTACACAGTTGTCTGGCTTCCAGCCTCCTTAGTAGCTAGGGTACGATAAGCATCTTGAGCCAGAAGCACTTGTTTTGTTTTGTTTTTACTTACCTGAATATTTATCATTAACAGTTAATTGGATACTATGATAAAATTAGATTATTTTTAACAGCATATGTAAAATTAATATTCAAGCTAAGCTCCAGTATAAGTGACGTATTTTATTTCTAATAATTGTAGCTGTTCTTCTAACTGTGGTACATTTTCTTCACTAACTTTATGCTCACACAACTCCATGAAGAAATTGTTTCAAATTTAATTGAATCTATTGTTATTGTGGTGATGTATGGGCAGACTACCAGTTCATGGGCCAGGTAATGAGTACATTTCCTTTCATACCCTCACTCTCTCCCAATGTTTCCCTTCCGTCCTGTCTCATGATTTTTATAGCTTACTTTCATCAATGCCTAATGGCCTCCACAGATCCTCTTTTTACCCCATTTCCTTCTAGTTCTCTGGCTTTCCCCCACTCTTCTGAAAATGTCCATGTGAATACACCATAGATATTTAAACCCTTTTTTTTGCCAAACCTGGAGCTTGAATTTGGGCCCTTCTTAGGCACCATTCCCGATCTTGATTTGCTCAAGTCTACAACTCTACCACCTGAACCACATTGCCATTTCCTAATCTTTCTGTTTATGCAGTGCTGAGGAATGGAACCTAGGGCTTTATGCAGATAGGCAAATACACTAACACTTAGCAGTATTCCCAGCCCCAAATTATTTGTTTTTATTTCAAAGGTGAAGTAAGAAAGAGGCTACATGTAATATTCTATAAATCACAATGAAGGAATACATTTTTTTGATATCCATTGTAATTTCCCTGTATTTATTTCACTCATAGAATACTACAAGTATATCTTTTAATTTTCATGTATTTATAACAGAACTTTAATTTCTCATATTGATTTCTACACCATTTGTCTTCAGATTTACTTTTAATCTTGGAATATGTGTCTTGATAAATGTAACACCATAGTGTTTTATAAACAGCATTAAGTTTAACATAATGGAATCCATTTGTGTGTTCGTGCTGATTTTTTGTCCGGTTGTTATATCAATTAGTAAGAGGCCAATTAGTTCTGCAATAGTAATGGTAGATTAAAGTATTAAAACTGCATGGTCTTTTAAACATGTCTTTGTACACTTTGATTTTCAGCATAAATTTTTATTATCATAATGTATCATCAGTCTGTTATTATCAATGATCTGTATCTGTGGTCATATATTTTGGGCTGATACTTATTTCCTACATATTATCACTATTTGTATTTTTCATCATTAACTTTTGCTCATGGTATCTTTGTATGTTTTTTTAATTTTTATTTCTCTCTAATCCGTGACTTTGGATTGCTCAATAAGTTTTCTTTCTTCTGTTCATGTCAGACAGTGCCTCATATATTTACTATACTTTACAATTAAAGTATGGTCTTATTTTGATGGACATTTTGCTATTTAATATCTGTTTGTCTCATCTGATATTTGTTTCTTATTCTGCTTCTATATAGCCTGCACACATCTCAAATTCACTGTAAACCACCTCTCATATAACTTGCCGGCATTCTGCTGTACACTGTGAATTACCTCTGATACCAATTACAAATTAAATCTGATGTAAATAGTTGTTATACTGCATTGTTCACAGGATAAAAATAAGACTGCATGCTTAATACAGGTGCCCTACATTTTCAAAGATTTGTTTCTATGTTCCATTGAATTTGTACAACTCAAAATATGCAAGGACTGCAAGATTTTTTAAAAAGGGTCTTATTAATTTTCTTCATACAGAAATAACCAGACATTTCATGTAAAGAACAAAGGTCATTCTCAGGCTGAAGCACAGAGCTTCAGCAGAAGTAAAATGTGAAGGAAAATTGTTTTACTATAGAACTGCAAGAAAATGAACTTCCTACCTTGTGGGGTACTTTGTTAGGAACACAAAGAATTAACTTGCTGGATACACTTTTGCTAAGAACATTAAACTTTACAATATTATCATAGTAGTAGCATATAGCATAATATAGTTACTTTTCAATGGAATTGAATGGAATTTATAACCTACTTATAACCTATGTATTCTCCTTTTAATTTTTGTATAAATAATTCTTTGAACTCAGGCCCCCATATTTGCAATGCAAGTACAATATTAATTGATACATATACAGGATTCACAAACTTTGTTTTAAAACACTTATGTGTTTGTATATTGAATTTGAATTCCATATGAATTATGAATATGGTACTTTAAGTTTTCTTTTCACAAGAGAAATTACATACAATGTTTTCTATACATTCTTTTACCTACGCATGTACCATTCCTTTACCTACACATTTACCTTTTTAATAATCTTGTCGTCTGTGTAGATCTACGTTAGCAATTTTAATTTTTCTCTTGATGTAGAATAATTCTTTTTATCTGATTGTTGGGCCTGGATTCTGGCCCTGAGCCCTGTCCCTCAGCTCTTCAGCTCAAGTCTAGGGCTCTACCAGTTGAGCCACAGTGCCACTTCCGGTTTTTCCTTTTTTGCTTATGTGGTGCTGAGGAATCGAACCCTGGGCCACAGGCATGCAAGGCAAGCCCTCTATCACTGAGCCAGCCACCTTCCCAGTCCCACAGAATAATTTTTATAGCACTTAAAATGAAGATGGGTAAATGATGCATTATCTTTCCCTAGGAATACCTTCAATCTATATTGTTAGAAGAGGCCCTTTGCCCGATGGATTGTGTATTGAAGTCTATTTTCTTTCAACACTTTATAAATATATTTTCTTTTTGTGTGTTAGTCATCATTCACCTCTGATATTGTCAAGAATGACTATATTCCTTTTAGACACTGTACATCAAATTAGTGCCATATTTAATTCCAATTTTTAAAACTTCTATATTTTTTAGCTCATGTGCCAATTCATAGTTTTTTTTTCTCTATCCTTCTTGTGGTGATCATATTTCACATTTTGGGGGATCATCTTGAGCATTCCTTAAGCCTTTATCCATTTACATCCATCCTTCCATTAAGGCCTATTAAAATGCAAAGCTGATTAAGAAACATTTTATGGTAATAAGTAAGTATTTGATGTGGTAGGAAGTAGTCGATGTTCAGAAATGTTCATGCTGGAAGTTCGTTTTTACATATGAAGGAAACATATGGATATCTATGACCATACTTTTATATCTAGAAATTTAATAACAAAAATGATTAACATTGGGTATTTTATTGTGAGAACTTAGTCAAATCTTATGAGAGCCAAATCATTCATTTACTATTTTTTGAGTAATTTTATTCCTTTTAACATTCACCTGGATGCTGTGCTTTTCATAGATCTACTAATGTGTTATGTATTCCATATGATGTAATGACTATGTTGTGACTGTTTATGAGAGCACTATTTAATAGAAAATCTAAATAATATTGTTAATGAGGCAGAATATGAAAATACAGAAAACATATTTGTTTACTTCATTGTTACCCAGATATGTAGTAAATATTACCAAAATAAGCTAAAAACACACTTTCAGACTCATACTTATTGTTGTCTTGCTAGGTTATTAGCTTCTTAGAACTGTTTTCTTGTCTTTATTGCTGGAACCAGAAGTGTGTTCTGATGTATTAGAAAAACTTTGTATGTGTAATTACCAAGTTAATATGGAGGCAAATGTTTCTACTTTGATTATATTTTCTCTCATTTTATACATAACACAGAAAGTACCAACCACAATCTGTAATACAAAAGCATACATGTAGAAGAATGAAAGTCTAGCTTTGGTGTTCTCATGATTCAGGGATAATAAATTGATAGAATGTGCCCTTAGAGAATCTGGTGTCATTTGATAATGTGGCTGTGGAATTTAGCTGTGAGGAGTGGCAGGAATTAGATATTTCTCAGAGTACCCTGTATAGAGATGTGATGCTAGAAACCTATAGCATGCTGGTGTCCTTAGGTGAGCCAAAAATAACACATTAACTTGAAAAGTTAAGTGGGGCTTGACCTCTGGGCGTTGGTGCAGTGCCTCAGCTCTTCAGTTCAAGGTGAGCACTCTATCACTTGAGCAACAGCTCCTCTTCAAGCTTTCTGGTGGTTAATTTGGAGATAAGTATCTCACAGCTTTCTTACTAGGGCTGGCTTTGTATGGCAATCCTCAGATCTCAGCCTAATGAGTAGCAAGGAATATAGGCATGAACCATTGGTGCCAGGAAAATGATTTGTTTTCAGTAGCTATGTGAATATTTATCGAAATTTCAATGCTATTTGGATGTAAAATTCCAGTCTGTGGGAATGTCATTTGTTTGGAATGAAATCTTCAGGTAGATTATGTACATTCTGAGGCAATTTTATTTTTCATTGTTCAAGAATTAAAAAAAGCAGTTTGACAAAAGTTCCAAACTTATAGGTATCCCATTGAATTTGTAGATAGCCTTGGGAAGTATTGCCATTTTCACGATGTTAATCTTCTAAATCGAGGAGCATGGGTGGTTTTGCCATTTTCTAAGTTCTGTTTTGATTTCGTTTTTCAAGATTTTAAAGTTTTCATCATAGAGGTCCTTCACTTCTTTGGTTAAGTTTATTCCTAGGTATTTTATTTTTTGTGGGGCTATTACAAATGGAGTTGATTTCCTTTCAGTCACACTTTTCTCATTGTTGAAATACTGAAAAGCCATTGATTTTGGGGGGTTAATTTTATACCCTGCTACTTTGCCAAAGTTTGAATCAGCTTGAGTAATTTGGGAGTGGAGTCTATGGGATTCTTTAACTACAAGATCATGTCATCTGCAAAGAGGGAGAGTTTTATTTCTTCTTTCCCTATTTGGATCTCCTTTATGTCTACATCTTGTCTTATTGCTGTAGCTAGGCATTCTAATACTAGATTGAAGAGAAGTGGAGAGAGTGGACATCCTTGTCTTGTTCCTGAGTTCAGAGGAAATGGTTTTAGTTTTTCACCATTAAGTATAATTCTGGCTATAGGTTTGTCATAAACAGCCTTTATTGTATTGAGGAATGTTCCATGGATTCCTAATTTTTCCAAAACCTTCATCATAAAGGGTTGTTGGATCTTGTCGAATGCTTTTTCTGCGTCTATTGAGATAACCATGTGGTTCTTATCCTTGCTCCTGTTTATGTGATGAATAATATTAATTGAATTTGCGTATATTGAACCAGCTTTGCATCCCTGAAATGAATCCTGTTTGATCGTATTTTATAATTTTTTGGATGAATTGTTGAAGTCGATTGGCAAAAATTTTGGTGAGAAGTTTTCATCAATGTTCATCAAAGAAATGGGTTCATAGTTCTCTTTCTTTGATGAATCCCTATCAAAATTCCAACCTTATCCTGCAAGGAAATAGAAGAGGCAATCCAAACATTCACATGGAACAATAAAAGACCCAAATAGAAAAAACGCTCCTCAATGGAAAGAACATTGGTGGAGGAATATCAATACCAAATTTCAAACTCTACTATAAAGCCATAGTAATCAAAACAGCTTGGTACTGGCATAAGAACAGAACTCAGGACCAAAGGAATAGAATTGAAAACCCAGAAAGAACCTCTAGACCTATAGCCAACTAATATTCGATAAGGGAGCTAAAATAATAGAATGGAAGAAAGACAGCCTCTTCAATAAATGGTGCTGGAAAAATTGGTTAATTACTTGTAGAAAACTAAAGCTAGATCCTTATATATCACCCTGCACCAGAATCAACTCCAAATGGCTCAAAGACCTCGGAGTCAAAGCAGACACTCTGAAAACATTACAGGATGGAATAGGAGAAACCCTAGGTCTCCTTGGAGCAGGCGGATATTTTCTTAATAGAGAACCGGAAGCACAACAAATCAAAGAAAGGTTGGACAAATGGGATTGCATGAAGTTGTAGAGCTTCTGCATGGCAAAGGACATAGCTAGCAAGATCAATAGAAACCCAAGAATTGGAAGAAGATCTTCACTAGCCATACAATGGACAAAGGTCTCATATCTAAAATATACTTGGAACTCAAAAAATTAAATCCCCCAACAACAAATCCTCAAAGAAACAACTGCCCAATAAATAAGTGGGCTAAAGACTTGAAGAGAAACTTCTCTGAAGAAGAAGTAAGGGTGGCCAATAGACACATGAAGAAATGCTCAACCTCCCTTGCCACAAAAGAAATGCAAATCAAAACAACATTGAGATACCACCTCATCCCAGTTAGAATGGCAAAATCAAGAACTCTAACAACAACAGATGCTGGAGGGGATGTGGACAGAAGGGAACCTTACTTCATTGTTGGTGGGAGTGTAAACTTGTTCAACCACTTTGGACAGCAGTATGGAGGTTCCTCAAAAGACTTCAAATAGAGCTCCCCTATGAACCAGCAATCCCACTTTTGGGGGATTGTTTACAAACAAATGTTTGTAAACAAATGATTACAAACAAGACCACACTAAAGCTACCAGTACAACTAAGTTTATTGCAGCATTATTTACCATAGCTAAGATATGGAACCAACCCAGATGGAACCAACCAGCTGCCCCTTAGTAGATGAATGGATCAAGAAAATGTGATATATATACACAATGGAATTCTATGCCTCCATCAGAAAGAATGCCCAATTTTTAGGAAATGGAAAGGCTTGGAAAACATTATATTAAGTGAAGTAAGCCAGGCCCAAAGAAACTTAGGTCCCATGGTATCCCTTACTTGCAATATCTAGTATATGTATGAGTCAAGCAGAAAAGGTCAGATAATGTGATGTTAAGAAAATGAACCCATAGATATGTATTTAAATGTTTTTTTTCTTTCATTCATTTGTTTCTAACGCATTTATAAGATTATTTCTTTGTTGCTTTGTATGTCCGTCCCCTACAGTATAACCCCTGTTTCCACTATATTTGATGTCGGTATAATTTATGGAGGAGATGGGGAAAAACAAGTCGTTTAAGGATACAGGTTGATCCATTGCAACAATGAGAAGTACAAGTTTTCATGTCGAAAACGAATTTTCAACTTTGGTTTGGGGGGGAGGGGGGTGCGGGGGGAGAATTGGTTGGGGGCGCTGGGGGAGGCTCGGAAGGTATGTGAAGGGTAAACAAAGGAGGAGGCTGCAATGCATGATAAGAAATGTACTCATTATCTTGCCCATGTCATTGTAACCCCTCTGTACAGTTTGTTCACAAAATATTTTAAAAAATTAATTAAAAAATTCCAAAATTTCTTCCGTAAAGAGAAGACTGTCTTCCCAAACTTGAGATGATTATTGTGGGTGGATATTCAATCTAGAAAATACATACATACATACATACCTATTTATCACTATTGGAAATATGTACTGGAAATCACTAGTTTAGAGGGAGTACTTATTTATAATCCAAACCTAGTACTAGATGCAGTGGTTCATGCCTGTAATTCTTAGGAGTCTGAAATCTGAGGCTTTCAGTTTGAAGCAAAAACTGCCAGTGAAATCTCCAAGAGATTCTTATGTCAAGATAACCACTCTTAAACTGGAAGTGGAGTTAGGACTCAAACTAATAGAATGCTAACCTTGAGAAACAGAATTGCGTTCAAGTCACACAACCTGCAAAATTAAATCAAGCCTCGTGGAAAGTCAACCATGGAGCCAGGGAGAAATGAAAGAAGATTTGGGACCAACCTTGTTAACAGGATATCTGAAATCTTACAACAATTTTGACACAGCATGAGCAATAGTTATTCACTCTTATTAACAGGGCACACCGGTCCTAAACCTCAATTGATTATCAAGCTGGAGCAAGATGAAAAGCCATATATGGCAGAAGCCTCAGACAAGAATTTACCAGGTGAGTTAAGGCATCTTGCATAGTGATCTTGGATCCAGAACCAAATTGATAAATTCATCTTGCTCTGTACTGACCAATAATATTCCTAGTTCCCCTGAGTCCCATGTGTGGCAGAGAACTAGGTGATCTTTGTATTAGACTTGTGAATCAAAAATGCTTGTAGATGCCCACTGAACTGTGTATGGCAGTAAAGGTAAAGTTAGCAATTCTTTCTCTTTGTGGAAATTGTTTTGAAAAAAGAAAATTAGAAATGTCAAAAATGCGATTTAGTTTTCTTTGAAACTAGGACTAGGCAGGTATAGCAAATGACTATGCCAAGGCTGCTATCCTCTGATAAGGATAAGGAAGGTAGAGGCCAAGATACAGAACCAAAGCTTTCAGTCTAGAGAGAATGATTAACTAGGTGGTGAGCTGATGTGGCTTTAATTCATGAGTCTGAGGGTTTAAAAGTCTGATGAGCTGGGCGCTGGTGGTTCACGCCTGTAATCCTAGCTACTCAGGAGGCTGAGATCTGAGGATCGCGGTTCAAAGCCAGCCCGGGCAGGAGAGACTGTGAGACTCCTATCTCCAATAAACCACCAGAAAACTGGAAGTGGCGCTGTAGCTCAAGTGGTAGAGTACTCGCCTTGAGCTGAAGAACTGAGGGACAGCACCCAGGCCCAGAGTTCAAGCCCCACGACCGACCAAAAAATAAATAAATTAATTAATTAAAAAAAATAAAAGTCTGATGAGTTTCTGTCTAAGATGGAGGGGAACAAATTTTAAAATTTCCAAAGATACTTAAAATAATTCACAGTGAGAACTTATAACTGAAGAAATGTGGTTATAAAACCTTATTCTTAGGTGAAAGACAAAGGTTTGTATAAAAATGTTACAATCTCCAAAGTTAGATAATACTCTTCTCCTAATGTTTGAGAAGTAAAGTAGCACAATATAAAATTGTTTTAAGAAAATAAGATCAATCAAAACAATTTTTGGGAAAAAAGAGGAATGCTAAATATTAAAATATACAGGTTAAAAGTCTACCAGTAAATAGTTTAGTAAATTGTGTAAATACTTCCTTTGACATAAAAAAGAAGAAAAACCTGAAACACAGAAAAAAAATTTCCATCATAAACTACCAGTTTTACTCTTTTTTTATTGTGAAAATACTCTACAGAGAACTTACAACTACATGGGCAAGGTAATGAGTACATTTCTTATCAAGCATTTTTGCCTCCTCCTTTGTTTCCCGTTACCATCCCTTCCCATCATTCCCCCCACCCTCCCCCCTCGCCAAAGTTGTAAAGTTCGTTTTTCGACATAACGTCTTGTACATCTCATTGTTGGAATGGGTCCTCCTTCCCCTCCACAAATTATACCTACATCAAATACAGTAAAAACAGGGGTTATACCGTGGGGGAGGGACATAAAAGCAACAAAGAAATATCTTATAAATATAGTTAGAAACTATAGCAAGAAAGAAACAAAAACATTTGGGTCCTTATCTTAGGGTTCATTTTGCCTAACATCAACTTATTGACCATTTCTGCTTGTCTCAGACATATATTAGTTATTGCAAATAAGGGGAACCATGGGACCTATGTTTCTTTGGGCCTGGCTTCCTTCATTTAATATAATTATCCCAAGTCTTTCCATTTCCTAACAAATGGAGCCATATCATTCTTTCCAATGAATGCATGGAATTCCATTGTGTATATATACCACATTTTCTTGATCCATTCATCTACTGAGGGGCATTTGTGTTGGTTCCTTATCTCAGTTATGGTAAATAATGCGGCAATAAAGATAATTGTGCTGGTAGCCTTAGTATGGTCTTGTTTGTGATCATTTGCGTAAATACCTAGATATGGAATTGCTGGGTTATAGGGGAGCTCTATGTGGAGTCTTTTGAGGAGTATCCATTCTACTTTCCAAGTGGTTGAACAAGTTTACACTCCCACCAACAATGCAGTAGGGTTTCCTTCTGTCCATATCCCCTCTAACATCTTATTAGAGTTCTTGATTATAGTAGCTCAGTGGTAGTGTATTTGCCTTGCATGCCTAAGGCTCTGGGTTCGATTCTTCAGCACCACATAAGCAGAAACAATTGGGAGTGGTGTTGTGGCTCACGTGGTAGAAAGCTAGCATTGAGCTGAAGAGCTGAAGGACAACACCAGGACTGGAGTTCAGGCTCCATGACAAAAAAGGAACAGCATTACTTTCTTAATCAATACATTGTGATGAAAGAAATTTATTTCTCAAAAATCAATTCTACTTTAATATTTTAAAATTTGTAACAGTTAAGATGGGAAAAATGTCTTTTCATTAAGGAGTATTTGGATCTTATGTATGTTTTTTTTCTTCTTTATATGACTCATTTTAGATATTAAAAAAAATGGAGCATGTGACTGAGACTTACCAGGAAGGTCCAGATGAATGTCTGTATGACGTAGTTGTCACAAATAGACAATAGAGCAAAGAGTGAGATTAGTGACAACTTCTAACTTGACCTCAAAACAGAAGACAGATCTGAATAGGAATGATGAGAACTCCTTAAGAATGAGGAGGGATGAGTTCATTCAGTGTCAGAACACGCTCTCCTACAATGAGTCTGGTAGTGAATGTGAGAAATCATTTAGTAAGGATTTATACCTTACAAAACCTGAGAGGAAATATCCAGAGAAGCCTGATGAGTATTAAGCAATATGCAAAATCAATCTCTAAGACGTCAGAACTAAGTTCTGACCAACCTCAAACAACACCAGAAGAGAAACCCTATGAATATGAAGAATGTAGGGAATTTTCCACTCAAAAGTCAGGTCTCAGGAGGCATCACAGAACTGACACAGAACAGAAGTTTGATGAATGCAACAAATGTGGAAAATCATTCAGAATGAAGTCATACATCACTTTGCATCAGAGAATACACACAGGAGAGAAATCTTATGTACGTGACAAATGTGGAAAGTATTTCAGACAGAAGTCAGACCTTACTGTACATCAGAGAACTCATACAGGAGAGAAACCTTATGAATGTAACAAACGTAGAAATTTTTTTTTACCTGTAATGCACACCTTCATCTTCATCAGAGAACAAACACAGGAGAAAAACTATTTGAATGTAACAAATGTGGAAAGTATTACAGACAGAAGTCAGACCTTACTGTCCATCAGAAAATACACACACTTATGAGTGTAACAAATGTGGAAAGTATTTCAGATCAAAATCACACCTTACTCTCCATCAGAGAAAACATACAGGGGAGAAACCTTATGAATGTAATGTGTGTGAAAAGTCTTTCACCTATAAGTCATACCTTACTGTTCATCAGAGAACACACACAGGAGAGAAACCTTATAAATGTAACAAATGTGGAAAGTATTTCAGACTTAGATCATGCCTTACTCTCCATCAGCGAACACACACAGGAGAAAAACCTTATGAATGTAATGGGTGTGAAAAGTCTTTCACCCATAAGTCACACCTTACTGTTCATCAGAGAACACAAACAGGAGAAAAACCTTATAAATGTGACCAATATGGAAAGTATTTCACAGTAAAGTCACAGCTTACTGCTCATCACAGAATACACACAAGAGAGAAACATTATGAATGTACAAAATGTGGAAAATATTTCAGACGTAAGTCACACCTTACTGTCCATCAGAGAACACACACAGGAGAGAAATCTTATGAATGTAATGTGTGTGGAAAGTCTTTCACCCATAAGTCATACCGTACTGTTCATCAGAGAACACACACAGGAGAGCAACCTTATAAATGTAACAAATGTGGAAAGTATTTCAGACTTAGATCGTACCTTACACTCAATCAGAGAATACACACAGAAGAAAAACGTTATGAATGTAATGTGTGTGAAAAGTCTTTTACCCATAAGTCACACCTTACTGTTCATCAGAGAACACACACAGGAGAGAAACCTTATAAATGTAACCACTGTGGAAAGTATTTCAGAGTAAAGTCACAACTTACTGCTCATCAGAGAATACACACAGGAGAGAAAAATTATGAATCTACAAAATGTGGAAAATATTTCTGACATAAGTCACACCTTATTGTTCACCAGAGAACACACAGGAGAGAAACCTTATGAATATATCAAATGTGGAAGTATTTCACATTTAGATCATCAGAGAACACACAAAGGAGAGAAAACTTATGAATGTAACAAATGTGGAAAGTATTTCAGATTTAATTCATAACTTAATCTCCATCAGAGAACACACACAGGAGAAAAACTTTATGAATGTAACAAATGTGGAAAGTCCTTCATTTGGAGTTCATACCTCAGGAAGCATAAGAGAATCCACACACATGAGGAACCTAAGGAATGTGATAACTATGGAAAGTCTCACCTGAAAGAAAAATAAATTTGCATGATAGAACCAAAACCTGATAGAAGCCTTGTGAATGTAGCAAATGTGCAACCTTTTAGCCAGAAGACATACCTCATGGTTCCAAATTGAATGAACACGGGAACAAAATCTTATTAATAAAAAAATATGGAAAGTTTTCAAGAAGTCATAGTTAAATTTTCAACAGAAAGCACACAGGAGAAAAACATTATGAATGAAACAAGTATCAACAGGTGGACCTGTTGCAACAATGAGAAGTACAAGTTGTCATGTCCAAAACGAGCTTTACAACGTCGGTGCGGGGAGGGGGGAGGATTGGGATTCGGTGGGGTGGGGAGGGGGGAGGCTGGGAAGGGATGTGAAGGGTAAACAAAGGAGGAGGCTGCAATGCTTGGTAAGAAATGTATGCATTATCCTGCCCATGTAATTGTAACCCCTCTGTACAGTATGTTCACAAATAAAATAAAATAAAATAAGAAACAAGTATCAAAAAGGTCCTTCACTTAGTAATCATGCATGAATGAGTGTTTATAGAGCACACAGAAGAAAGACAAGGAATGAATAATACCAATGTAGAAAACCCCATTTCGACAGCATAGCACAGTGTTCATCAGAGAACTGAATCACAAAGGAGAAAAGAAAACTAACAGGTCTAACAAATATGCAATTTTTAATGTGAAGTCAGTCCTCAGTACATCCAAGAACATAATAAGGAGAGAAAATATGAGTATACTAAATGTAGACCAATATTTAGCCAGAAGTTTCAGAGGTTTCTCTATAGATTTCAGAGACCTAGAGACAAGATAGAATGTCAACTGAACATTAGAGGACGTCTTTCAAGCAGAAATGAACCTTCAGCCAGCATTAGAGCACTCACACAAAAAAGAAACCCAACATAGGGAAACCTTTGGCAGAAACCTCTGTAAATTATACAGAAATCCTTCATGTCAGAATTAAGCTAGGTGTAAGGGGAAACCACTCACTGAGCCAATATTTCTCATCCTCTCATTGTGTAGAGTAGGGATGATGCCCCTTCATATTATTCAGGGGTTGGACCAAAGGAATGGGTATCAATTATTTACAGGCTTGACAAAGAATTAAGATAGTGAAATTGTTGACTTGTGTCTTTTATATTAATAAATGGATGTTCAAGGAAATTTTATAAACATTTCTCAGAAATATGAGCTCTGGAACTTGGAGATTGAACTCAGATCATCCAGAGAGTTTTGTTAGTGCTAGATGGGGAAGTACTGTCATGCTTTAACCCAAGGACATGAGAGCATCAATTTCTCCACTGCTCCCCAAAAGTCTTCCAGTATATGTGTGGTCTATGTATGCATTATAACACTGTCACTATTACTATTACTAGAAATTGTAAAACTTTTATTATTACTAGTTTCTTTGGTGGAAAAATAAATACATGATTCTTAAGCATTTGGATTTGGATGAGTAATGCCAAAATGATTTTACTACATGCTGTTTATATTTAATTACTACTGAGTCTCTTGTGAATTTTTCACTTGTTGACCATGCTACTGTTCTTCTCAGTAATAAAACACTAGTGTGGATATTGTGGAGAGTCTGTGTTTTCTCACTGTTATGGAAGGTGAAAGTGAATTTCTCAAGAGGAGAATATTGCTTTTTCTAGTTCCAAATTTCTAGTTCTATAACAAATTATGTTATGGTTTTGCTAAATTTAATTCTGTAGCAATTAAAAAAACCAGACTCATGGAAAAAATGATGGACAAAAGCTAGCTTGAATACTTACAGATATCCATGGGATTATAGAGCTAAGCAGAAAGAGGAAGGACTGTGCTATATATTTGGCAGGGTAAAATACAGACAAAAACGATCCTTGTGGTCCCTGGGGTAACATGACAGGGGTGTCGGTGCAGAGGGAACTAGTCAAGGTGCTCTGAGGGAAGCTGAGTGAAGAGGTGGTGGGGCGTGAATATTGCTTTCAGAATAAATTTCTTTGCCTGTTTTTTGGGTCCCATAAACATCCCCCCTTACCTGACCAGGATAGGGGCCATTATGTCATGCTATATGTCTGTTCATGTCTTGATTCCTGTTTAGTACAAGTTCCTTGTTGTTGGAAATTTTTTGTTGTGAACTATGTGGTTCTACCATGATTAGGCAACGTATTACTGCTAAAATTCCAAAAGTTTTAAATGGCAAATTTTAGCATTTAATGTGCTCTATAATCTGTGCACAAACATCTCTGTCTTTCTATATGTAAAATATGTAAATAGTAATGGTTCCAAAGTTACCAACTTTTCTGCTTGCTAAAAATCTTTTGTCAGTGGAAGCTGTTGTTTAATCTGAATTGCTTTGTGACATGACTATAAGCCAAAATTTTTTTAAAAAGGCAGTTTTAAAAGACCATGGGAAAGGAGTTAGAAAAGCTGGTTTCCTTTCCAAGTCAATGAAATTGGTAATTAAGTTGGCTGTGATTTATGTTATTTCTTATGTCTATCTATGCTAAGATTAAATATTGTACCTCTGACCATGACTGGTAAACTAAGGCTCAGGTTTTAATTCTCTGTTTTGTCCCCTGTGCAATGATCAATTCCCTATAAGATCAAGGGACCACAATGCATCAAGATGCAGTTTGCTCCTATGCATTGGAAATACCCATGTAACAGAACAAAGTTGTCACAACTGCCTAAACCAGTGACACCAGCCTGCAAAAGCCAGTGTGGTCTTTCACCAGTGGTCTTTAACCAATGCATATAGAATTTTGCAGGTAACCAGCAAGAGATGGGACAGTCCATACACACTGGGAGATGCCAATACCTTGCCTAGACTCCAGCCATGCTGAAACACACATGATGAAAAGACTGCGAATTTGGGGTACAAAAAGAATAAAAAACAAGCCAGTTAAGAAATTTGTTTCTGTAATGTTAATCACCACCATCTTACACCATAAGGGGTGTGTGAACAAAAAATCTAAGTTGACTTATCTCTAAAGGGCAAGAGATACTAAGTCTAGATTCTTGGTACAGAGCTATTGCATTAAAATAAACTGTTGATTTCCTAAATGTAACTCACACTGTAGAAAAAAATGGGCAGTTTAAACGTTCAGCCAAGAGGTAAATGGGGGATTATTATAGGAAGATGGCTACAAATTCAATACGATACCTATCAAAATTCCAAACTCATTCTTCAAGGAAATTGAAGAGGCAATCCAAAAATTCATATGGAACAAAAAAAGAACCCGAATAGCAAAAACGCTCCTCAATGCAAAGAACACTGCTGGTGGAATATCAATACCAAATTTCAAATTCTATTATAAAGACATAGTAATCAAAACAGCTTGGTTCTGGCATGAGAACAGATCTGAGGACCAATGGAATAGAATTGAAAACCCAGAAATGAACCTACAGACCTATAGCCAACTAATCTTTGATAAGGGAGCTAAAATAATAGAATGGAAGAAAGACAGCCTCTTCAATAAATGGTGCTGGCAAAATTGGTTAACTACATGTAGAAAACTAAAGCTAGATCCTTATATATCACCCTGCACCAGAATCAACTCCAAATGGCTCAAAGACCTCGGAGTCAAAGCAGACACTCTGAAAACATTACAGGATGGAATAGGAGAAATCCTAGGTCTCCTTGGAGCAGGTGCAAATTTTCTTAATAGCGTCCCGGAAACACAACAAATCAAAGAAAGGTTGGACAAATGGGATTGCATGAATTTGCAGAGCTTCTGCGTGGCAAAGGACATAGTTAGCAAGATCAATAGAAAGCCCACGGACTGGGAGAAGATCTTCACTAGCCATACAATGGACAAGGGTCTCATATCTAAAATATACTTGGAACTCAAAAAATTAAATCCCCCAATAACAAATCCTCAAAGAAACAACTGCCCATTAAATAAGTGGGCGAAAGACTTGAAGAGAAACTTCTCTGAAGAAAAAAGAAGGATAGCCAATAGACACATGAAGAAATGCTAAACCTCCCTAGCCATAAAAGAAATGCAAATCAAAACAACATTGAGATACCACCTCATCCCAGTTAGAATGGCAAAAATCAAGAACTCTAACAACAACAGATGCTGGAGGGGATGTGGACAGAAGGGAACATTACTTCATTGTTGGTAGGAGTGTAAACTTGTTCAACCACTTTGGAAAGCAGTATGGAGGTTCCTCAAAGGACTTCACATAGAGCTCCCCTATGACCCAGCAATCCCACTTTTGGGCATTTTCCCAAATGTTTACAAACAAGACCACACTAAAGCTACCAGCACAACTATGTTTATTGCAGCATTATTTACCATAGCTAAGATATGGAACCAACCCAGAACCCCCTCGGTAGATGAATGGATCAAGAAAATGTGGTATATATATACAATGGAATTCTATGCCTTCATCAGAAAGAATGACATTGCCCCATTTGTTAGGAAATGGAAAGGCTTAGAAAAAATTATATTAAGTGAAGTAAGCCAGGCCCACAGAAACATAGGTCCCATGATTTCCCTTATTTGCAATATCTAGTATATGAATTAGTCAAGCAGAAAATATCAGATAATGTGATGTTAGGAAAATGAAACCATAGATATGTATTTAAATGTTTTTTTTCTTTCATGCATTTGTTTCTAATGCATTTATAAGATTATTTCTTTGTTGCTTTGTATGTCTATCCCCCACAGTATAACCCCTGCTTTCACTATATTTGATGTTGGTATAATTTGTGGAGGAGATGGGGAAAAACAAGTGATTTAAGGATACAGGTGGACCTGTTGCAACTATGAGAAATAGAAGTTGTCATGTCGAAAATGAACTTTAAAACTTTGGTGCGGGTGTGTGTGTTTGGGGGGGGGCAGAGGGAGGCTCGGAAGGGATGTGAAGGGTAAACAAAAGAGGAGGCTGCAATGCTTGATAAGAAATATACTCATTATCTTGCCCATGTAATTGTAACCCCTCTGTACAGTATGTTCACAAAAAATGAAAATTAAAATAAAAAAAGAGGTAAAGAGTGTTGCCCAGTGTTTCAATGAGGAATTTAAATTCAAAGTAAACTGACTTTTCAAAAAAGTTTACAAATGTCCTCCCCATTGTCAGAAATTTGTGACATTGTGGGGAATGGCAGGTCTCCCAGACAAAGTAAAGTTTAAAAGGAAAAATTATACTAAAGGTTGATTTCAAAGTAGAAAATAAAAATTAGGATTACCAAAAGGATTGTTTAACCTACTTTGCCATTATAGGTTTTTTATAACAGTTTCCAAAAGGCCCACAATAAAGGACAGAGGACACGTTTGTCAGATGTAATGTTGGCCCTGAATAAATTCCAGGTAAGACCATGCTTTTAAATCTCCTTACGGTGCCCATCTTTGATGCTTTTACTTGGGGTAAATGTGGCCATAAGTAAAGCCAATTAAGCTGAAAAGTGGTGTGAAGCCAGGCTGTGCAGAGAAAGGTGCCTGTGAGATTGTCATCTCAAATCTCCCAGCAGAGTGCTCAAAAGCGAAGTTGGTTGGGATTTCTTGATCTGGAGAGCTGAGGGACAATACTCAAACCCTGAGTTCAAGTCCAGCAAGCAATGAAGGAAACTACTAAATAAGTATTTATGCCACCACGGAGAAAGGCATTCCTGGAACCCCGGGAATGTTGGAACATGCAGAGGTAGTAAGCCACTGCTCTTTGGATGGCAGAGATGGTATCAGATCCTGGAGTCACTTCTGCGTGGCCCTTCAAAGCTTGATCAGAGTCCAGAAGTCATGGGAAGATAATTTGTCGGCATGCCTAATGCCCATGTCTGTCTGACTTGGCAGGGACTTGCCAGTCATCTATGGTACTGGGTTTTAAAAGCTAAAGTTGTAAAATGTGAGGAATAATTGAAATCCCAAACGCCCTGTATCTGCTTCAAAGTCCTAAATGGCAGTGACTTTTGAGCTGGCCCAGCCACATTCATTTATATGTTAAGGAAAAGTGGTTGTGACCTGAGACTAGGTCCCTAGTGAGATTTGTCTAAAGGCCTACAGGGGCAGGCATTTTTGGGACCACTACAGATCAGGCTCCTCAGTCAACCAGAAAAACGTGTTTACAAACCAAAATGTTAAACAAGGTATACTGCTATAGCCCAAGAAAGGGTCTGTATATTTGTTAAAGGTTAAATGCTATATGACTTTTAACAAGCTGCACAGAGGCAAGGGCCAGTACTTAGAATGTCAATCAGTTGTAATTTAAAATATCTACTGGGTTTTAAATTGTTAGTTAATTATTAACAAGTTATAGGTATCCTCAATCTCATTGATCTCCTTGTTTCTTGAATTGGAAATATAAAGGGTTTTTATGGCAAAGACTCCTTTTGCCACAGTTCAAAGCCATCCTGGGCACAAAGAATCTGTCTAAAACTGTATTTCCCAGCTAATCAGCCAAGAGCCAGTCTGGAGACATAGCTCAAGAGAATCTCACCTCCAAGGAACTCTTTGGTGATAGAGCATTAGCCTTGAGCAGAAGTGCTCAGGAAAAGTGCCCAGACCTTGAGTTCAAACCCAGTCAATGCCAACTACGACAACCTATCCCAGCAACAGACATTGAGACCACCCAGAACAATTTTAGTCCTGAAAATGGAAAACTATGGAGAGGAGTAAGAAGAGATTACTTACTAAATGGAGTTACTTTATGCTTGCTCTTTCAAAATTAATCAGAGCTGGGAGATGAAGAGAAATAGTTGCTCACCCACCTAATATCCATACATGTCTAACTTGTTAGTGGGTAGAAAGTTACAGTCTTGCTTTGTTCGCTGCTATTTGTATTTATAGTAGCCTCTGACAGGTACTGCCAAGCAGTCCATTATGTTCTCTGCTACCTGGTTGCCCAAACACACACACACACACACACACACACACATACACACACACACACACACACACACACACACACACACACACACACACAGAAATGGGACTCTCTACATCTGCCTTCTCTGTTTGAAATAGAAAACAGCTGGAAATTCAAGGAATGAATGGAACCAAATGAAAGAGAGGCCCTGTCTGGCAAAAGAAGTTTTGAGGTTTACTGGTGTTTTGGTTAGGTCTCACCCACCCAGGAACTATCTAAGGATTAGGATTTGCTAGAGAACTTTACCTATGTTCCACTAGCTCAGAAAGTAGAAAGCTATACAAACAGGCGAAACCATTGAGTCCGGAGCTCCCATTTCCTGTGTTAGAAGAAGCAATATTCTTTTTCTTTCTTCCTGGTTTATCCTGGTACACTAAAACAAATCCATGCCAGAACTTCCACTTTGTGAAATTCTTGAGTCCAAGATAGAAAAAGACACATACTTACTTCATTCCTAACTTCCAGGCTAACTCACCAAAGTTGTTACCAGAAACTTTAGGGCAGCTAACTAATTAACAATTCAGGCAAGATGCAAACGTATGTAAGTATGATAAAAAAAAAATGACTGGAAGAGAATGTGATAAAGAAAGAGAGCAGGCAGGAAGCATGTCTATGCCACTGGCAAGACAGCATTTCATCCTAAATCTGCCATCTTGAACAGTCTTCAGCTGTCTTCCTATGTCTTGTTCTGTCTTCCTCCTTACAGAGTTTGGCCTCAGGTTAAATTGAGAATTGGATGGCTTTCTGATTTATGGGTCTCTTTTGTGTTTTGTGTGAGGTTGAAATGCCAAAGATTTACTGTCTTACTTTCTCATTCTTTTGTCCTTCTTACTTCCCCGTTTTTCTTTCTTTTGCAGCCTCCTGCCCCCATTTTGTCATCAGGCAGGTTGGGTGTATCAACTTATCTTGGCTGCAAGTTGTGTGGGTCAAAATTCCCTATCAACCTCATATGCGTGTGAAGCCCTGAATTGCTTTTTATGAGTGGATCTGGATTTTTTTTGCCTGTCCTGGGGCTTGAACTCAGGGCCTAGATGCTGTCCTTGAGCTTCTTTTTGCTCAAGGCTAGCATTCTACACATGAGCCACAGCACCACTTCTGGCTTTTTCTGTTTATGTGGTATGGATGAATGGAACCCAGGGTTTCATGCATGCTATGCAAGCACTCTACCATGAAGCCACCTTGCCAGCCTGTGCCTGGAATTTCTGTGTGGAGAGTTGGAAGCTGAGGATCCAACATGATTGTGACACCATCACCTTTTCAAGAGTAGGACACCTTATTTTCAGTTGAAAGCCATTTGTATATTTTTTTAATCTTTCTGTGACCAGTAGAAATTGACAGAAACAAAGCTGTGACATTTTGAGTGTAACTTGTAAAAAAATATGGCAGCTTCTAGTTTTGCTCTTGAATGCTAATGGTCAGAATGTAAAGGCTTTTGGTTAGAAGGCTAAATGAAGAGAGAAGAGATGTAGAGAGAAGAAGAAAGGTAGAGGGAGGGAAGAAGGAAGGGAGGGGAAGGGAAGAGGAGGAGGAGGAAAAGGAAAGTAAGAAAAGGAGGAGGAGGAGGGGGAGAAGAGGAAAAAAGAGAAGTCATGCCACCATAGTCAAATTGGCCAGCAACACAGCAGACCCTAGAAGATGTGACCTCAGCAGATGCTAAACTGAGCAGCTAACGACAACTCAAAAGTCAGAACCATGAGAACTGATGTTTCCTGCTGTTGTTTTAACTCACTAAATTTTGCTTGGGCTTGTTACATGGTAGTGGAAAATTTAACTGTCCTTTCTAAATGTAAAACCATGTTAAGCCATGGGAGTGACAATAGAACCAAAAATTCTAACTGCCTTCCATGAGCCTAAAGTCCAAGTGAAGCATCACACACACACACAAATACACACACACTTACACACACACACACACACACACACACACACACACACACACAAGTGTTTTCCTTTTTGACAGTTCAAACTCAGGGCCTTGCACATGGTAGGCAGGCATTCAAGCACATGACAAGCCCTTTTGGGCAATGGTTATATTTGGGATCCTCCTACTTCATGATTCTTACTCTTCCTAATATGATGGATGTGCACTAATGTACCATGGTTCTTCCACTGAGATAGAGTCCCTGAACATTTCTATGTTGGCTGGCCTCTACCTTGTATGCTCCATTCTCAGGCTCCTGCATGTAAAAATATGTGATAAGTTCTGACAGGGTTGGCATAACTAAGAATGCTTCCTGCCTTCCATGAGCTTAAAATCCCAGGGGAGACATCACACACACACACACACACACACACACATACACACACACACACACACACACACACACACACTCAGAAAAAGAGAGAGAGAGAGAGAGAAACAGAAACACATACATATACAAAATAACTTGAACATTAGAATTGGAGATCCAGACAGTTCTTTTCCTTTCTTTCTTTTTTTTGCAATTTTTTATTGTGATTATATAAATTTCACAAATTTCACAGTATTGTGGGATAGTGATACTTAGTTAAAGTCACAAACACATTTGGATATTTGTAACATCCAGAATTTGCAGGCCAACCAGAATTATCTATATATGTGATGGCTTGGGCAGCCATGTACCAGATGATTTCAGACATGTAATATATCCCACCAGCCTGATGTTCACCACCCCTTTTAGATGTTAGGAAGTTATTAGAGTAGGAAGAATACAATAAAGGACAAGTTGGCTTCCTTACAGACTTATAGGAAGAAACTGCCAAATCTTTTAATAGCCAGGAAATTGAAGGACTAGTTTTGAAAGTTGAAGTTCTGAAATTTGCACCTATTTTGCTGATGTGTTTTTCATGAGCTGAGACCACATCTTCAGCTTCTGTATATTAAGAAACATTTTGGCTGTGTTTTATGTAATAAACCTACCCAGAACGTATTGTCTCTAATGATTAAGAGTTGCTAGGTGATGAGCAGGTGTGTAGATAGGAATTCAACATGATATCCCCCAGATAAATTCTCTAGACACTAACCTACATTTGGAGTCTTCTTTACTCTCATTTCCCTGTCCTAGTTTTCTGCACTTTATCCTATTACACTAAAATAAGTGGTTGCTGAACTACTTTGTTAGAGTCTCTCTCTCTCTCTCTCTCTCTCTCTCTCTCTCTCTCTCTCTCTCTCTCTCTCTCTCTCTCTCTCTCTCTCTCTCTCTCTCTCTCTCTCTCTCTCTCTCAGCTATTAATACAGATTTTGGGGGGGAGGTCCTGGATCTCAAATTCTTGTTAATTGCATCGACACTGGGAAGCTGAGGGATGTCTTTATCCCATTCCTACTTTACTACTTCCTGATGAAAAATGAAAGGAGCATGCTTGTTACAGAAACCAGGACTTGTGGTGATGTCAGTACATGGAACTTGATGAGGAACTCTTGTTACTACTATGAGGACCAACAGGGAGATGAGTTTCTAGAAGATTAGTATGTGATGTCTCTATTCATATTTGCTCAATATATTAGAATGAGAAAGTAAAGAATACAACACTTAGATGGGCAGCAACCTTGAAACCCAGGGAAGATTTTTCTCATATTCAGAGTTCACCAGGTGTAGCTTATGTTTCTTCAGGAAGTAGTGAATATATTACTTCTAGATGTGTTTTAGTAAAGCTTGGCACCTAGTTGGCTTTAATGCTATTGTCTTTTGTTTTGTTTTGTGCTGGTACTCAAGCTTGAGCTTAGAGCCCGCGCACCATCCCTTAGCATTTTTGCTCCAGGCTGTCACTCTTAACACCTGAGCGACAGCTTGACTTCTGGCTTTTTCATGTTTAATTGAAGATAAGAGTCTCACTGACTTCTCTGCCTGGCTAGTTTTGAGCCTTGGTCCTCAGATCTCAGCCTCTGAGTGTGTGGCATTACAGATGTGAGCCACTGGCCCTCAGCTGTAATACTGTGTAATGGATTCAAGTCCATGGCCAAATAAACCCTGAAGTATCTAGCTATTAACGATTCTGTGAATTTTCTAAAAAGGTGTCATTGAATAAAGTGAATTTTTCAAAAGCATTAGTCTCAGGAATGAGTATAGCTCAATAGAGAAGAGGAAGAGGCTTCATTACTTACGTCTGTTTGAGTCCTAATGTTTAGCCTATTCTGTCACTCGTATCCTGCAGGAAACCTTTATAACTAACACATTACTTTAACTTGCAATTTTCCTATTATTTTTTTTTACTTCTTCCAATTATTATTCTTTCCTGAAATGAGGTGTCTAATAAATCCAGATACTTCTATTCAACCATGTATGATATTATGAATTATGTACTTAGATATTATAATCATTTCCTTAAGCCTTTGAAGACTCTGGAGTGATGAGTGTCTTGATTTTTTGTTTGTTTTTGTTTTTGTTTTTGTCAGTTGTGGGGCTTGAACTCATGGCTTGGGTGTTGTCCCTGAGCTTTTTCACTCAAGGCTAGCTGGCACTCTAGCACTTTGAGCCACAATGCCACTTTCAGTTTTATCCTGGTTTATTGCAGATAAAAGTGTCACAAACTTTCCTGCCCAGGCTGATCCTCAGATCTCAGCCCCCTAAGTGGCTAGGATAACAGGAACTGTGAGCCACTGATCCCCAGCTCATAAGTGTTTTTTATGCTAATGAATGACTTCTGGGAGGGGTTCAAGTCTTCTAAAGGCTCCCTCTTCCAAATTTAGAAGTCCCAAATTATGTTCGATATTCCAAGTAAAGAGAAATGAAGAAGACCAGAGAAAAGATACTTATTATATAGCAGCCATGAGAAGAAAGCACTTAAGTGTATCATCAGGCATCTTTAGGAGGAAAAGAGGTTGGCTTCAGGTTAAAAAGAGAACTAGTGGCAGGGGAATGCAGAATTAACCCAAGACTTGAGTCACCAGCAAGGTCTCTGGAGAAGTTCTGGAGAATTGTTATCTCATTCTCATTGGGGAATCTTGCTTTTGGGTGTCTTGTGGAGTAGTTTGCCTTCCACACGACACTTAACAGTGAATGTTCTATTTCCTAGATTGCAAGGTGGGCATGGTAAAGTGACTGCAGCAGGGAATAACTCCAATCATAGTGCACAGATACAAAGTTGAGGGAGTTTAGTTAATTCAGATGTTCCAGCAAAAGCATCTTTCAAGTTGCCTATTTCACTTTCAGCTTCATACTTTGAACTCTGGAGGTGGGAGGAGTTGAACATAGAGTTGATTACTAATAGCCTATGACTTAGTGAACCCTGCCTCTTTAATTTACAGAGTGTTTGCTAGGGAGATTCTAGATGGCTGTGTGGATGTTCCTGGATGGGAGCATACTGAAAAATGATATGGAAGCTCCCGACCCTTCTACTATAGCTTGCCTCATGCACTCCATATTAAATTTGGCTGTTCATTTGTCATATCCTTTCTTATAAATATGTAATCATAAGTGAGGTGTATACTCAAGTACTGTGGGTTGCTCTAGCAAAGCAGCCAAACGATAAATCAATGAAACCACAATTTATAGTTGTTTGGCTGAAATTAGTTATCATAACCTGAGGCTTGCAAATAGCGTTGTGTGTGTGTGTGTGTGTGTGTGTGTGTGTGTGTATTGGTGCATATATGTACATGTATATGTATATATATGTATATATATAATATATATAGTTTCTTTTGGGGGGTTGACTAAATCCTCAACCTGGAGATCTGACACTATCTCTAGATCAATATGATCAGCAGTGAAGCCAATGAAAGGACAGCTAGTGGAATTCAGCAGCTGAATTACTTGATTGGTGTCTAGTGACCAAAAATAAATGTACCCACCAGGCATGTAGGGAGGCTATGAATAAAGAGTAGAGAATAGGAACAACAGCATTTTGAGGTTTCTTCTTTTTTTTGTTTTGTTTTCATCAGTCATTGGGGCTTGAACTATGGGCGTGGGCACTGTCACTGAGTTCTTCAGCTTAAGGCTAGTGCCCTATCACTTAAGCCACAGCGCCACTTCTGGTTATCTGGTGGTTAATTGGAGATAAGAGCCTGACAACTGCCCTGCCTTATAGGATTGAGGCGGTGCATGGGCTTTTTTTCTTAAGCCTTAAAATGTGAGACTCTATTTAGATTTTTAAAAAAATTTTGGTCCCCAAGACTTGTTTTCAGTTATTTTTCCTTGGAAACATTGGCTATTCTAGCCAATGATTGCAGTTTTCTAAAGTAGTTTATTTTCACCTTGTTCTTTCTCAGTTGATGTGTGTGTGTGAGTGTGTGTGTGTGTGTGTGTGTGTGTGTGTGTGTGTGTATTGGGGCTCAAAATCATGGACTTCTACTATTGTTTGGCTTTTATTCTTTAGCTTAGATTTTTTTCACTCAAGGCTGGTGCCACATCACTTGAGCTGAATCTCCACTTCTGGTCTTCTGGTGGTTAATTAAACATAAGAGTCTCAGATTTATCTGCCCGGTGAAGCTTTGAACTTCATCCCTCTGATCCTGAGTATCTGGGATTATAGGCATGAGCTACCAGAGATCATCTTCATTTGCTTTTATTAGCTGATTTCTCTAGTTACTATACAAACAAAACAACTGGCCCCACCTTCTTTTTAGTTTCTGTCTATTCTTTTGTTCTCCTAGTATTATTGCATTGTTTATTTTTCTCACTTCTTTCTGATGTTCTCTGAATGATTTCTATTTTGCCATAAGTAGATTCAATATCTCAGAGTTACTTTTCTTGTCATTTCAGTTTTCTTATGCAAGCAGGAATGTATTATTTAATTAAGGAACTTATGGGAGAAACGTAAGTTAAACAGATGCTAAAAGCAAAAAGAATAATGAAAAACTCTCACTAAAATGATGTGTAGAGCATCTTGCCAAAGCGTGTTGATGGAGTATGATTTGGTTAGCACTCAGGGGAAGGTCCTTCCCTGAGCCATGAATCTCCACTTTCGTGCTTTCAGTCACATTCATAGTTTGTCATTGATACATTAGAATATGGAAAATAGAAAACTCATGCCTTATATATATATTTTAAATTTAATTTTATTTTATTTGTGAACATACTGTACTGAGGAGTTACAATTACATGGGCAGGATAATGCGTACATTTCTTACCAAGCATTGAAGCCTCCTCCTTTGTTTACCCTTCACATCCCTTCCCAGCCTCCCCCCTCCCCCCCAAATCCCAATCCTAATCCTTCTCCTTCCACCCCTTCCCCCCCCCCCCGCACCGACTTTGTAAAGTTCGTTTTGGACATGACAACTTGTACTTCTCATTGTTGCAACAGGTCCACCTGTATCCTTAAACAACTGGTTTTCCCCCATCTCCTCCACATGTTATACTGACATCAAATATAGTGAAAGCAGGGGTTATACTGTGGGGGATGGACATACAAAGCAACAAAGAGATAATCTTATAAATGCGTTAGAAACACATGCATAAAAGAAAAAAAATATTAAAATACATATCTAAAGGTTCATTTTCCTGACATCACATTATCTGACCTTTTCCACTTGACTCATACATCTAATAGATATTACAAATAAGGAAACCATGGGACCTATGTTTCTTTGGGCCTGGCTTGCTTCACTTAGTATAATTTTTTCCATTTCCTAACAAATGGGGCAATGTCATTCTCTCTGATGGAGGCATAGAATTCCATTTTGTATATATACCACATTTTCTTGATCCATTCATCTACTGAGGGGCATCTGGGTTGGTTCCATATCTTAACTATGGTAAATAATGCTGCAATAAACATAGTTGTGCTGGTAGCTTTAGTGTGGTCTTGTTTGTAAACATTTGGGTAAATCCCAAACGTGGGATTGTTGGGTCATAGGGGAGATCTATGTGAAGTCTTTTGAGGAACCTCCATACTGCTTTCCAAAGTGGTTGAACAAGTTTACATTCCCACCAACAATGAAGTAAGGTTCCTTTCTGTCCACATCCCCTCCAGCATCTGTTGTTGTTAGAGTTCTTGATTTTTGCCATTCTAACTGGAGTGAGGTGATATCTCAATGTTGTTTTGATTTGCATTTCTTTTATGGCTAGGGATGTTGAACATTTCTTCATGTGTCTATTGACCATCCTTCTTTCTTCTTCAGAGAAGTTTCTCTTTAAGTCTTTCGCCCACTTATTTATTTGGAAGTTGTTTCTTTGAGGATTTGTTGTTGGGGAGTTTAATTTTTTGAGTTCCAAGTATATTTTAGATATGAGACCATGTCTGTTGTATGGCTAGTAAAGATCTTCTCCCAATCCGTGGGCTTTCTATTGATCTTGCTAGCTATGTCCTTTGCCCTGCAGAAACTCTGCAACTTTATCATCCCATTTGTCCAACCTTTCTTTGATTTGTTGTGTTTCCGGGTCTCTATTCAGAAAATTTCAGCCTGAGCCAAGGAGACCTAGGGTTTCTCCTATTCCACAAATCTATAGAATATTTACTTTTGGCAAGATTTTTCGGTTTCAGTTTCTTTAAATGTTATCATCTTACAATAGGCACGTGACAATTTAGAGAAGTGGGGCAAAGCAGGTGTTATTATTTGAATTTATGAGATTCATTCACTGATATTTAAAGAGATGAATGGATCTTATCAAGATCCAAAGATAACATGCTACAATCAGGTCTCAAATTCAGGTTTCTGTTTTCCTAGTCTAGAGTTCTGTAACGTTTAAATATCCATTGTTCTTGAGTTAAGGGAGACCTTGTGGGGGGATTTTTGAAATATTTTTTTATTATCTTTAAGTAGTGTACGAAGGACTTGTCAGTTCACAAAACTTGATCACAGTCAGCTCTTTAAACTGGAAAACTCCTTGGCACAAACTATATATGCCAATATGTTAATTTTTTAAAATGTTAGCTGTTCTTGAAAGTTAATTCTTTTTTTGGGGGGGAAGGTCCTGTCGTGTGGCCTGAACTCTGGACCTGGGCACTGTCCCTCATCTCTTCAGCTCAAGGCTAGCACTCTACCACTTGAGCCACAGTACCACTTCCGGCTTTTTCTTTTTGCTTATGTGGTGCTGAGGAATTGCCACCAGGGCCTCATGCATGCAAGGCAAGTGCTCTAACACTGAGCCACCTTTCCAGCCCTGAAAGTGAATTGTTTTCTGAACTATATATTCAGATTTATTCTAATGACTTCTAAAAAGAGTACTGTAGTTCTATTCACCTCCAAAGAAGAAGGTAATACATGACAAGAAGCCAATGTGCTGAGTATACAAACCTTGAAGACATTAGCCATCAGAACATAAGAAGGGAGACCATTTTTATGTGTCATGTTTTAAACCCTGTTTTAGAACTTGCTTCTCCCTCCAACATGTTTTAATAAAAACCATTATTAGTTGCCATTTCTTTATATCTCAAGTGAAAAAAATATCTGAAGACCACTATGTCTGGAGATACTTTATTTGCCTCAAAGCATGGCTAATACTTTCTTTTCTCATAATACCATCATTTGAATTCAGGGCCTGGTACTGACAAGACAGGTGTCCTTACTGCTGGAGCATACCATTTTTCAATGGTTACCTCAAGTCTAGACTCTCATTTTCCACCCAGGTATGTGTTTGAGCTGAGATTTTACTTTAGGATTCCTATTGTTGCTGGAATTACAAGTATTTTCCACTACAGCCCACTTCCTTAGAAAACTATTCTGTCAGGCTGGCCTAGAACTGCAATCCTCCCTATTACAGTCTCCTAAAAGATATGGCCACCAAGCCTGACTTTCACACAGATTCATCTTTTTTTGTTGTTGTTAGTCATGGGGCTTGAACTCTGGGCTTGGGTGCTGTCCCTGAGGTCTTCAACTCAAGGCAAGCGTTCTACCACTTGAGCCACAGGAGCACTTCCAGTTTTCCAGTCGTTTACTGGAGATAAGAGTCTCACAGACATTCCTGGCCAGGCAGACTTTGAACTGTGATCCTCAGATCTCAGCCTCCTGAGTAGCTAGGATTACAGGTGTAAGCAACCGGCGCCCAACCATGATTCATCATTTTTTTGTGTCAGAATTGGGGCTTGAACTCAGGGCCTAGGCACTCTCCCTTAGCTTGACCACTCAAGAATAGTACTCTGCCATTTGAGCCTCAGCTCCACTTGTGGGTTTTTGGTGATTATTTGGAGATATAGAGTTTTATGGACTTTCCTGCCTGGCTGGATTTGAACCTAAATCCTCAGATCTCAGCCTCCCTGATTAGCTAGGATTATGGGCATGAGCCACTGGCACCCAACTCTACAAGTACATTTTTATTTTTTTAATTAAATTTATTTATTTTATTTTCGTGGTGATGTACAGAGGAGTTAGTTATATAAGTAAAGTAATGAGTACATTTCTTTCAAACAGTGTTATTTTCTCTCTTGTTTTCTCCTGCTTTCCCTCCTCCCAAGTTGTAAAGTTCATTTCCAACATAGCATGTAATGTTGCATTGGTTTACCCTTGTCCCACTGTTTCTATGGTTCCCTTCCCTTCACAAAATCAGGTAAACTTATATACAAGACAAAGGGTAATGAAATCAAAGACAGTGACCATATGGAATAAACCAAAGGGGGGAAAAATGAAAGAAAAAAGAAATAACTGCAAACAGTACACTAAAATGACAAACAAAACAAAACCCTCATTTCCATATCTTGGAGTTCATTTTGATTAGCATCATATGTACATAGCTATTGAGCTATTGCGACCCTCTGCTAGGATTATCCTAGATACACACTAACTATTAAAAATGAGAGAAACCATGGAGACTATGTTCTTTGGGTCTGACTTAGTTCACTTCATATGATTGCTTCCATGTCTTTCCATTTGGAAATGGAAATGGAGCGATGCCATTTTTTATGATGGAAGCATAGAATTCCATTGTGTATATATACTACATTTTCTTGATCCATGAATCTAATGAGGGGCATCTTGGTTGATTCAGTATCTGAGCAATGGTAAATAATGATGTAGTAAACATAGGTGCTGTTTATGGTCTTTTGGGTAAATGTCCAGGAGTGGGATTGCTGGATCATAGGGGAGCTCCATGTTTAGTATTTTAAGAAACCTCCATACTGCTTTCCAGAGTGGTTGAACAAGTTTACATTCCCACCAACAGTGTAGTAGTGTTCTCTTTTGGCCACACCCTCTCCAGGATCTGTTCAAATTAGTTTTCTTGATAATGGTCCATGCTAACTGGGGTGAGGTAGAATCTCAATGTAGTTTTGATTTGCATTTCTTTCATGGCCAGAGATGTTGAACATTTTTTCATGTGTCTATTGCCCATTTTTATTTCCCCTTCAGAGAAGTTCTTTTTAATTCTTTAGTCCACTTATTAATGGGGTGGTTGTTTTTTGAGGATTTGTTTTGGGGGTATGTTTGGATCTCTAAGTATATTTTAGATATGAGGTCCTTTACTGTTGTATAGCTAGTGAAGATTTTTTTTTAATCCCTGGATTCCAGTGTTTGATTGTGGAATTATGGTTACCTGCAATAGGCATTCCTATAGTACAATACTTACCAGGGGTTTTTCAGTCCTTTCCAGGGCAGTTTCAGTGTTTGCTAAATAGATTGGAGGAAGGATACATTTTAACCACATAGGGTATTTAGAAATAGAAAAGGAGAAGCTCCCTCTGGGATGTGGGGATTACAGATGTGCAACACCAAAGCCTGCTAAATTACTTTATAGATAACTCTTATCTGGCATATGGAAATAGATTTGCCCTCTATGTTAACAATATCTATCTGGCTTTCCTAAGCAAAGTTATGAACATTCAAGTACTAAATATTCTATCCACAGACTTCAAGAATTCTACTTATTATTTTTGTAACATCATGTAAACATTTTGAGAAACTAAATGTTACTTTATACCAATAGTCCTCTCAAGTGAGCCTGAGATTTAAATTCTAGGCTGGGGTGAATCACTCTTGTAGGCCACAAGACCCTGCTGCTTCTGAGACTAGCATCATCTTTCACTGATGCCTGGGCTTTGCCTCCACCACTAGCTGGGGTCTACTCTGTGCATGAAGAACAATCTCCTTTGCCCTGGTGAGCCTTCACCAGACAGTCCCCGACGAGCTGCATGCACTGGCTCGGAAGGATGGCGACACTGCTGCAGGCCTGAGGACCCAGTTTTTCCCCATCCATGTCCTCTGTGCTGGTCACATGGGCACTATAGAGAGCCAAGGCAGCACAGAGCAGCCAGGAGTAGTTGTGGATATATGGCTGGATGAGCCTCTGGTGGCCACTGATCTGGATGGTCACCATGGGATAGGCTGTGATGCTATGGGTAGGAAAATGGCTGCAAAGGCAAGGCATTATTATGATTTGTCACTCCAAACAGGAACCCAGGCTTGGCTGCCACTGAACATTAATACCTGTAAGTTGTTGTTATTGAAAATTTAAGGGGAGATATGGATTTGCACCTTGGAAACAAAGAACCAACACTGGCATACCATTTCTGGATTTCATAACCCCATAGAAAACTGCCTGTGGAAATCAGGCTAAGTAAAAACTCCTTATTGTGAATTTTGCAAGATGTGCAAATAGTGTTTTGGTAATATGAGATAATGCTCATAACTTAGAGGTAAATATAAAGTACACAGCACAAAATGATTTAAGATATTAAATTTGTTTAAAATCTTTTAACAAGCTAGGTGTAGCAGCGTAAGCCTGTAGTCCCAGCACTTGGGAGACTAGGGTGAAAGGAATTATGTTCTTGGAAGGCTCAAGCGGGAGGATTTTGAGTTCAAGGTTGAACTGGGCAACATAATGAGACCTTCTCTTAAAAAAGCAAAGCAAAGGGCTGGGAAGGTGGCTCAGTGGTAGAGCACTTGCCTTGCATGCCTGAGGCCCTAGGATCGATTCCTCAGCACCACATAAGCAAAAAGAAAAAAGCTGGAAGTGGTGCTGTGGTTCAAGTGATAGAGTGCTAGCCTTAAGCTGAAGAGCTGAGGGCCAGTGCTCAGGCCCAGAGTTCAGGCCCCACAACCGTACCCCCCCCCAAAAAAAGCAAAGCAAAACAAAAAAAACTTTATGGAGGAAAAAGACTCAAATAAACTTAAGAACATATAACAAAATCTTCCTAATTGCTGAATCTGGGTATTGGGACAGTGAACTGGTCTCTCTAGTTTTGGCTAGGTTTAAATTTTTTTAAAAACAAAAACTTACTTTAATAAAGGAAGGGCTTAGTGTATAACTAAGTGGTAGAATACATGTGTAGCATGTGAGGCCCTGGGTATGATTCTTATCATTGGGGGAAAAAAAGAAACCACAGAGCTATATTTTTTAATTATTATTATTTTTTGCAGTATTTGGTATTTGAACCCAGAGCTTCATGCTTGCTGGGCTTTTCCATTTGAGCCATATCCCCAGATCTCTTTTCTTTAGTTTTTCTCACATCTTTTGCTGATGTGATCTTCCTACCTAAAAGCCTCTTACATAACTGTGATCACAAATGTGTACCATGATAGCAACCTTATTGTTGGAGATGCAATCTCATTAGCTTTTTGCCCGAGTTAGCCTCAAATCATGATCCTCTTTTCCTCTGTCTCCTAATAGACTTTATGTGACCATGCGTGGCCTAATACTAAAGTTGGTATTATTTGTTGATTCTTGGCTCTTGAGAGCAGGGACTTTCTTTTTGGTTCACTGTTCTTTCTTCTAGCTCCTTGTCCCAAGCCTGGTATACAGAAAATATAAGATGAATAGTTGTATGAATGAATGATTCAGGATTTGTATTCCAGGAGTCAATGTCCCTGGCTGTTCTCTAATTTGTGAGACTCTTGTCTGAGGCCTGCTTACCCAAATTACAGGCTTCTGGAAGAAGGATGGGGCACCTTCGAACATATTTGCATGTTAAACACAATTTTTCACTAGCAACTGGTGCAGTGCGGGTATGTGGATTATAGGAGACCCCAGAAAAAGTGAACTGACAGTGGAGGTCAGAACTTGGCTTTTTAAAAAAAAGTCTAGTGCATGTGCGTGCATGTGTGTGTGTGTGTGTGTGTGTGTGTGTGTGTGTGTGTGTGTGTGTGTGTGTGTGTGTGTGTGTGTGTGTGTGTGTGTTTGTGTGTGTGTGTGTGTGTGTGCACATATGTGTGCTGGTCATGGGGTTTGAATTCAAGACCTGGGCTTTTTTCCTTTCTTTCGTTTTTCTTTTTGTCAGCCTGGGGCACTGTCTCAGTTCCTTTTGCTCAATGCTAGCCCTCTATCACTTGAGCCACAGCACCGCTTCTGGCTTTTTCTTGAGAAATTGAGGTAAGAGTCTCACGGACTTTCCTCCTGGGCTGGCTTTGAACCATGATCTTCAGATCTCATTCTCCTTGAATAACTAGGATTGTAGATGTGAGCCACCAGCAGCCAGCACAGGCCTGGGCCTTTTTGCTCAAAGCTAGTACTCTACCACTTGAGCCATAGTTCTAGATTTTTTTTGGAATTAAGAGTCTCATGGACTTCCCTGCCAGGTCTGGCTTCTAACCATGATCCTCAGATCTTAGTCTCCAGAGTAGTTAGGATTACAGGCATGAGCCACTGGTGCCTGAACAGCAGGCTTCTTACTAAGCAAAGATATACATCAAGAAGATGTGAAGTGTGTGCAAGTCATCTGAGACATACCCATAGGAATATTTCCTTGCTGCATAGCATCCATATCAAAGATCAAAGTCATCACACACATTGCAGTTCATTCTTCGGCCTGTGACCCTGGCAGTGGTCACAGGTAAACTCCATGTTGAACATTTTATGGTCATCTCCATGGCCTTCAGGCTTCACTCCACCTAGACAGAAATGATCAGTGTGAAGTGGATGGAACAGAATGCTTGGAGAAGGGCCACAAAAATCAATCCAAACACTACAGCTGCTCCCATCTATTGTTCAGGAGGGCAGAGTCCACACATATCTTCTGGGGACCAGTTAGCTCTGTCCTGATAACTGAGTGCATAAATGACGTTTTCATGAAATGATAACCCCTTAACAACTTAATAATAACAATACAATTATTAAAAAATATATATTCTCAGCAAAGAGCTCCTGGACAATGTCATACTGCAAAAATCAGTTCCTAGCATGATTGCTGTTTGGCAAACAAAAGCCCCCGGGTAGATTTGTGAGATTTCTCCCATGACTCTCTTTTGACATGAGTTAAGCATCTGTTGGTGCCTCTGCTAGCAAGCACTGCAGAATGATCAGAAGACAATGTGACAAGGGAGTAAGAGGGAATTAAAGGCACGAGACAGGCTGCTCTTGCCTCTTCCTTACTTCATGGCATCTCCAACTTGATTTGGACTCTGCTTTATACATCATATTTTATCGCCTCTATTCTCACTACCATGAACCTGGCCCTGACTCCAATGCCTTTGTGACTACTGAGACTGATTCCTAAGTGAGACTGACACAGACATGCTTTCCTCCTTGAGACCTTGTTATTGTCTCCCTCATTCTCTGCAGACTTCAAATGACTAAACCTAGCATCTTGGGATCTCACAACCTGAGCTCTGCCTGTCTTAATCCATCACTTAGTCGGACAGTCACTCAAGTGTGTCTACCTAAATTCCTTCTAGATGCTCACTTCTGTACTTGGCTTGTTCTACCCTCTGTAGCATTTAGTTCATATCACCTGACTGTGACTTTCTCCAAAAACCAGTACTTATCCCATCTCCTCCATGACAGAAATAGTATAGAAGTGCTGCTATACTACCAAATTTTTCTAGAAAAAGTCTGCACTACTTATTTATTACTCAACACATCACTCTTATACTAACAGTACATCAGGGTAGGGGCTGTATCTTTTACTATAAGATCAACAGACAAGAAGCCACAATGTTCAACATTGTCAGTGTACTTTGCTTCAGTGCATACAAGTCAAATGTACTAAAGAATTTTTTTTGTGTATATATACCACAGATTCTTTTTATTTATTGTGAAAATACTGTACTGAGGGGTGACAATTACATGGGCAAGATAGTGAGTACATTTATTTTATTTTATTTTATATGTGAACATACTGTACAGAGGGGTTACAATTACATGGGCAGGATAATGCGGACATTTCTTACCAAGCATTGCAGCCTCCTCCTTTGTTTACACTTAACATCCCTTCCCAGCCTTCCCCTCCCCCACCCAATCCCAATCCTTCTCCTTCCCCCCTATCCCCCCCACCACACCGACGTTGTAAAGCTCGTTTTGGACATGACAACTTGTACTTCTCATTGTTGCAACAGGTCCACCTGTATCCTTAAACAACTGGTTTTTCCCCATCTCCTCCACAAGTTATACTGACATCAAATATAGTGAAACAGGGTTTATACTGTGGGGAAGGGACATACAATGCAACAAAGAGATAATCTTATAAATGCGTTGGAAACACATGCATGATAGAAAAAAAACATTAAAATACATATCTAAAGGTTCATTTTCCTGACATCACATTATCTGACCTTTTCCGCTTGACTCATACATATACTAGATATTGCAAATAAAGGAAACCATGGGACCTATGTTTCTTTGGGCCTGGCTTACTTCACTTAATATAATTTTTTCCAAGTTTTACCAATTCCTAACAAATGGGACAATGTCATTCTTTCTGATGGATGCATAAAATACCATTTTGTATATATACAACATTTTCTTGATCCATTCATCTACTGAGGGGCATCTAGGTTGGTTCCATATCTTAGCTATGGTAAATAATGCTGCAATAAACATAGTTGTGCTGGTAGCTTTAGTGTGGTCTTGTTTGTAAACATTTGGGAAAATGCCCAAAAGTGGGATTGCTGGGTCATAGGGGAGCTCTATATGAAGTCATTTGAAGAAACTCCATACTGCTTTCCAAAGTGGTTGAACAAGTTTACATTCTCACCAACAATGAAGTAAGGTTCCTTTCTGTCCACATCCCCTCCAGCATCTGTTGTTGTTAGAGTTCTTGATTTTTGCCATTCTAACTGGAGTGAGGAGATATCTCAAAGTTGTTTTGATTTGCATTTCTTTTATGGCTAGGGATGTTGAACATTTCTTCATGTGTCTATTGGCCATGCTTCTTTCTTCTACAGAGAAGTTTCTCTTTCAGGCTTTCACCCACATATTTATTGGGCAGTTTTTTCTTTGAGGATTTGTTGTTGGAGGGTTTAATTTTTTGAGTTCCAAGTATATTTTAGATATGAGACCCTTGTCCATTGTTTGGCCCTGCAGAAGCTCTGCAACTATATGCAATCCCATTTGTCCAACCTTTCTTTGATTTGTTGTGTTTCCAGGTCTCTATTCAGAAAATTTCGGCCTGAACCAAGGAGACCTGGGGTTTCTCCTATTCCATCCTGTAATGTTTTCAGAGTGTCTGCTTTGACTTCAAGGTCTTTGATCCATTTGGAGTTTATTCTGGTGCAGGGTGAAATATAAGGATCGAGCTTTAGTTTTCTACATGTAGTTAACCAATATTGCCAGCACCATTTACTGAAGAGGCTGTCTTTCTTCCATTCTATTGTTTTAGCTCCTTTATCGAAGATTAGATGGCTATAGGTCTGTAGGTTCATTTCTGGGTTTTCAATTCTATTCCATTGGTCCTGAGGTCTGTTCTTATGCCAATACCCAGCTGTTTTGATTACTATGGCTTTATAGTAGAGTATGAAATTTGGTATTGATATTCCTCCAGCAGTGTTCTTTCCGTTGAGTAGCATTTTTGTTATTTGGGGTCTTTTATTGTTTCATATGAATTTTTGGATTGCCTCTTCTATTTCCTTGAAGAATGAGGTTGGAATTTTGATAGGTATTGCTTTGAATTTGAAGATAGCCTTGGGAAGTATTGCCATTTTCACGATGTTATTCTTTCCAATCCCGGAGAATGGGAAGTTTTGCCATTTTTTAAGTTCTGTGTTGATTTCCTTTTCCAAGGTTTTAAAGTTTTCATCATAGAAGTCCTTCACTTCTTTGGTTAAGTTAATTCCTAGGTATTTTATTTTCTGTGGGGCTATTACAAATGGATTTGATTTCCTAATTTCAGCCACACTTTTCTCATTGTTGGCATACAGAAAAGCCATTGATTTTGGGGGGTTAATTTTATAACCTGCTACTATGCCAAAGTTTTGAATCAACTTGAGTAATTTGGGAGTGGAGTCTATGGGATTCTTTAAATACAAGATCATGTCATCTGCAAAGAGGGAGAGTTTTATTTCTTCTTTCCCTCTTTGGATCACATTTATGTCTGCATCTTGTCTTATTGCTGTGGCTAGGCATTCTAATACCAGATAGCAGAGAAGTGGAGAGATTGGCATCCTTGTCTTGTTCCTGAGTTAAGAGGAAATGGCTGTAGTTTTTCACCATTGAGTATAATGCTGGCTGTAGGTTTGTCATATACAGCCTTTATTGTATTGAGGAATGTTCCATGGATTCCTAATTTTTCCAAAACCTTCATCATAAAGGGGTGTTGGATCTTGTTGAATGCTTTTTCTGCGTCTATTGAGATAACCATGTGGTTCTTATCCTTGCTCCTGTTTATGTGATGAATAGTATTAATTGATTTGCGTATATTGAACCAGCTTTGCATCCTTGAAATGAATCCTGTTTGATCAGGGTGTCTGATTTATAGATGAATTGTTGAAGTCGATTGGCCAAAATTTTGTTGAGAAGTTTTGCATCAAAGTTCATCAAAGAAATTGGTCTATAGTTCTCTTTCTTTGATGAGTCCCTGCCTGGTTTTGGGATGAGTGTTTTGATGGCTTCATAGAATGTGTTCGGTAGTGAGCTTTCTCTTTCAATTTCATTGAAGAGCTGGAGGAGTATTGGTGTGAGCAGGCCTTGTAACATTCCGCTGTAAAACCATCTGGTCCTGGACTTTTCTTAGCTGGGAGGTCTCTTATTGCTGTTTCTATTTCAATGCTTGATATCGGCCTGTTAAGATAGTTTAACTCATCTTGGTTTAGTTTTGTCATATCAATATTTGCTAGGAAAAGCTCCATTTCTTTCAAGTTCTCAAAATTATTAGTATAAAGTTTTGAGAAATATTCCCTTATAATGTTCTAAGTCTTGGTTGTTTCCCTGGTGATGTTTTCATTCTCATCTCTTAGTTTATTAATTTGGGTGTGTTCTCTTCTTTTTCTTATAAGACTTGCAAAGGGTCTGTCCATTTTGTTAAGTTTTTCGAAGAACCAACTCTTTGTTTTATTGATTCTTTGTATAGCTTTTTTGGATTCTAATTCATTTAATTCTGATTTAATTTTAATCATTTCTTTCCGTCTACAGGATTGGGGTTTATCTTGCTGCTCTTTTTCAAGGAGGTTAAGATGTGTCATTAAATTGTTAGATTCAGATCTTTCCAATTTGTTGATGTAGGAGCTCAGAGCTTTAAACTTGCCTCTGAGTACTGCCTTTGCTGTGTCCCAGAGGAGCTGGCAATTTGTGTGTTCATTTTTGTTGAATAGCAAGAACATTTAAATTTCCTTTCTAATCTCTTCCATGACCCACTCATGATTCAGCAGTGTGTTGTTCAGCCTCTATGTGATACCGGACTTTCTTTGGTGGCTTTTGGTGTTGAGTTCTAATTTTATTCCGTTGTCCTCAGAGAGAATGCAAGGTATAACTTCAATGTTTCTGAATTTAGACAAGTTTGCTGTGTGGCCTAAAATGTGGTCTATTTTAGAAAACGTTCCATGTGCTGCTGAAGAAAACGTGTATTCTGATGCTGCTGGGTGAAATGTTCGGTAAATGTCTGTTAAGTCTAGTTGATCTATGCAGCTGTTTAGATCTGCGGTTTCTCTGTTGAGTTTTTGCTGAGTTGATCTATCTAGTGGGGAGAGTGGTGTGTTAAAATCCCCAACATTTAATGTCTTTGGATCTATATGGGATTTGAGGGAAAGTAGTGTTTCTTTGATAAATTTGGGTGCTCCCTTGTTTGGCGAATAGATATTTAGAATTGTAATATCCTCCTGAAGGAGGGATCCTTTAATTAGTATGTAGCGACCTTCTTTATCTCTTCTCACGAATTTTAATTTGAAGTCTATTTTATCTGATATTAGGATTGCAACTCCCGCCTGTTTATGGGGGCCGTTTGCTTGGTAGATTTTGTTCCAGCCTTTAACATTGAAAATGTGTTTGTTTTTACGGGCAAGATGTGACTCCTGCAGGCAGCAGATAGAAGGGTCTTGTTTTTTAATCCAACTAGACATTCTATGTCGCTTAATTGGAGAGTTCAGTCCGATAACGTTAAGAGATAGGACTGAGAGGTATTTGGGAGTTCCTGCCATGTTATCCACCTTCTTGGGGGCTGTGAAAACTGGGTTCTTCCTATGGTTCTTGGATTCTCAGTTTGGGTGCAGTTTCTTGGCCTTTATTGTGGTCTTGTTGGTTTTCTATGTGTAGGACATCTTTAAGAATCTTTTGTATGGCTGGTTTGGTGGAGATGTATTGTTTCAATTTTTCTTTGCTATGGAAGGTTTTTATTTGGCCTTCAGTTATGAAGGAGAGTTTAGCTGGGTACAGTATTCTTTGTTGATAGTTGTTTGTTATTAGGGCATGGCATACATCATTCCAGGCTCTTCTTGCTTTGATTGTCTCTGCTGAGAAATCTGAGGTGATTCTAAGTGATTTCCCTTTATAAGTGGTTAACCGTTTCTCCTTGACAGCTTTAAGGATCTTTTCCTTGGTCTGAGTTGATCCTGTGTGGATTATAATGTGATGGTGGGATGTCCTATTCTGGTCTGGTCTATTTGGGGTTCTAAAAGCTTCTTGTATCTGAATAGTGCTATCTTTTTGTATGTTTGGGAAGTTCTCTGCTAGGATCCTGTTAAACAAATTTCCTAGACCATTAACTTCTATTTCTAGGTGCTCCTCTACACCGACTATCCTTAAGTTAGGCCTTCTGATGGTGTCTTCCAGGTGTTGGATAGATCTATCATATTTCTAGGACTTGTCTTTTATGGTTGTTTGTTCTTTCTCTATAATATCTACGCTGTCTTCAATCCCTGAGATTCGATCTTCTGCATGGTCTAACCTGCTGTCAATACTCTCTACTTTGTTTTTTTTTAAATCTCTTTTCCTTCTAAATGGTCAGCTTTGATGGCTTCAAATTCTTTGTTGAAGCTCTGTTTTAGGTCTTGTATGAATTTCTTTACTTCCTTAATTTGGTGTTCAGTGTTTGTTCTCAAATCACTTAGTTGATTGGTTATGGTTTCTTTGGACCCCTATTCCTTCTGTTGGGTTCCATTCAGCATTCCCTTTGTGGTCTCCCTGACTTCCTTCAGCTCTTTGTTAATGGATTCCATGAATGCCTTTAGTGATCTTTGTGTGTTCTCTACCTGGTCTCTCAATTCCTGTATTACTCTTTGATTAGCTTCCTCGTGTTTGTGGGATTCCTGCAGTTCTCTTTGAGTGTTCTCAGCCTGCTCACGCTATTCATCCCTTTCTCTTGAGTATTCTCAAGCTGCTCACGCAAATCCTGTATCAGTTTTTGAGTAGCTTCCTCACACTTATGATATTCCTGTATAAACTTTTGGGATGCCTCCTCTCTCTCCCTATCATGCTCATACAGAGTCCTTTGTAAGTTGTCAAACTTTTCATTTGTCATGTTTGCCAGCAGTGTTTGTAGAGCTACTTGGGAACTCTCCTGTGGATCATTTATTATCTGTTCTGTCCCCTGATTATCAAGATTGGGAATTAATATACCAGGATTTGCCATTTTTCTTGTGTTTTTCCGGCTTACTCTGACCATTTGAGATGAAAATAGCACCAGTTTTGTGCTAGAACCCTATCTTAAGGCAACCATAAACCAGAGTTTGCATTTGTACAGTCAATAGTCTACAGATACAATCTAGTTCAACAGATACATCTATTCAACATCAAACAACTATATGTTAATGAGCTTTGAACCACAGAGAAGTATTTGGAAACCAGAAATTATTAGGGTTAGGGAGAGATGTGGGTAAAAAATAGGAATAGATTGGTGTGGGGAGGCACAGGGAGAGTTAACTATGTCCTAATCTCAATGCAGGAAATAGGTTGGGTAGGATGCAAGTAGAGAGAGAGAGAAAAAGAAGAAAGGGAAAGGGAAATGAAAAGAGACCAAAAAAAATATAAACTTAAAAATTAATATTATTATGGAGAAAAAAAAAGACAAGCTATTTAGAGAGGAATGTGAATATATTGAGAGAAGGGGAGGGACATAGAGGAGTTGGGAAAAACTTAACAAAATGCTTAAAATATTATATAGGTATAAAGAGGTAGTACTGCTATTAAGGAATTGAAGTCTCAGAGGTTTTGAATTGAGTAATAAATTTGTGGATTAAGTGTGTACACAATGGGGGATAGGGTCTACTTGTTAAGTAAGGGTATATCTGAGGATGTGCAGGACAAGAGTTAAGTCACGTAAAGCAGAACAAAAGAGAGGAAAAGGTGAAAAGAATAAGAAAGGGAGAAATAAAGATCAGAAGATCAGTAGAGCTAAACAAAAAACAAAAAGATAATTTAAAAAAGAAAGAAAAAGAGAAAGAAGACAAGAAAAGATAGGAAAACGCACATTCAAGTATTCCTAAAATAAAAATTATAAGAGAAAAAAAAGTTTCTGGAAAACAATTTTATTCAAAAAAGGAAAAAATTAAAGATTAATAAAAGTTTTAGAAAAAAACAATTATAAATATATAAGGTACCAAAAGAAGAAGAAGAATAAGAAGAAAAAATTTCTTTGATTTTTTTTTTTGGTTTTTTTGGGAGGGGTGGGAAGAATCCTATATCTCCTTTTTGTCTGTAACCAGCCTCTTGTTGGAGTCTCTGGTCAGCTTGGGGTCCTGTGGCTTGATTGTTTTCTTAAGTCAGTTTGTTCGATCAGGCAGAAAAATGCTCTGTTTTACCCAAGATTTTGAGATCCCCCTCCCTGGTTAGTTTTCTGGGAGGGTGATCTGCTTTGAGAATCACAAATGAGGGGGATGCAGTGATGAGGCTAGGTTCTGGGTAGAGTTGAGGCCTTTCAACAAACAGTTGCTTTTCCCTCGGGCTATTTTGTGAAAAACTCACAGCGCCCAGCCTGGAGCCATTCTCAGGGTGTCTGTATTTCAATTGATTGTGGAGGCTGCTAGAGGGAGGGGCAGTCTCTGGCTCTGGTTACCCAGAGCGGAAAGCCACTCTTATGGCTGGCGCCTGAGCTGGGTGACTTTTCCCTGGATGGAGCTGAGTCTGGCAGGTCACTTTGCCGTTAAGTTCTTGTGACCTGCTCAATGACTCATTTTATTCCAAGGCCTGAGTTGGAGCTAGCAGCTCCTCTGAGCTTTGTCGGTATCCAAGATGGAGATCACTGTTGCTGGGGGGGAAGGGGTGGCCTTCCCTCCTCTGCTCCCTGAGATGGAGTGAGGACGTCAGGCTTGTACTCACGCCGAGTCTTGGATCCTGGGTCGTCTCTGGTCTGCAAACTGCAGGATGAAGATGTCCGCCCCTTTTCAGTTCTTGCTGGTGTTGAGTAGAATCCGCTCCCCCACTGCGTCTGGCTTCTTCGTCCCGGACTCTCTGTGGCTCAGGTATGGGTGCCCTGCAGTTGCCGCCGCGACCCTGCTGCCACCGTGGCGGCTGCTGGCAAGCGCTCAGATGTGTCTCCTTGCCTTGGCTTCCCCTCTCTTGCCTAACTCTCTGTCCTGTGATGGCACACTTGGTGTGATTCTCTGGCTTAGGACTGTTCACTGGAACTCTAAAACTGCTTTCTATGCAAGAGCTTGTTCAGATTCCAGCTTCTCCTCCGCCATCTTCCCCCTAAAAATTTTTTAAAGTTTACATATATTCATACATACATACATATATACACATACATATATGTGTGTATGTATATTTTTTATTTGAAGTCAATAAATTTTATTTAATCATTTTTACATGTTGTAATTCCTTCACTGCCCATCAAACTGATGCTCAAGATTTCTCTTGAAATCTAAGGGAGCCCTTTTTGAAGCAAACAATTTTCAAGCCAGCCATACCACTGCTCGGGAGGCCAAAATCTAGTTGCTATGTTCAAATGGCCAACCAAAAGCAGAAACTCTGATCAGCCCTGCCACAAATCTTTTATTAGGGCTTCTTTTAGCACTATTACAGAATTACTGATGACACACCTAAAATCTTTGAAATGTCATTTTGCAAGCAAATTTTGGGATCACTTTTTAAGTCCAACAGCTTGATTCAACTGCTGAATGCCTGCCTAGAGAAAGAAAAGCATTTGCTGAAAAGATCAGTTATCCTAAGTATTATCAATATGAATTGTGAAACTGCATATATTGTATCAATAGAAATACCAGGTTTACCATGGACAAAGCCAAGAAAACCAACGATGCCAGATATTGAGTTTCTATTGCACTGTCCTTTGAACACATCAGCAGGAGGTATTGCTGAATGCAAGTACCATACAGTGTAATGTAAGTGTGTGTGTGTGTGTGTGTGTATATATATATATATATATATATATATATATATATATATATATATATATATATGTCGTGGGGTTTGAACTCTGGGCCTGGGCACTCTCCCTGAGCCTCTCTGTGCTCAAAGATAGCCTTCTACAACTTGAGCCACAGCACCACTTCCAGCTTTTTCTGTTTTTCTGAGGAATCGAATCCAGGGCTTCATGCATGAGAGGCAAGCACTCTATCCTTAAGCCACATTCCCAGCCCCAATGTGAAGTTTTTAAGTGGCAAGATCACATAAAATAATAACAATTATTACTATTGAGTATGGCATACTCAAGTCTATGAAGTTTACCTAGGAAGCAAGTTTTGCAGAGATCCATGTCACTGCATTAAAGACACCGGTAGCAGTGCTAGGGGAGCAATCTCATGACATCCATCACAAGAGATGTCCATATTTAGCATGTCACAGTAGCGAGCAATGAACATGGGCATCTGTAAGTTCTAGTCCAACCAGACTAGGAAGGGGGACCTGAGCTGATCCTGATCCATCCCTCCCAGCCACCCCTCACCCATTGAAGACTTTAGGAAGAACTATTTCTAGGTGGTGGAGCAAGGCAGAGGCACCATGGTCTTTTACAACCAGAACGTGGATAAAGAGGACAGACCACACACATGATCCCAGTGGCCCGTGAGCTCAACCTTTATTGTGGAAGTAGAGGAATCAGAATGGATTTCTCAGGGACCGTCCCCCAACAGAAATCCATGTTTCTCCTGCAAAAGTTCTGACTCTGTCACGTGCACATTGATTTGTATAACACACCAGATAGGGACCTGTGTGTCATACACACACATGCACACACACACACACACTCAGCCATCATGGGTTTGTGTCACCTAGCTACCCACCCTGGAAATGATCATCCCACCTAAACTCAGCAGACGAAGCAAAGCCTATTCCCTGTCGGTGGATTGACTACATCTCCCTTTTGAGCTCTCCTAATGAGTGATCCAAGCGGTGAAGACAAATGCAAATTTTCTTGCAGATAAACAGTCATTGAACATTCTGAAATAGAATGGTCTCCAACATGACAACAGTCCTGGGGTTTGAACTCAGGACCCTTAGCGCGCTGTCCCAGAGCTTCTTTTTTGCTCAAGGCTGGGCATTCTACCACTTTAGCCACAGCACCACTCCTGGCTTCTGTGTGTGTGTGTGTGTGTGTGTATGTGTTATAATGAGGAATTGAACGCAGGGCTTCATGCATGCTAGGAAAGCACTGTACCACATTTTGTGCCCTAGGGTAATGTTTTGTTTTGTTGTTTTAAATTTTCATTGTAAATGCATTGAACAGGGGAGTTACAGTTAATAAGAGAAGTAATGAGAGCCAGTCACCTGTGGCTCATGCCTGTCATTCCAGCTACTCAGGAGGAGGCTGACATCTAGAGGATCATGGGCAAACTGGAAGTCCTGCCATATTTGTGGTTCAGTGTGGTACTGAGCACCAGCCTGGATCTGAAGAAGCTAGGGGACAGTGCCCAGGACCCAGAGTAAAAATGGTAGAATGCTAATCTTGAGCACAAAAAGCCCAGGGCCATAGTGTGTTTTGAACTCAGGGCCATGGATTACTGTACCTGAGGTTCTTCAGCTCTAGCCTGGACACTACCACATTGAGCCTTAAATATAGCACAACTTCTGGTTTGTTGGTAGTTTCATGAGCGATCATAATCTCAAGGACTCTCCTTGCCCTAAGGCTGGTGATCCTATCAGATCTCAGCCTCCTCCTGAGTAACCATACTTGTCTAGGCTGCATTGAATTATGCATCTTCCTGATTTCCTTGTCATGTCCAAAACGAGCTTTACAACATCGGTGCAGGGGGGGGGGAGTGGGGGGGAAGGAGAAGGATTGGGATTGGGGAGGAGGGAGGGGCTGGGAAGGGACGTGAAGGGTAAACAAAAGGAGGAGGCTGCAATGCTTGGTAAGAAATGTACGCATTATCCTGCCCATGTAATTGTAACCCCTCTGTACACTATGTTCACAAATAAAATTAAATTAAAAAAAAAAGAAAAAAAAAAAGAAAAGGGACAGAGTCTGACTGAGGAGAAGCTCGCCCGAGAGGAACCTCTGGTTTCCAGCTTCCAACACATCCTGGAAACAGGCGAGTTTCCAGGATCCTCTTCCCTCCAGAATACCCCCAAATCCTGAAATTGAAATCCTTCCCCTAAGAGCCCTGGCCTTGGTCCAATCAAACCTCTTTCCATAATCCTGTAATTTTTTTTGTTTAATTTCTTCTCCCTCGTCCTGTTTTTCTTTTTTTTTTTTTTAAATTTCTCCCTACAGATTATTGTCCCCAGGAATAAGGACCCAGCCTGTTCGTGGAAGCCCTTTATTCTGGGTGTATAATGTTCCAGGTTGGAATTAAAAATTCGCTCTCGAAGGAGGCTGTGGTCATAATTCACGTGTCCAAAATGAGTGTTTTTTTTGGGGGGGTGGGTCACTTGGGGAAGAAGAAAGACAGAATGATGTGGGACAGGAAGCAGTGGGATTTCTTTCTTCTCTGCTCACTTCCTTCCTCACAGGTAGACTTCCCTTCACAGGCAGAAACTTGTCCAGGAATCTGCTTCCCACCCCCACACACCCCATTCCAGCAGAATAGTCCTCTGGGAAGTTGAACAATCCTTGCTTTCCAGAAGTTTTTTGTTTTTTGCTTTTTTTTTTCCTCTCCTACGAGGTCATCTATCTTGACTTCCAGCTTTGCTACTTCCTCCTCCTCATCCTCCTCCGCCCCTTCTCCTGAAATTTGTGCTCCCACAATACTTAACCTAGTGATCCAGTAAACCACATCCTAAACATATCATTCTTACATGGATGATTGACTCAATGTCCCCTGCCCAGCCCATTCCAATGGAATGATTGGACAAACTGAATTCTAGAAAAGAACCCTAGAGTAGTTATTATTATTATTATTATTATTATTATTATTATTATTATTATTATTATTATTATTCAGAATAACTCCAGGCTCACACCTGCCATCCTAGCTACTCAGGAGGCTGAAATCTGGAGGATCGTGGTTCAAAGCCTGATTTCTCTCCTTACCCAACCATCAGAACCTAGGAATGCAGAGGATTGGGTTAGACTCAAACTACACCCTTTGGTCCATTCGTTGTTCAGTCCAAGGTGGAGATGGAGTAAGAATTATTTCTTATTAGCCCATGAAACAGGAGGAAATCACAGTGTGTGCTTTTCCTGGGTCCATCCCCAGACTCACAGGGATGCCCACCCCAAAAATATTAGCCGTAATTCAACATGGGTCCCCAAGAACTCAGGCTCACTCGACATCAGTGGTAGAGATTTTAACTCTGGTCATGCGAGTGGTGGCACAAGAAACCAATAAAGGCGCTGGAAGGGTTGGGAGAGAGAGCGGGGAAACTTCCACCAGGTCCAGGCAGAAGAGGGTTTAGAACCAAACTTCTGGGCTGGGCCAGATGAAGGTGTGTACAGTGAGCACAGGGCAGAGAGAGAGGAAATAGTAGAGGTGAGCAAGGGGGTGTGTGGGTGGAGAGCACTCAGAACTGACCTCAGGGTCTTGGGGGTGGAGAACTTGTCATAGTCTGAGTGAAAGGTGATGGGGCAGAGGAGGAAGTGAGTTCAGAGGAAGAAGTGAGCTCAGTGGGTGAGGAAGTGACTTCAGAGGAAGAGACAGTGGTCTTAGAGGCACAGGAAGTGAGCTCAGAGGAAGAAGTGAGTGAAGCCCCGGGGGGGCTGGTCAGTCTGAAGGAGGCATGATGGGGCAGAGGAGGAAGTTCCCCAGATGGTTAGGAAGTGACTGCAGAGGAAGAGGAAGTGGCCTCTGAGGAAAAGGAAGAGGAAATGGCCTCAGAAGAAGAGGAAGTGGCCTCAGAGGGAGAAAGTGACTGTGGGACCTGTGGGGGACCCATCATTGTCTGCAGGAGGCATGATGAGGCAGAAGAGGAAGCTCTTCAAATGCTTAGGAAGTGACCTCAGAGGATGAGGTAGTACATTCAGAGAAATAGGAAGTGAGCTCTGAGGAAAAGGAAGCACACTAAGAGGAAGAGGAAGTGAGCTCAGAAGAAGAGGAAGTGACCTCAGCAGAAGGGAAAATGATCTCAGAGGAATAAAAATCACCTCTGATGCTTAGGAAGTCACCTCAGATGCTTAGGAAGTTACCTCAGAGCCTGAGATTCTTTGCCTACTCAATGATTGATGGTGACAGGTGTTTCTTTACTGGTTTGGGGCTGGTGATCTCTGCTAAGGCTACAGTGCTTCCTACTTAGCAATGGAGAACGTTGTGTCCCTCCTGGGGAAAATTCCTGTACATCCTCCCCAGCTGTGTGATTTCAGTCTGTGATCCCCCCTTCAGGGGTCAGTTTTCAAAGATTGTCCATAGGCTGCCCCAGGTGATTGAAGTCCAGACTCGAACTTCCTCCCTGGACACACATCATGATGAACTAATGTGCAGAATTGGAAGACAATGAGAGAGAGAGAGAGAGAGAGAGAGGGGGGGGGGAGGGAGAGGGAGAGGAAGAGAGGGAGAGAGGGAGAGAGAGAGGGGGAGGGAGAGAGGGAATAATTTTCTGATGGAGGAAATGACACAGACAGACAGCCAATATTCACTTGGATTCCTTCAAGAAAAACTGTGATCCTCGTATGGACTAGAGTATTTGGGGTGACTTGGTTTGTTTTTTTTATTGTTGTTGTTTGTAAATGACATGTGTGGGATTAGAACTCAGGGCCTGGGGGTGCTGTCCATGAATTTTTTGTTTGGTTCCAGACTGGCCTTCAATCACCTGAGCCATACAGCTCCATCTTCCAGTTTGGGGTTATTAATGGTCGGGCATGGGGGGTCAAGTCTCAATAGACATTTCCTGCTAGAGCTGAGTTTGTCCTTCAGCAGCTTCTATTCCCTTCAAGATGGGCAAAAGAGAAAGAGAAAATAGGAATGGTTGCTACTATTACATAGGAAAATGACATTTTTAAGAAGTCGGCCTGTGTCTTGAAAGTTTGGTGTCTTTCTGTTGTCTAGAGGCAGAAAGTTTTGCCCTTCCTGGTGAGGAATGTCAGAGGAATTGAACCTACACACCCAACTTAGTGAATATTTGGGGAAATTGAGACTGTAGCCTCATCAAAATGAGGCCTTAGGAATACCAGGAGCCTTCAACATGGGAAGACTTCCTCCATGTCCCACTACAAATAGCCCTCAACCCACAATGCAGGTGCTAGGCTTCGACTCTGTCAACGGAAGAGGACATTGGGAGGCCTCTTCTTTATTTCATAGGATACACACTGAGTTCTCACACTTATCTTCATTCCTCTAACTTAACTTCACTTGACCCCACCACACCTATTTCAAGTCCCCACTTCCATTTGTTTACTTGGTTGAATTTTTATTCTTTCTAAGGAATTACACTCTTTACTATAAGCCTTGAATCTACAGTACTTCCATAATACATGTGTGCGTTGACTTGCATGCCACCCAGCACATCAAATAATCCATGCACACTCTGTATTATATGGGGTATACTACACCAGAACACCAATGCATTCCCTGCATGGCTCGAAAAGTACATCATTTTCTCAACACAAACAAGAAGATCTGTAATTGCACAGAGGACAATCTCAAATGCAAATGAGCATACTTCCAGAGATCATCTCTTCAGTCCTTTCTAAATCTGAGAAAGTCTGATCAGCAAAAGCCTTGACATACATAATAAGGTCAATAAATAATGTAATATTTGCTTATGTGATACAGTAGTAATGTAACATTTGTAATAAAAGATGCTGAAATCTGGCTGTTTATTTGTATTTTGCTCACAAATACACTGACTGGTGTCAAGTTGAGGTTGACAGGTGAGTGTTACGTGACATCCTTCAGAAATCAATAGGAAACAAGGCCCAAGAGAGACAGTACTTGGTCATTTGTCCTAATGGCCACTTAACAAGGTCTACCTAAGGTCAGATAACAATTAGACTGATCCTAAGAAGATTTTTCTGGAAGGACTCCATTGGAGAAAGTTGGGATGAAATTCACACAGAGGAAAGCCAGGGAAAGAAATATTAAACTGAAATCCCTTCCATGTGAGATTCTAATCCTGTTGCTGGATAGACATCAAAAGTTGGACTATACACTGAAATTTTCCATGGTGTGGATTTCAAAGGTCGGAGAATGTACTGAAAATCTACATGTAGACATGAAATACATTCTGAATGAGAACAGTTTCTTAGTGAAGAGTGTGTTAGTTCTGCCTGCGATGAGAAAGAGTAATTAAGTAATACCACGACCACTACCTTTAGGACAGCATTTGCAAAAGACTTCATCCTAAACGAAGAGGTCACTGAGGATCTGAACTTATACTGCGGAGCATAATTTGGGTCTATATTGTGTAGCTTATTTTCCATAAGTCCTACTTGAGCTAATGTTTGTACTCTATTGTAACCCAGAAAATCATTTGAAAGCAGATGTCTAATAAAGAACTAGAAATGGCAATAAAAGACATGAAGAAATGCCAAAAAGAAAAACAAAAAACAGACAAGAATCCTATATATATATATATATATATATATATATATATATATATATATAATAAAGCATCTGGGTGGGTAGAGGAGGGAGGGGTGAGAATGTTCGAAGGGTAACATTGATAAAAATGTATTCTATTCAAAAACTGCTTTTATAAAAATAATGCATCCTTTGTGCAACTACTTTATGATCATAAATATGTAGAAATACATAAAAAATAAAGCAATATGAAATAAGGAACTCCTTTGTGAGTCTTGATGACTTTACCACAATCCTAGGGTAAGAGAGTTGGTAGGATTTGTGTCTCACCCTTACAGGATTTGAAACTAGGGTGCTCTTCTCTGCTTGCATTAATTGTGTTGGTGCATAAAAAAGTACTGAACAACATGTTAGATGACCGCAAGCCATTGGGAAATGCAATAGTTAATGTAGATACATATATATTTACATTTAGTTATATATCGTTATATGTAAATAAATATGTAAAGTTTATATATATATATATATATATATATATATATATATATATATATATATATATATATATATATATATATATATATAAAACCTTTATTCCAACAAGAACACAGGGAATTTTCATGGAAGGGTCAATCAGAAAATAGGATTAAGCAAGAAGGAAGAAGGAAGTAGTTCAAGGCTGACACTGACCTTATCTTGACTTCAAAAGATGCTGCCTTTTCCAGGTGTAACAAAGGTGTCCCAAAGACACCAGGTGTCTTTAGTGTATCTGGAACACTTTAGGCATCCATCAAAAAGAAAGGAAAATGATTTATTCAGTGCGAATAGCAAAGCTAGATTTGCACTGGGTGAAAGATGAATTATTTTTGTGTTCAGAACCAAAGCATCTGAAAAACAAGCATAGGACTAACCTCAGAACAAAGTCATTATCTCATGAACATTTTGAAAAAATGTCCATGTTTCTGTTTCTGAGAAGCTTATGAACATCAAATACTTTTTTTTGTTTGTTTGTTTTTTGGGTCCGGTCGTGGGGCCTGAACACTGGGCTTGGACACTGTCCCTCAGCTCTTTAGCTCAAGGCTAGCGCTCTAACACTTGAGCCACAGCACCACTTCCAGGTTTTTTCCTTTTGCTTATGTGGTGCTGAGGAATGGAATCCAGGGCCTCATGCATGCAAGGCAAGTGCTGTAACACTGAGCCACCTTCCCATCCCCTCAAATATATTTTATCTCCAGGCTACCAGACCTCCAGTGGGACTGACTGATATTTAAAAATATCTATAAATGATAAATGGAGCGGCTAGGAAACTGGCTTAGTGGTAGAATGCTGGCCTAGCATGCATGACGCCCTGGGTTTGATTTCTCAGTATACAACATTCACAGAAAAAGTCAGAAGTGGTGCTGTGACTGAATTGGTAAAGCCTTGAGCAAAAGAAGCTCAAGGCTCTGAGTTCAAGCCCCAGGACTGTCAAAAAAAGATAAATACTTTTGTCAATTGGTGGTACAACTATTTTCTTTAGATATCAGGGACTGTGAGAAGGTAAAAAATATTGAGATAAATGGGCCTTGGGCCACCAGAAATATGTTTGTGTTGCACCCATCTATTGCATGAAGAAATTTGATGCAAAAATAAAAATAAAAAAACAAAAAACTTCTGATCAGTCAAGATGGAGAAATCAGACCACCGAATTCATACAGAAATCTGTCCAGATCCATTGTGTATCCATGACATGCAACTTTCTGTCTTTTCTGAGAGTGTTTTCTCCTGGTTTCCTTCTGCTCCACATGAACAACCATACTGGATGAATGAATAGCATGGGAAGAACAAATCAATAGGACCATATTCCTGAATCAGGTTAAGAATTGCCATTTGTGCCTTTTTCCTGTGCTTTTCTTTCTTCAGCAAGAAATGTAATCTGAGAGAAGCATGGTAGGCCTGCAATTTATGTTATACATGATTTGTTGATGATTGGATGTCATCCCATGATTGGATTGAAGGGGGAGGCTGCTATCTTGGATTGCAGAGCAATGTTCTTTGGGTTCCACCAAGGTCATAGAGACAAGCTACACCCTCCTTTCCCCGCCCCCCTGCCCTTGCAAGGTAGAAGTAGAGACCCATGGATGTAGATAACCAATCTCCTGACCTAACTAGGACAGAAGGAGGAGGAAGAGCCATGCCTGTCCTTGCAACCCCTGCCTCCCATTGTTCTCCTTAAACCACCTTGAAGGTCACTGGGATCCACTTTATTTTCCTCTAAGCTAATCCAATTAGTCTGAGAATCCCAGTCACTGCCCATCCACCCCCTTTCTGCCAGCGAGGGACAGTCAGAGAACAATTTCAGGAGGACAAATGGTCATTATGAATCAGGCCTGTGGATCAATGGTATAAAAGGAGGGAATCTATTCATATTCTCTCTACCACACCTGTCCTGCTCTGAGCTTCTGTAGGACAAGGACAACCAGCATCAACATGATGAAGGCTCTGCACTTACCCTGCTGTTTGGTGAGGCCTGTGCAGGCCAAAGATCTCAGGTCCAGCCATCAGAGGGATCCCTGAATGGGCATGTTCATCTTGCATGGCCCGTGTGTGTGTTTGCGTGTGTGTGTGTGTGTGTGTGTGTGTGTGTGTGTGTGTGTAAAATGTGCCAGTTTTGTGTGTGTATGTGCATTTGTGTGTAAGAGAGAGAGATTCTGTTTGATAACATGTGGATTCAATGTGTCTTCATAATCAGGAAAATGCCTTTGCACCTTTCAACTCCCTGTCGTGTGACAAAGGTGTCCTCTTCAATCCAAAAGCTAAGGCAACAGTATCGTTATTAGACTGGATCACATGTCGTGCCTACATGGAATCCCTAACTCACTCTCCACATGCAATGGTTCCCAAGCATGTCTCTCTCGGTCCTGGTGTCACAGTGTGGGAGACTCCACACAAATTGGCAAGGCCTGGCCTCATTTTCTTCTCTTGCCCAGTCAGGAATGGCTTCTTTGGTGCTGGATAAAGGGAACTGAGGGGAATCAGGAGAGTGCTGGCCTTTTGCCTTTGGGACATGGGTCATTTACGTGATTGGCAAGTGGCACACCCTAGCCATCTTTGTGGACAAGCCAGAGAAGATCCAGGAGGGCAGACCCTTGAGAGGCCTGCTCTGACATATTAAGGCTCCTGAAGGTGGTAAACCCATGACCGTGGACTTTTATAACAAGTAGGCAAAACCTTCTCTCTCATTCCCTGCCTCCATACCTCTCCAGAATTGATTGACAGAGCCTGTGGCTTCTCACATATCTGGGACATTTGATCCTGCATGCAGACAGGGACATATTTAGATAATGACATCATTGCTGGTTTCAATCCATGAATGGATAGTATGAGCTCTGTGGAGACCACACTGTCTGGAAGAGCATTCTAGAAGAATCCTCTTCCCTTGACACTAGCACAAAACTATGCAACTAACAGCCAAAGCCCTGGTGGCTCATGCCTGTAATCCCAGATGCTCAGGAGGTGGAATCTCAGAGAGTGAGGTCTGAAACCAGCCCAGGCAAGCATATCCATTAGGAACATAACTATCAAAAACCAGAATGTAGAGCTGTGGTTCGAGTGCTACACCACCAGCCTTGAGCAAAACACAAGACCTGAGGATGAGCTCTCTGGTTCTGAGTTCACACCACAAGACTTGCACAAAAATGACAAAGAATGGTGATGAAAAGAATCAGAACAAGTACCATAAGTTATTCAAAGCATTTCCCCCGGTTGATGTCCTCCTTGGCTACTCGAAAGGTCTGGAAGAAGTAGCTGGGATTTGTGGATAGGAAATAAAGACTTGGTTGTTGTTCTGTTGTTGTTTTCTTGTTATCTTACAGGCAAACTGGGGAGTGACAAAAATACACTGTTGTGGGTGAGCTGAGGGAGGATGGGGTCTATGTAGGAGAGTGTGAGTACAACGCGGTATAGACAGAAAACTGGACTCAAAGCAGGGGTGTGCACATGGTTGGGAGATTCATGGAGGTCACTTCAGGTGTTACATCAATAGCTTTGAATTCTAGAAACATCCAAGAGTCGGACATTATCAGAATTAAGAAAATACAATCGACATCCAAGGTGCTCAGTTCTTCCTAGAAAATTTTATTATTTTATTGTTTATTTTATTATTATATTTATTGTTAAATATTTTTAACCATTCTATTTTATTATTTATTATTTTATTATTCATTTTCAAAAATGGCCTCTGAGTGGTTACACATGGGAGTCACCATTTATGAGAGCGGCAAATACATCAGATCTTGATAGATGTCTCCACATTTGGGTGTATGTGTGGGCAGGGGGTGTGGATAGCTTTGGCAGTGGGACACAATTTTTTAAATCATGCTGCATGCGTATTTAAAAAAAAATCTGAAAACTATATAAACAGGTGATACAGATGTGATCAGCCCCAGCTCCTGACTCTTAAGTTATCAGCACATATATTTATTCATTGTAATAGGTTTTTCTTTTGTTTGTGTGTTGGTGCAAATCAATTCCCTTTCAACAGAGTGAGAGGGGGAGGAGATGGATGAATTAGCATTGTAAGGAAATGTCCATGAATTAAATTCGGGGGGGGGGGATATGTTCAACAATTTCTTTAACTAGTTGGTCAGGTATTATTACATCTCATTGGAAAAATGTGATTTGATGTCCATATGTTCAACATTGATCGAGACTCACTGTGTTCATAAAATTGCTCTGTTTTAATTAATTAATTTTAATTAAAATATACATCATAATAAAGTCTATTAGAGGTCTGATAGACAAATGATCGAAGGAAAAGTGCTCCAATTTACTGAATCTCTGATATAAAAGTCAGAATGTCAATAGAAGGAGAGCATACCTGCACCTACTGAATTTTTATCAGTTTAACCTGTGACATGTGGGAGCACAGATTCAGGAAGATTCAGCCTTGAATGGTGTTTTGGCGAGCATGGAGAATTCAGAAATTTATCTATGGGGCCCATCTCCACCCCAAGAAATCAAGATATTTGAACTTCAAGGGAGTGCATGAGATGGATTGATTAGGTTCAAAGTTACTGATTATTGACCACCAGCTTAATCCAGAAGGAGAGGAGAGAACAGTCTATTCCACACAGGACTAGGGAAAAGTGAAATGAGGTGAGGGAACTCAAGTGGACTCACCCTGGGTTCTTTCTCTTCCATAGTAGACTCTGGTACGAACACCTTCGAGCTTGTGAAGCAAAGCAAAGGCAACAACATCTTCTACAACGTGAATGTGGACAATGAAGGACAGATAACACACATGATCCTGGTGGCAGGTGGGTATAAGTGTGGGGGAGGACACCTATCCACCTGGGCCAGGGGAAGAATGGGGGCTGGACTGGGATAGGGCAGAGTAGCCCATGGTTGATCACCTTAGCCCTGTACTGTTGAGTGGAGGAGTCAGAATGTTTTTCTGTATAGCAGAAACGTCACTTTGGAAACACCTGTCTCTGTCACACATTTAGTCCATCCCATTCCCATAGCTCCCTGTGAAATAGCCTGGGCCACCCATGCAGGAATAATTGGGCTGTCAGCTAGGGACCCACATGGCAAATTCTCATTTAATTTGACTGAAGCAGATTTAGTCCTTTCCTGGGGGAAGTGGGCTCATTTCCATGTTGAACTTGCCTAACATGTTCTCAACAGAGTGAACCGTAATGTAAATTTCCCGGCAGGTGTACACCAATGAGCCCCTCAAATATGTTGTCAATCCCCATGATATCTTGATCTCTGACCAAACATTTCAGTTTGATACTGAGGTGTCCATTATACTCAGGGAGAGCATCATATTGAGCATCTGGCTGAATGAATTATAAAGATGTGATTTCTAGTTTTGATTGATTTATTTTTTCAGCTGCTACAGAGCTAACATGGTTAAGTGAAGTTCAAATCATTTGGTCCTCTCCTTTTGTGAGGACAGGGCAAGAACACAGAAAACGTGGATGGTCATGCAGATGGGGATAAAAGGAAACTATAGAGTATGGAGTCCATATAGGAAATCTCAGCTGGACAGGGATAACAGGGGGCTCACGGCATTCACATAGTGACTCAGATGATTGAGATATAAGGATCATGGTTCAAAGCTAACCTGGGGCAGGAGTGACCATGAGACTCTATCTCCAATGAGTCACCAAAAAAAGCCAAAACTAGAGCTGTGGCTCAAGTGGCATAAGACTAGCCTTTAACAACAACAACAACAAAGCTCAAACCACTAGATTAAGCCCTAGGACTAGAACCACGATATAAATAAAAGTAATATATAAAATAATAAATAAATAAATAAAAATTAATTAAATTAAAGTAATAATATAAATAAAAATTAATTAAATTAAATAAAAATAAAATAAAAACAACAACCAACAAAGAAAAACAACTCAGTTCCACTATCACTTGATCACTGAGGCAGTGTTGAGAACACAGATGATTAACTGTCCAGGTCCTTGCTCAAAGTGTCACTGTAAACACCTGAACAGTGGAGGGCTGGCAAAAAGATTAATGTCCATCTACCTTGCCAATGTCACTGCGACAGGAGTGTGGGGAACCAATTTGCTCTTCCTGGTGCTGCTGGGCACAGGGAGGAAATTGGGGGCCAATGAATGGAAACAGCCCAGTGGGAGGCAACATGCCTTTCATGCCTGTCATCCCAGCTAATCCAAAAGGCTGAGTTCTGAAGTATCCTGGTTCTAATCCAGCCTGGGCAGGAAAAGTTTGTGAGACTCTTATCTCCAATGAACCACTAGAAAATCGGAATTGGCAACATATGTGTGTGTGTGTGTGTGTGTGTGTGTGTGTGTGTGTGTGTGTGTGTGTGTGTGTGTGTGTAAAATTCAAAGTGGTAGAGGGCCAGCCTTGAGCTGAAGAGCTCAGGAACAGTACCCATGCCTAGAGTTCAAACCCCATGACTGACAAAAAAAATTCAGAATATAACCAGACTCCTGCCACTAATCCTAGCTACTCAGTATAGAAGAGTTTGAACTCAGCTCCAAGAGACTGGGATGGCCCATTAATCACCCAAAACCCAGGAGTGGTGCTGTGGTTTACATAGTAGAGTGGTTCTAGTCTTCAACGCAGAGCCTTAGGGAGAATTCCCAGGCCCTGAGTACAAGCTCAGGACTGGAAAAACCCACAATGAAACAAGGACAGAATACTTGAGTGTTTCAGCATTAGGGAAAAAAAAGGTAACCTTCAAAACTGTAAGGATACCTTCATTTCTGTAGATTCCATATGAAATGTGAGGCCAGGTGGCTCTTTTTAAATTTTATTTTTAAATTTTCCTGTAACCACCATGAGATTTCCAGACCCATCAGATCCTACGGAAGTGGAGTATTGGGTGTACGACTTATTTGGTTTAAGCATTTTGGTGAACTCAACCTCCAGCCCAGGGTTTGGCTGGAATAGCAATTATTTCATATTAAAGTATGCCCACTCCTTATGCATATAAACTGAGCTATGTCCTGTTAATTGTGGGTTGGGGGATGTTTAGAGGTAAACAGATGAAGTCTCCCCACTGTGGAGTTGTATGTTCTAGGCATCTGGTGTTCCTAAGGCCTTTTTTTTATGTCATTCAAGAGGCTCCAGCCTCTACATTCCTGGACTTACCCATGTCCATCCTTCCTATAGTTACCAGCAGTAGGGGAAAATATTTTTGCTTTTTGTCAGTCATGGGGCTCGAACTCTGGGCCTGTGCACAATCCCTGAGCTCTTCAGCTCAAGGCTAGAGCTCTAGCCACATATATAGCACCATTTCTGGTTTTCTGGTGGTATCACTGGAGATCAAAGCCTCATGGACATTCCTGCCTGGGCTGGCTTTGAACCTTTGAGATCCTCCAGATCTCAGCCTCCTGAGTAGCTAAGATGAGAGGCATGAGCCACTGGTGCCAGGCTGGCATTCTTTATTCTTGACACAGGACAGGGCTCAGTTCTGCTGAAAGGAAACCACCACATGGTTCAGGCAGAAGAGAGTTTATTGGGGGGGGGCAATCCAACCACTAGCCTGCACCAGATGTAAGCCATGCTGAGAGGTGGAGCTAATAGAGGAGACAGACTATATCTGGGAAAGAGGAAGAAGAGGTGTGGCCAAAACCAGATGTGGAAGAGATATGAGAAAGGAAGTAACCTCAGAGGAAGTGGAAGTAAGCCTAGAACCTGGAAATCCTTTGCTGATTCAGTCAGGTGACTGATAGCTACTGGTAATTACTGGGCAGGTGAATTCTGGTGAGCCTCCATTCTGTACAAGGACAAGTAGGGGAATAGAGAGGTTCTGTGGGCAGAACTAACAGCACCTTTACTTTGCCTTCCTGTATCACAATCTGTGACCAAAGCTACATTCTTGGTAAATGTGGGGTACAACATCAGTCACGGTCTTCAAGATTATTTTCTTTCCTAATGTTGAAACACTCAAGGACTCTGTAGTTGTCTCTGTGTGTTTTCAGGTCCTGAGTTGGTACCCAGGACATGTGCATCCTCCCTCAGGTTTTGTGTTCAAGGCTAGCACTCTACTACTTCTGGGTTTGGGGATGATTCATTGGAGATGAGAATCTCATGGACTTTCCTGCCCCCAGTCTGACTTCAAACCATGATATTTAGATCTTAGCCTTCTGGGTAGCTAGGACCAGGAGTGTGAGTGAGCCTGGAGTTATTCTAAATAATAATAGTAATTATTATTATTTTTATAATTAATAATATAGTTCTCTTATAGATTTAGTTTTCCATGATTCAATTGAAGTGGCTTATTCTGAGCCAGGGGACATTGATTTGAGTCTGAACAGTCAGAATTGGATTTTGGGGAACTGTTATTGAATCACTGAGTTAAGTCACAATAGCACAAATTTCCGAAGAAAAGGAAGAAGACAATGAAAAACATCGAATCCAGATAACGACTTTCCAGGAAAGAGGAAAAGATGTATCAAAGTTTAGGATGGATTGTTGTCTTAGAGCTGATTCCATTTGAATGAGGAAGATGGATGTGCATGCATTTTTGAAGATGCTACTGCCTATTGGGAGGGAGCAGTGGGCAATCAAATGCACCTGAGACCCTGTGAATGGCTTCATAGTGCAGATTGCACATGGAAAACAAAGCGCCTACAGAAGGAGAACATGGCCAGGGCAAATTTATTTCTAACAGGACCAAATCTGTGCCTGGGGCCTGGTCTTCCTAGGACAAGGAGATGGTTTCCTCAAACCTCTATCCAAGATGCATTTTTGGGTGGTAATGGCTGATGGGTAGTTTCTACTGGAAATTCCATGTGTATCTTCATGCCCAAATGATTTCTGAGGATCTGCCCTATGGCTAAGAGAGTGCGCCAATATGACATCCTCCACTAACTCCGAAAGTCCCCCGAAGTTCATCATCTTCCATGCTTCAGATCAAACATGACTGACTGTGTCCTTCTCCTCGCAATTATGTGGAGGCCGAAGTCATCAGGGAAGATTTCTGTGATAAATGTTTTTTCTCTTTCATGCAATTGTTTCTAATATATTTATAAGATGATTTCTATGCTGCTGTGTATGTCCCTCCCACACGGTATAACCCCTGCTTTCACTTGATGTTGGTATAATTTGTGGAAGGGAAGAGCAAAAACAAATCATTTGACTAAGGATACAGGTGGACCCATTGCAACAATGAGATGTACAAGTCGTTATTTCAAAAAAAGAATTTTACCACTTTGGTGGGGGTGGGGAGGAAGGATCGGGTGGGGAGAGGTGGAGGGAGTATGGGAATGGATGAGAAGGGGAAACAAAGAGGAGGCAACAATGCTTGATAAGAAATGTACTCGTTAGAAAGAATGACTTTTCCCCATTTGTTAGGAAATGGAAAGGCTTGGAAAAAATTATATTAAGTGAAGTAAGCCAGGCCCAAAGAAACATAGGTCCTATGGTTTCCCTTATTTGCAATATCTAGTATAGGTATGAGTCAAGCGAAAAAGGTCAGGAAAGTGAACCCTTAAATATGTATTTTAATGTTTTCGTTTCTTTCATACATGTGTTTCTAATGCATTTATAAGATTATTTCTTTGTTGCTTTGTATGTCCCTCCCCCACAGTGTAACCCCCGCTTTCACTATATTTGATGTCAGTATAACATGTGGAGGAGATGGGGACAAACAAGTCGTTTAAGGATTCAGGTGGACCTGTTGCAACAATGAGAAGTACAAAATGTCATGTCAAAACCAGCTTTACAATGTCGGTGTGGGGGGGGAGGGGGGTATGATTGGGTGGGGGGGAGGGGGGAGGCTGGGAAGGGAGGTGAAGGGTAAACAAAGGAGGAGGCTGCAATGCTTGGTAAGAAATGTATGCATTATCCTGCCCATGTAATTGTAACCCCTCTGTACAGTATATTCTCAAATAAAATAAAATAAAATAAAATAAATAAAAAAGAAATGTACTGGTTATCTTGCCCATGTAATTGTAACTTCTCTGTACCGTATTCTCACAAAAAAAAAAAAAAAAAAAAAAAAAAAACATAGACTAAGCCAGGCACCAGATGGCTGAGGCCTGTCATCCTAGCTACTCTGGAGGCTGATATCTGAGGATCACATGTTCAAAGTCAGGCCAGGCTTATCTCCAGTGAACCACCAGAAAACCAAAATGGTGCCATGGCTCAAGTGGTAGAGCACCAACCTTGAGTTGACAGTTCCCAGGCCCAGAGTTCAAACCCCACGACCACCACCACCACCAACAACAACAAAAATCAAAACAAAAAAAAGAGACTACGATAGTCTCCTTCAAGAGAGACTCTGTTAACCATGGAACTCCACTTATCCAATGAAAAATATAGTAGAATTAAAGTAGCAAATGGGTTGGGCCAGGTTTGTGTCTACTCACTCCAGGGAAGCTCAGTACTCATCTGTGAAAAAGTGCAAGGAAGGAAAAAATACAACAAGATCAAGGGAGATGTTCAATATGACAAAGTTTATGCACTCACACTTGAGTACAGTGCAACTGTAGACAAAGAACATACTGAGTCAGGATCTTAGATAGTGATTTCATTTCATGGTTTTTTTGGGGGGGTATTCTATAGGAAACAGCCCTGGGCCTCACCTGGAAATGGAATAATTTGGATGCTGGAAAATAGGATGTTGTTCTCCTTGGCGAGCTCCTCCACCTTCTTTAACTACCCTGGTCTCAGGGCCTCTAATCTCCCTGCATGCCATAGAGAGGAAATGAGAAATGGTGTGCACTGGAACGTGGCCTAGATTTCCATGTGTCCCTGAGCCACATGGGGCTGTCTCCCCACCCACTGCATGTCCCCAGCTGGCCCTCTGAGGATCAAGCTGGGTTCCCTATGGAGTGAAGGTGTGGTGACATTGATGGAAGTGAACATTTTGGGGTACACACACTTTTAGGGTCTTTAGGATCACTCATCTGTGGCACCCCAATAAAGTTACTTGTGGGAACTTTGCTCAAGTTCCCCACCAGGTGCCCCCAGGGGGCTCAGAGCGAGTGGGCTCCCGTGCTGCGCCCCCTTGTCCCTGGACCACAGCCACCTCCAGAGTTGCCAACCCTGCGGGCATTCGTGTGGCCGATTGCTACCAGAGCCCTTGCGGGCTGTCCTAGTCCTCCCCAGAGATTCCCCAGTACTAGATAGGAAATGTACTCATTACCTCACCCATGTAACTTTAACCCCTCTGTACAGTATCTTTACAACAAAAAAAATTAAAAAGAAAAGAGAAAAAGAAATCACAGATACTTTCAGGCCAGGGCATTTACCAATATTTATTAATTAAGCCCATGTCTTTTCCAGTCCTTGTTAGCCTTCTTCTATCTCAATAGAACTTTATAATGCAAAGACATTACCCATATCCCAAGAAAGATTAAAGCATTAAAGAATTAAAGTCACTTATACACAAGATTTGGCCAGTATAGACTTTGAAACAAGAGAACCCAATATCATTTGCTCAACCAGTAAAAATGATTTATTTTTTTTTACAAAAAACAGTATTAATAGGAAACTAGCTAAATAAAAGTGTGCATATGCATCATTAAAAATCTACTTTCAAAAGACAAACAAAAAATCATACTACAAATTTAGTAAAAGGAGGAATTTGAAACTGTACAAAATTAATATTGCAACTTTATTTCAAAGTATGTCTGAAATAGATTCATGGCTCAAATGGAAAGGCCTTCTGTTCAAACCTCAATGCCATAAAACGAAAATAAAACATAAAACAAAAACCAAACACAATGACTTTCTATGAAGATTTCTTTTTAACAAAGAAGTGTATTATCCCATTAGCAGTTATTGATTTCTGGATGATACGACTGTGATTTTTATTTATATAATGTTTTTCAGTATTTCCCTAGCTGTCTAAAACAAGGATAAATGCATTTCATTCTACACTGTTTTAAGAAAATCTCATACACAACAGTTGCTTAATTTTTTAAAATGTACCCTTCAGGAATTACATGTTACCCAAAAAATAAACAAATAAGTCAAAATAAAAAAATAAACAAAGAATTTGTTGCTACAAAACTGGATTGAAAGAAGCACTATACTGAGAAGACTCCAAGACAATTTTTGATGTGTGATGGAAAAGGGGAAAAGGATGAGATTACTATCTCAGTAGCAGAGCACAAATACTTGGAACTATAAGCTATGAGGATACATCTACCAGTGTTCCCTTCTCATAATGAAGTGTGAACAATTAGCCTTATGGAAATTTGTTTGAAAGCTGGTGAACAGGAAATGGACTTAGCACATAAAAACAAGAGGTAAGTAAGAAAAGAGGTCAGTGAAAGAAAACCAACTCCTAATGTTCCAACTCCTAATGCACTCTCAGAATAAGTGGAGTTCTGCAACCATCTTGAAATTAACTGAATTGTGATTATTTGCACAGAAAGCTTGAAGACATTAACAAAATGCCAGAATCATCTAAGTAGGGTATTTGTGTACCATATTTATTCAGAAGCTTTTGAAATTTGAAATTTTGATTCTGGATTTGTGTTTTGGGAGAGGAAAGAATTGAATAAATGCTTCGAATGTGTTTTTCTTTTGTTATTTCAAAGGATAACATTACAAATGGTTTCACTTTTGTGTAAAGAATCTGCGCAGTACACCTTCTAGGAATAAAGCTAAAAAGTTGACTTTTTTGGTGGGGGGAACAAATTATCAAAAGTTTTTTGTAGTGCTGTGGATATTTGACTTTTTTTAATTGCTTAGATATAAAATGTCTTAGAACTTTAGAAAAAAACGATGCATACAATTCTTAGGCTTCGGTGAGTGACAGGAAACATTTTAGAAGAAAACTGTTTCCACTCATTTTGGAACTTTGTCAAACAAGTCTCCTGAGTACAAAGGAAGTACAAGGGAATAGTCCAGGAAGGAAAATGTCCTTGCAAGCAGTATCATGCCCAAACAGCAGCATCATGAAAGAATTCTGCAATTATCTTAGAAGAAAACCCTGAACTGGATGAGGTCACCCTTACATGTGCCTAGGCCAAGAACTGAACAAGGTTGAATGAAAATCTTCAGAAAAGGAAGCGAATCTCATTTGGGAACCTAATGGTAAGAGGGCCTGCCCACTTCCCCTGGTAAGGACACATTGCTATGGAAACCTCTTAACCCTTCAGATTCAGTAACTGACATCAGAAGATATCCCCTTGTCTGGGGTAAAACTAACAGAGAAGCTGGGAAGGTTAAGGGAGGAGTTGATGGAGGGTTAAAAGGAGAAATTGTTTGGCTTGTATCAAAGAGTTAAAGAAGGAAGGCTAGTAACAGAAATTCAAAACACCATGTCCTGGGAGCTAGTCAAACTTTCTAGCTAAAGTTTAAACCATCAGAGATCCCAGCCTCCCTCCCTGTTGTGAAAGAAACTACCCTTTGTAAGCTCTTGTCTCAGAGAAAAGAACTAGTTTCATCCCATTACTAGCAACAGAATGCTTTTATTTTGTGAATCTAAAGTCCTGACTTTAGCTTTACATATTAAGTCAGCCGTCTCCAAACTGTGCAGCACCATGGAAGTGCTTAATATATTATATACATTATATATTATATAGAGATATAGATATAGTGTCTTCATGGGTCTGGGGTGTGATTTGGCTAAAATAAGTGCTAAAACTCCCGTGTAGCCAAGTTTGGGAATTACTGAACTTCAGCAGTGAGGCGAGGTGGCACGGGATATGTTTAAAAGAAAATGCAATATTACCTCTCTGGACCTTTTTAAAACTAAGAATGAGCTAGTTTGCAACAAGCAAAACTAAGACAATAGGCTGCTGGGTACACAAAAACAGACAGCACGTCCTGACAACACCTTCTTTGAGCTTTATCTCTTTGTTGCTTTGTATGTCCCTCCCCCACAGTATAACCCCTGCTTTCACTATATTTGATGTCAGTATAACTTGTGGAGGAGATGGGGAAAAACCAGTTGTTTAAGGATTCAGGTGGACCTGTTGCAACAATGAGAAGTACAAGTTGTCATCTCCAAAACGAGCTTTACAAGTCGGTGGGGGTGGGAGGGAAGGGGTGGAAGGAAAAGGATTAGGATTGGGATTTGGGGGGGAGGGGGGAGGCTGGGAAGGGATGTGAAGGGTAAACAAAGGAGGAGGCTGCAATGCTTGGTAAGAAATGTACGCATTATCCTGCCCATGTAATTGTAACCCCTCAGTACAGTATGTCCACAAGTAAAATTAAATTAAATTTAAAAAAAAAGAAAGATCGCACCAATGGGAGCCTTTTCTCCTCCAGGGAACAAACATCTTTCTCACCCAAAACGCCAAAACTTCAACATCGATTGTAGGAGAAAAGGAGCCACGAATGCCAGGACTCCCAACTAGGAAGAAAGGAGCCAGCAGCTCCAGAAGGAAACCAATCCTCGCAATCGCCCATCATCCATTTATATGGGGCCGGGGTAGGGGTCGGGGTGGGGGTGGCAACTGGGGTCCCCAGGGCTTTTGTCCGGAAAGCCCACACCTGCTCCTTCTCCCGTCCCAACCCCACACATTGTCTGTGGCGCCCCAACAAAGTTACTTGGGGGAACTTTGCTCAGGTTACCCACCCGGTGCCCCGACAGTCTCAGGGGGAGAGGGGTGAGGCCGCTGCTGCTAGCGGGGCGCCCTGGCTCCCAGGCCGTGCCCCTGGGTCCCTGGACCACTGCCACCTCCCAGGTCGCCAACACCTTGGGCGTTTGTGGGGCCAATCCAGACCTGATGCCTGGCGGGCTGCCCTTCTCCTCCTCAGAGGTTCCCCAGGCTTGGGGCCGGCCAGGCTCCCCCGCCTTGGCCCCCTGGCGAGCCCCAACTGGATCCCTTTCCACAATTCAGCCCGCATGGCCAGTGCCGCCCAAGCAGGGTGGTCACGGGAGCCCCTGCCTCCCTGACCCCAAGGCCGACCACCTACCCACCCTATGGGTGCCATGCCCGGTCCCCCAGCGCGCGGCCACTCCGGCCAGCAGCCGGGCACGCGTGCCCTAGCCCAATATGTCTGGCACAGCACAAGCACAGAAGAGCCCTCCCTGCTAGCCCCCGACACCGGCACTCACCGCTTGCGCTCCTTGTCGCTTAGGCGCCGCCTTTGACTAGCCGCCTCAGCCCGGTGCCCTCTCCTCAGACCGAGGCCGGCGGCACTCAAGAAACCTGCGCCTGGTGGGCTTGGAGAGCACCCACACGCAGGGCGTGCTTGCGTCCCCGGACCTAACGCCTGCACCTGAGCCGCGGGAGAGGCTGGGCTGCTTGCACAGAGGCAGCCCTGTAGATAGAGCATGTGCAGTGTGTGCCCCTGGCCTGTAGGCCAATCCCCCTACCCTCCTTGAGCAGTGGGCGAGATCCTGCTGGAGGCAGGGAGCTGGATGGAGCTGGGCCAGCGCCAGCCTTCACTGAGAGGCACTTTTGCCCAGGTACCACACCTGGAGTTTTCTTCCCTGGTTCCTATGTCAATGAATGTGTTATACTTTTATGGAGTACATTGAAAGGGATACAGAGTATTCTCTGCGAATAGGGGGCCCATTACATTTGGATTTTGTACTTCTTTGGGCACATTTTATCTGCCCTGTGTTCTAATAGGTTAATAGATTACGTATGCATAAAAATCATGCAGTACCTAAAACCGTAAACCCTAATAAGGCAAGGAATAATAGATAATATACTTATTTCTAACTCCGCCCATTTTAGATCTCCGTCCAGTACTGTGAGGAAGGAGAAAATACATGCTTACTGGGGAGATCGTGAATACTTTACAAAGGCTGAAGTGGCACAGCATCAAAGAAAATGTCAGCCTCTGAAAGGATCAAGTCTAACCTGATTATTATTTACAGCAAAGGGTTAAAACGGTGGCTGCAAAGACAGTTAAAGCTCATCTGGAAGTAAACTTTAACACTTATCCCAAGATTTGAGCAATAGTTCATGAATAACTTAAGAGCATTTAAAATGGTGGTCAGAGAAATCGAAAGTGCCTTAATTACAGAAAATAAAAAGACTAGACTTGAATGCGATAGTACATATTTTAGATGAGAAGCAATAGAATCTGAAATTCAAGTGTGGTTATCAGGAATGGATAACAGTACAAAGTTTCTGGAGATAATAAAGCACAAGATGACTTCTAGCTCTTTCTGGGAACTTATTGTGAGAGACACCTACCTCATTAGATTGATTATTATCCTTGTAAATATTTATCAGTACATTAATGAAACTTACAAAATATATACCACTACCAATTTGAAAGAAATGTATAGGGAAAGATGCCTGGACTGTATTAAACGAACTCCTTTTGTAGAATGCAAATGCTCCATAATAAACTTTCTGTTAGTGTTATCATCAATGTTTCTGACCCTTAATGTGCCCATCTATAACATGGGATCATAATATTTACCTGTACAATGGTTCACTTTACGGCAACTTTGGCTACAAATGGCACCCAGATAACGAAATATTATTAATTCTACAGGTTTCAATGAAGACGTATTTAAATAGGTAGCATTGTGAGAATATAGCACATTACCTTCCATAGTGTCAGTGGAAGGAAGGCCTAATATAAGCAAGGTAAGAAGGAACTCTGTCAGTTATAGATTACAGATCTTCCTTAGTTTTCAGGGCCCAGATGTTGGATTTGTTAAGGCTTCACAATCATAATGGATAGTGATGATGTATATTTTTAACATACACATGTATAACATATATCTGTTAAAATTATATTGGATATAATTGTATCACATAACTATATCATATATGCATGTACATATGTGTATGTATATGTATTTGCATATTGAAAAATATAGCAGATTCAAATTAGAGTCGTTCTTACTGAGGTTCCACATCACCAAAGTAAAACCTGAATTATTTACTGAACTTCCAAAAAATATGGATAGAAATAATAGCTAAAGCTTTTTTTTTTGGTCAGCTGGGGGCTTGAACTCTGGGCCTGGGCACTGTGCCTGAGCTCTTCTGCTCAAGGCAAACGTTCCCCACTTGAGCCACAGCACCACCTCTGGTTTTCTGGTAGTTTATTGGAGATAAGAGTCTCATGGGCTTTCTTGCCTTGGCTCACTCTGAACCAAGATCCTCAGATCACAGCCTCCTGAGTAGCTAGGATTACAGGCATGAGCCACTGGTACCTGTCTAATAGCCAAATCTTAAGCCAACAAGATTTGATTATAAAGAGGTAACGTGAAAGAAGTAATTTTTATTTGTTGAATTTGTTCCTTATCCCTCCTTTTCTCTGTCTCTCTCTCTTTGCCTGTTTAGTTCATTGGATGAGCTGGATGCTGCTTAGTTCATGAGCCACTAATAAAAGCCAATCAGATTTCTGAAATCCAAATGAAAGTTTGTTTTTTGACCTATATATATATATATATATATATATATATGTATATATATATATACCCAATATATGTAGTATATTATAATTATGTTGTGTTGTTTCTGTTTCTCTACAGATTTCTGGCTAATATACCTTGGAAGGTTATGAAAATAATATAAATTAATTATCATCTAAAAGCAATTATGATTTTTAACTTGGTAGGTTATAAAAAAATTAAAGTGAGTAAAGAATCTCATATATAATGTGGTCTGGATAAATAGCAGCTATTATTATCCATGAATGAATACCAAAAACAAAAGCTAAAGGAGTAGAAAAGGTGAATAATAGCACTTTAAAATAATTTTCTACGTTTTGTGGGTAATCATAAATATATGTAAAAAGGAGGTTTAAGAGAAGAAAAAATTTGTTTATAGCTCTGATGCACAAAATAGTTGTATATATCATATTTTAATTCCTTGCAAATAAATGTGCTAATGATCCATTAATTACAGAGAGCTGTACTTTTAAAATATAATAGAAAGCAGAGGTTTAAAATCACATCTGAAAATTATATTCCAATTTGCATAACAGTTCATTTCACTAGGGAAAACTTCCTTCTGAACTGATCTCCAATGTCACCAGGTAGTTACATGATATAGCACTTAACTAATATCAATGTTTTCATTCAGTGTCTTCTGGGGAAGCCAATAGCTATGGTGAGTGTGTAAAATTGGTTAAAACATTCTATTTAACCTACATATATTTCAATATGTTTGTTGTATACTAGGCAACATCCTCAATCCTCAGGGATTTGTCAAAAAGCTAAAAATAAGAATAGGAATATAAGCATAATTTAAGGCAGAATGTGTTATCAGGATGATAAACGACTTGGACAGTCGTGCCACCTTCTGGTAGCTCACACTTGACCTACTTCTCCTAATCATGATTCTACTGTAATTCCCAACTTTGCATAGTTTGGTTTAGTGAAAGCCCAACCAAATGCTTGTACACACCAAAATCCTTTAAAAATATTTCTAATTGGTGAAGTATTTAATAACCTAACATTCTCAGTCCACTGGCTCTTTGGTTCTGAGTATATATAAGATACTGAAGGACAGAGGGAGCAAGACAGAATTCATACAGATCTAAAACCTGTGCTCTTTTTTTTTTTTTTTTTTTGCTTTCTTTGTTGTACTGACTTTTTTGTTTAGAGGGGATTTTACTTAAACTATAAGAATTGAAGGATTGACTCCCAGGTCAAGCACAACACTAGGTGCATGCTCACAAGCTTGTCAGCAGGCAGGTCATTCCCAATTTGGCCTAAATGAAAATCCCCTCACCCCAGGCAGGGCATCTGATCATTTGCATTTTCAGTACTCACCAATGACAAAGCTATGATGGAATTGAGTTGTGTGTGTGTGTGCGTGTGTGTGTTTGTGCATGCGTGCATGCGTGTTGCAAGTACTGCACTGGGTAACTTCCCTGAGCGTTTTTCTTTTTGCCTAAGGTGAGCATTCTACCCACTTGAGCTTCACAGCTCCATTTTTGGCTTTTTGGTGATTCACTGGAGAACAGAGACTCATGCACTTTCTTGCCCTGGGCTGGCTTTGAACCAAAATCTTCATATCTCAGCCTCCTGTTAAGCTGGGATGACAGGCATGAGCCTCAGGTTTCCACCTGAATGTTCTTATTTCCTCCAAGCTCTGGGGTATCCTTTACCTTATGTGCATTTCAGCACACATTTTCTGTGTTTTTTAGCCTCCCTCAAATGAAAGGATGAAATGAAGTGAACTTTTCCTTTACCATGTTATCCCTGGTTACTTATGAGAAAAACCCACATCAAAAAGCTAAATCCCATTTTTGCAAATGGTTCAACCAAGGCTCAATATTCTACCACCCCCCTGTGTATGACAGACACTCCAGTATAAAACTCAGGAGCTTGGTGCTAGGTGTTTAGTCAAAGCTCCAGTTATTTTCATGTTGGAGAACTTTACATTTGAGAGGCTCAATTCCCACCAATCTGTGAGGAAATTTAGATTTATTTTCATGCCTTGAGAACGTGGTGAGAGAGTTCAACACAGAAATGAGCTCACTCCACATCATGGAAAGAAGTGTGTATAAATCAAATTTAATAAGAATTTCCAATGTGGGTTCCTATCTGTCAGCCGCAATATCACTGTGTGAGTGGCACAGGCCACTGCCTAGCGAGCTGTAGCAATGGGTGTTTGCCATAGAGCCAGGTATCTTGAAAAAGACCCACGGAGGTGTTTCTGGTCTACAGAAACCTGATTCTGCACCCATTGTGCACCCTGAGGCCTCCTGCATGCACAGAGTTCTGTAAAGTGAGGCACTGTCCGTTCTTCTCCATCCCCAGCACAGCCTCTGATTCACCTGCCACCAGGATTATGAATGTGATATTTCCTTCCTTGTCCACATTCCTGTTGTAGAAGACGATGACATTTGCAGCAGAACTTGGCAATAGTTTTCACCAAAGTCTGCCATGGAAGAAGTAATCATGGTCCGTGCACTAGAGTTCCACCATCTCATTTCATAGTCCCCTGCCCAGTGTGGAGTGAACCATTCTCCACTCCTTCTGGATGAATCCTGGGTTAAGGAACCTGGTTTCTAATCAATCCCATGAACTTTCTTGTAGTTCAATCACTTGGAGTTTGGGTGAAGAATTCCACCCGCTCCATAAAGTGCACAGAAAACCAATTCCTGAATTCTCCCCTATCCCCAAACCATCATAGAAAAGTATTTCCACGAATCTTCACATTCATTTGTTCTAGGTCTAATTGAGTGCATGTCAATATGTGAACGTTTGCTCTTCTATTGATATTTTGTCTTCTATAGCTAAGGTTTCAGAAAATGAGACCAGTTTACCTAGAAAGTTGAACTGTTGAGTACAAATGTACTCTTTAAAAGACATACATTTTTATTATTTTTTTTCTTTTTCTTTCCACCCCCCAACAATATAACCCCTGTTTTCACTGTATTTGATTCTGGTGTCCTGTATCTTGTATATACATTTTTGTAATTTGGGAAGGGGAAGGGATATAACTAAATGCTTAAATAAGGATACATGTTGACTCATTATGACAATGAGATATACAAGACACTATACTGAAAACGAACTTTATTATCTTTAAAAAATGTATTTATCTCATTTTAAATGTATTTTTATCTTTTTAGAAAACATATGATCTTTAAAAATATTTTACTATCTTTGAAAATATATTTTCATTATCTTTTTATATATTTTAAATTATCTTTTATCTTTATATTTTATTATCTTTAAATGTATCTTCAATTATTTTTCTACGTTACAATATTTTAATTTATTTTTACTATAGAGTTGAGGGGTAAGCATTTCATACATCAGATAATCAGAACTATATTTCTTATCTTTTAATTTTTAAATATATTGTGTTATTTATAAGTGGTTTGATAGAGGAGTGGCCTTTCAATAAAGCAATTTGTGAATATAATACAACTGGATCCACATGAAAAATACATGCTCTTTTTTTTGGACTGCCCTGGGTCTTGAATTCAGGGCCTGGGCACTGTCCCTGAACTTCTTCAGCTCAAGACTAGCACACTATCACTTGAGCCACGGTGCCACTTCTGTTTTTTTCTGTTTATGTAGTATACTGAGGAATCAAACCTTGGGCTTCATGTATGCAAGGAAAGCACCCTACCACTGACCCACATTCCCTCCCTGAAAACATATGCTTTTAATTTTTTCCAATTATTCCAAAGCACAACAATACCTGACTTCCTAGATTCAGCATGTTGCACAGATTTTATTTTCCAATTCAATCCATATAAATTGCTTTTGGATGTCTATAAAATACTTGTATTCATAAACCGCTTTTGTAGAATGGCAATTGTTTGGTACAACCATTGAATGTTCATAAAATATTATTTTTTAAAAAATTCAGGTATTCCCCAGAGGAATTGGGATTACAGATCGGCCAGACTCTCATCTGTCTGTCCTGTTCAGACAATGTTAGAGTAAATTATTAAAACAAGTATTACACTGTGATTATAAATTAAGTAATTAGTTAATTAATTAACCCAAGATCGAGTTTGAGTGCTGGGAACTGCTTTTAACCACTAAAGCCATTCCCACCCCACACCCCAATGAAGTGACATTGATCAGGAAAGATCTTTTGTATTGGTCAACTGCGTGGATAAATCCCAACTCTTGTGTGCCACCAACCACTGACAGATCATTTTTTAATGCAATAATAAAAATAAAATACACTGAAGACTTTTTTTAATGTGTAATTTCTGAATTTCCTAGGAAGAAGCAAGCACCTACAGAGTGGACATGAATAACCTACATCACCACTGTCCTGACTTGTGGATGATTCTAGATTTCAAAGCCATGTTTTGAAAGATCTGAAGAATCTCCCCCACTGAGTGCATGGCCCGTGTTTTGACTGATGTCCTCTTTGCACACCACAGTGTACTTACAGTTAGCTACGAAGACTCCATTCTCATTCTTCATGTGCATAACAGTGTATTTTTGCCACTCTTTCACTCTCTCTTTTGCCTGAAAATCAATAACACAAAGCAACCAGGAAGTCCTTGCTCCAATCAATACATTCCAGTAATTTTCTCCAATCTGGCTGAGTGGCAGAGGACTTCAACACAAGAGATGCTTTTCTAAAAACTCATGTTCCCATTCTTGTCATTATTATTCTGTTAATACTATAATAATAATAATAATAATAATAATAATAATAATAATAATTATTATTATTAATATTATTATTATTATTATTATTATGTGCATGTCTTGGAGCTTGAACTCAGGGCCTCAGCACTGTCCCTGAGCTTCATTTTGCTCAAGGATGGTGCTCTACCACTTTAGCCACAGCCCCACTTCTGGTCTTTTCTGTCTATGTAGTACTGAGGAATTGAACCCAGGGAATCATGCATGCTAGACGAGCACTCTACCACTGAGCCTCCCTCCCAGTCTGTTATTACTATTTTTGTACAGGTCCTGGGACTTGAACTCAAAACCAGAGTGCTGTTTCTTAGGCTTTGATTTGTGCTTAAGACTCATGCTCTACCAATTTGAGCCAAAGCTGCACTTTATGTTTTGTTTTGTTTTAGGGGTTACAGGTAAGAGTCTCATAGACTGTTCCTGCCCCCGGCTGGCTTTGAACCACACGATCCTCCAGATCTCAGCTTCTTGAGTAGCTGGGATGACAGACATGAGCTACCAGGACCTGGTTGTGGGTTGAATATTTTTTATTTTATTTTATTTTATTTTATATGAGAACATACTGTACAGAGGGGTTACAATTACATGGGCAGGATAATGCATACATTTCTTACCAAGCATTGCAGCCTACTCCTTTGTTTACGCTTCACCTCCCTTCCCAGCCTCCCCCCTCCCCCCCACCAACTCAGACCCCCCTCACCCCCACACCGATATTGTAAAGCTGGTTTTGACATGACATTTTGTACTTCTCATTGTTGCAACAGGTCCACCTGAATCCTTAAACGACTTGTTTGTCTCCATCTCCTCCACATGTTATACTGACATCAAATATAGTGAAAGCGGGGGTTACACTGTCAGGGAGGGACATACAAAGCAACAAAGAAATAATCTTATAAATGCGTTAGAAACACATGCATGAAAGAAACAAAAACATTAAAATACATATTTAAGGGTTCATTTTCCTAACATCACATTATCTGACCTTTTTGGCTTGACTCATACCTATACTAGATATTGCAAATAAGGGAAACCATGGGACCTGTGCTTCTTTGGGCCTGGCTTACTTCACTTAATATAATTTTTTCCAAGCCTTTCCATTTCCTAACAAATGGGGAAATGTCATTCTTTCTGATGGAGGCATAGAATTCCATTGTGTATATATACCACATTTTCTTGATCCATTCATCTACTGAGGGGCATCTGGGTTGGTTCCATATCTTAGGTATAGTAAATAATGCTGCAATAAACATAGTTGTGCTGGTAGCTTTAGTGTGGTCTTGTTTGTAAACATTTGGGTAAATGCCCAAAAGCGGGATTGCTGGGTCATAGGGGAGTTCTATGTGAAGTCTTTTGAGGAACCTCCATACTGCTTTCCAAAGTGGTTGAACAAGTTTACATTCCCAACAACAATGAAGTAAGGTTCCTATCTGTCCACATCCCCTCCAGCATCTGTTGTTGTTAGAGTTCTTGATTTTTGCTCTTCTAACTGGAGTGAGGTGATATCTCAACATTGTTTTGATTTGCATTTCTTTTATGGCTAGGGATGTTGAACATTTCTTCATGTGTCTATTGGCAATCCTTCTTTCTTCTTCAGAGAAGCTTCTCTTTAAGTCTTTCGCCCACTTATTTATTGGGCAGTTGTTTCTTTGAGGATTTGTTGTTGGGTGGTTTAATTTTTTGAGTTCCAAATATATTTTAGATATGAGACCCTTGTCCGTTGTATGGCTAGTAAAGATCTTCTCCCAAACGGTGGGTTTTCTATTGATCTTGCTAGCTATGTCATTTGCCTTGCAGAAGCTCTGCAACCTTATGCAATCCCATTTGTCAAAACTTTCGTTGATTTGTTGTGTTTCCGGGTCTCTATTGAGAAAATTTCGGCCTGAGCCAAAGAGACCTAGGGTTTCTCCTATTCCATCCTGTAATGTTTTCAGAGTGTCTGCTTTGAGTTCAAGGTCTTTGATCCATTTGGATTTGATTCTGGTGCAGGGTGAAATATAAGGATCTAGCGTTAGTTTTCTACATGTAGTTAACCAATATTGACAGCACCATTTACTGAAGAGGCTGTCTTTCTTCCATTCTATTGTTTTAGCTTCCTTGTTGAAGATTAGATGGCTATAGGTCTGTAGGTTCATTTCTGGGTTTTCAATTCTATAACATTAGTCCTGAAGTCTGTTCTCATGCCAATACCAAGCTGTTTTGATTACTATGGCTTTATAGGAGAGTTTGAAATTTGGTATTGATATTCCTCCAGCAGTGTTCTTTCCGTTGAGGAGCGTTTTTGCTATTCGGGTCTTTTATTGTTCCATATGAATTTTTGGATTGCCTCTTCTATTTCCTTGAAGAATGAGGGTTTAATTTTGATAGGTATCGCGTTGAATTTGTAGATAACCTTGGGAAGTATTGCCATTTTCACGATGTTAATCTTGCCAATCCAGGAGCATGGGAGGTTTTGCCATTTTTTAAGTTCTGTGTTGATTTCCTTTTTCAAGATTTTAAAGTTTTCATCCTAGACGTCCTTCACTTCTTTAGTTAAGTTAATTCCTAGGTATTTTATTTTTTGTGGGGCTATTACAAATGGAGTTGCTTTCCTAATTTCAGCCACACTTTTCTCATTGTTGGAATACAGAAAAGCCATTGATTTTTGCAGGTTAATTTTATAACCTGCTACTTTGCCAAAGTTTTGAATCAGCTTGAGTAATTTGGGAGTGGAGTCTATGGGATTCTTTAAATACAAGATCATGTCATCTGCAAAGAGGGAGTGTTTTATTTCTTCTTTCCCTATTTGGATCCCCTTTATGTCTGCATCTTGTCTTATTGCTGTAACTAGGCATTCTAATACTAGATAGCAGAGAAGTGGAGAGAGTGGGCATCCTTGTCTTGTTCCTGAGTTAAGAGGAAATGGCTTTAGTTTTTCACCATTGAGTATAATGCTGGCTGTAGGTTTGTCATATACAGCCTTTATTGTATTGAGGAATGTTCCATGGATTCCTAATTTTTCCAAAACCTTCATCATAAAGGGGTGTTGGATCTTGTCGAATGCTTTTTCTGCGTCTACTGAGATAACCATGTGGTTCTTGTTCTTGCTCCTGTTGATGTGATGAATAATATTAATTGATTTGCGTATATTGACACAGCTTTGCATCCGTGAAATGAATCCTGTTTGATCATGGTGTATGATTTTTTGGATGAATTGTTGAAGTCGGTTGGCCAAAATTTTGTTGAGAAGTTTTGCATCAATGTTCATGAAAGAAATGGGTCTATAGTTCTTTTTCTATGATGAGTCCCTGTCTGGTTTTGGGATGAGGGTTATGATGGCTTCATAGAATGTGTTCGGTAGTGAGCTTTCTCTTTCAATTTCATTGAAGAGTTGGAGGAGAATTGGTGTGCGCTCTGCTTTGTAGGCCTTGTAAAATTCCGCTGTAAAACCATTTGGTCCTGCACTTTTCTTAGCTGGGAGGTCTCTTATTGCTGTTTCTATTTCAATGCTTGATATGGGCCTGTTAAGATAGTTTAACTCATCTTGGTTTAGTTTTGGCATGTCAATATTTGCTAGGAAGAGGTCTATTTCTGTCAAGTTGTCAAACTTATTAGCACAAAGTTTGAGAAGTATTCCCTTACAATGTTCTGAATCTTGGTTGTTTCCGTGGTGATGTTTCCATTCTCATCTCTGAGTTTATTAATTTGGGTGTGTTCTCTTCTTTTTCTTATAAGATTTGCTAAGGGTCTGTCAATTTTGTTAAGTTTTTCAAAGAACCAACTCTTTGTTTTGTTGATTCTTTCTATAGTTTTTTTGGATTCTAATTCATTTAATTCTGATTTAATTTTAATCATTTCTTTCCGTCTACTGGATTGGGGTTTATCTTGCTGCTCTTTTTCAAGGAGGTTTAGATGTGTCATTAACTTGTTAGTTTCAGATCTCTCCAATTTGTTGATGTAGGAGCTCAGAGCTATAAACTTGCCTCTGAGTACTGCCTTTGCTGTGTCCCAGAGGATCTGGTAATTTGTGTGTTCATTTTTGTTGAATAGCATGAACATTTGAATTTCCTTTCTAATCTCTTCCATGACCCACTCATGATTCACCAGTGTGTTGTTCAGCCTCCATGTGATACCGGACTTTCTTTAGTGGCATTTGGTGTTGAGTTCTAATTTTATTCCCTTGTGGTCAGAGAGAATGCAAGGTATAACTTCAATGTTTCTGAATTTAGACAAGTTTGCTTTGTGGCCTAAAATGTGGTCTATTTTAGGAAACGTTCCATGTGCTGCTGAGAAGAACGTGTATTCTGATGCTGCTGGGTGAAATGTGCAGTAAATGTCTGTTAAGTCTAGTTGATCTATGCAGCTGTTTAGATCTGCGGTTTCTCTGTTGAGTTTTGCCGAGTTGATCTATCTAGTGGGGAGAGTAGTGTGTTAAAATTCTCAACAATTAATGTCTTTGGATCTATATGGGATTTGAGGGAAAGTAGTGTTTCTTTGATAAATTTGGGTGCTCCATTGTTTGTCGAATAGATATTTAGAATTGTAATATCCTCCTGAAGGAGAGATCCTTTAATTAGTATGTAGCGACCTTCTTTATCTCTTCTCACGAATTTTAATTTGAAGTCTATTTTATCTGATATTAGGATTGCAACTCCCGCCTGTTTATGGGGGCCGTTTGCTTGGTAGATTTTGTTCCAGGCTTTAACATTGAAAATGTGTTTGTTTTTATGGGCAAGATGTGACTCCTGCAGGCAGCAGATAGAAGGGTCTTGTTTTTTTAATCCAAGTAGACAGTCTATGTCGCTTAATTGGAGAGTTCAGTCCGATAACGTTAAGAGATAGGACTGAGAGGTATTTGGGAGTTCCTGCCATGTTATCCACCTTCTTGGGGGCTGCGAAAACTGGGTTCTTCCTATGGTTCTTGGATTCTCAGTTTGGGTGCAGTTTCTTGGCATTTATTGTTGGTTTTCTATGTCTAGGACATCTTTAAGAATCTTTTGTAGGGCTGGTTTGGTGGAGATGTATTGTTTCAATTTTTCTTTGCTATGGAAGGTTTTTATTTGGCCTTCAGTTATGAAGGAGAGTTTAGCGGGGTACAGTATTCTTGGTTGATAGTTGTTTTTTTTTAGGGCATGGCATACATCATTCCAGGCTCTTCTTGCTTTGATTGTCTCTGGTGAGAAATCTGAGGTGATTCTAATTGGTTTCCCTTTATAGGTGATTACCTTTTTCTCCCTGACAGCTTTAAGGATCTTTTCCTTGGTCTGAGTTGATCCTGTGTGGATTATAATGTGACGGTGGGATGTCCTATTCTGGTCTGGTCTATTTTGGGTTCTAAAGGCATCTTGTTTCTGAATAGGCTTATCTTTTTGCATGTTTGGGAAGTTCTCTGCTAGGATCCTGTTAAACAAATTTCCTAGACCATTAACTTCTGTTTCTAGGTGCTCCTCTACACCCATTATCCTTAAGTTAGGCCTTCTGATGGTGTCTTCCAGGTGTTGAATAGATCTCTCATATTTCTTGGAATTGTCTTGGATGGTTGTTTGTTCTTTCTCTATAATATCTAGGCTGTCTTCAATCCCTGAGATTCGATCTTCTGCATGGTCTAACCTGCTGTCAAGACTCTCTACTTTGTTTTTTATCTCTTTTCCTTCTAATTGGTCAGCTTTGATGGCTTCAAGTTCTTTGTTGAAGCTCTGTTTTAGGTCTTGTATGAATCTCTTTACTTCCTTAATTTGGTGTTCAGTGTTTGTCCTCAAATCACTTAGTTGATTGGTTATGGTTTCTTTGGACTCCCATTCCTTCTGTTGGGTTCCATTCAGCTTTCCCTTTGTGGTCTCCCTGACTTCCTTCATCTCTTTGTTAATGGATTCTATGGATACCTTTAGTGATCTTTGTGTGTTCTCTACCTGGTCTCTCAATTCCTGTATTACTCTTTGATTAGCTTCCTAGCGTTTGTGGGATTCCTGCAGTTCTCTTTGAGTGTTCTCAGCCTGCTCACGCCATTCCTCCCTTTCTCTTTGAGTATTCTCAAGTTGTTCACACAAATCCACTATTAGTTTTTGAGTAGCTTCATCACGCTTATGATATTCCTGTATAAACTTCTGGGATGCCTCCTCTCTCTCCCTATAACGCTCATACAGCGTCCTTTGTACATTGTCAAACTTCTCATTTATCATGTTTGCTAGTAGTGTTTGTAGAGGTATTTGGGAACTCTCCTCTGGATTACTCATTATCTGTTCTGTCCCCTGATTATCAAGATTGGGAATTGAGGTACCCGAATTTGCCATCTTTCTTGGGTTTTTCTGGCTTACTCTGCCCAATTGAGATGAAGATAGCACCAGTTTTGTGCTAGAACACTATCTTAAGGCAACCATCAACCAAAGTTTGCATTTGTACAGTCAATAGTCTACAGACACAATCTAGTTCAACAGATACATCTATTCAACATCAAACAACTATATGTTAAAGGACTTCGAACTGCAGAAAATAATTTGGAAAACCATAAATTATTAGGATTAGGGAGAGATGTGGGTAAAAAATAGGAATAGATTGGTGTGGGGAGGCACAGGGAGAGTTAACTATGTCCTAGTCACAATTCAGGAAATGGGTTGGGTAGGATGCAAGTAGAGAGAAAGAGAAAAAGAAGAGAGGGAAAGGGGAATGAAAAGAGACCAGAAAAAAATAGAAACATGAAGATTAATGTTATTATAGATATTAAAATACCGTCTATTTAGAGCGGAATGTGAATATGTTGAGAGAAAGGGAGGGACATAGAGGAGATGTGAAAAACTTTAAGGATGGGAAAGGGAGAAGAAAAGATCAGAAGTTCAGTAGAGCTAGACAAAAAACAAAAAGATAATTAAGAAAGAAAGAAAAAGAGAAAGAAGACAAAAAAAGAAAGGAAATCACTCATTCACATATTCCTAAAATAAAAATTATAAGAGAAGAAAAAAAAGTTACTGGAAAACAATTATTTTTTCAGAAGTTGCAAAAATTAAAGATTAATTATAGTTTTAGAAGAGAAAAAAAATTTTATATATATATAAGGTAACAAAAAACAAAAAACAAATAAAAAAGAAAAGAAGAAGAAGAAAAAAAATCTTTTGATTTTTTTTTGGGCGGGAGGGGTTGGAAGAATCCTGTATCGCCCTTTTGTCTGTAACCAGTCTCTTGTTGGAGTCTCTGCTCAGCTTGAGGTCCTGTGGCTTGATTGGTTTCTTAAGACAGTTTGTTCGAACAGGCAGAAAAATGCTCTGCTTTACCCCTCCCAGGTTAGTTTTCTGGGAGGGTGATCTGCTTTGAGAATCACAAAAGAGGGGGATGCGGTGATGAGGCTAGGTTCTGGGTAGAGTTGAGGCCTTTCAACAAACAGTAACTTTTCCCTGGGGCTATTTTGTGATAAATTTCACAGCACTCAGCCTGGAGCCATTCTCAGGGTTTATGTTTTTCAATTGATTGTGGTGGCTGCTAGAGGGAGGGGCAGCCTCTGGATCTGGTTACCCAGTGAGTCAAGCCACTCCAATGGCTGGCACCTGAGCTGGGTGACTTTTCCCTCATGAAGCTGAGTCTGGCAGGTCACTTCGCCGTTAAGTTCTTGTGACCTGCTAAATGACTCGTTTTATTCCAAGGCCTGAGCTGGAGCTAGCAGCTCCTCCGAGCTTTGTCGGTATCCAAGATGTAGATCACCGGTGCTGGGGGGGGGGAGGGGTGGCCTTCCCTCCTCTGCTCCCTGAGAAGGAGTGAGGACATCGGGCTTGTACTCACGCTGAGTCTTGGATCCTGGGTCGTCTCTGGTCTGCAAACTGCAGGATGAAGATGTCCGCTCCTTGTCGGTTCTTGTTGGTGTTGAGTAGAATCCGCTCTTCCACTGCGTCTGGCTCCTTCGTCCCAGACTCTCTGTTTCTCAGGTATGACCCCGCGGCGGTGGTCGCCGCCGCGACCCTGCTGCCAGCGGCAGCTCCTGGCAGGCGCTCAGATGTGTCTCCTTGGCTTCCCCTCTCTTAACTAACTCTCTGTCCTGTGATGGCACACTTGGTGTGATTCTTTGGCTTATGACTGTTCACTGGAACTCTAAAACTGCTTTCTATGCGAGAGCTTGTTCAGATTCCACCTTCTCCTCCGCCATCTTCCCGGAACCGCCCGTGGGTTGAATATTTTTAGGTTCATGTTGAGACAAGAGGATTCATCCAGAGGGCTTTCCATGGAATCTGTTTGTCAATCTAACTAAGTCAAATTCATTTGCCACACACATGGAGCTAGCGAAGGATCAAACTAGATGCTGGCATTAAAAACACCATAGGCACACAGTTTCCCCGTGGATGGAGGGTCTGTGGTCATGGTCCACTCCATGATGAGCTATGTATTCAGTGGAGGAATGAACACAGGAGGGCTTGTGTAGAATTTCTGGTTCTGTGATCTCAACATAGCCAGTAATCATCAATCGATGAATGGAAACCATTCATAATGTTCTTTTATAAACATTTAGATGGGTGCTTCCAGACCAAAGTCTCCATGGCTGTGAGAAGCCCAGGGTTCTGTGTTATCTTGAGGGTCAGAGGTAGGGGAGGGAGTTTTTCTTACATGATATAAAAGGTATTAGGACTTGACCATCTTCATAGCTATGAGATGTCACATGAGGAGTCTCAGGGTCCTCCTTTCTGGATCTTCACCAGTTTGTCTGTGAGAAGGACCAGGGTGTGCCACTCCTCATCCACCTAAAGGACTATTGCACGCCTCAGCAACTTTCTCATCTTTTGCGTGAAAACTATTGCATCTTCAGACTTAGTAGGAAGGAAATGCAGTGCTGATATGACCCATGATGCAGTTAGTTGCCTTTAGCTTTTGCGCTGAAGAGGAAACAATCAGGACCTGACAGGGAGTTCAAAGGTGCAAGGGTATTTTCCTGTTTAACAAGGCATGCAAATCTACATTTTATTAAAAATAAACACACATGCACACACCCGACTCTGTCTCTCTCTCTGTTTTGTCTGTCTGTCTGTCTGTCTGTCTGTCTGTCTGTCTCTCTCTCTCTCTCTCTCTCTCTCTCTCACACACACACACACACACACATACACACATACACAAACACACACACACATACACCCACAAGTCATGCAAGAGGAACATGCCAGCAAAACTTGTTCATGGTACCTCAGCCTGCTGCACCTTGGGGCCAACATAGACCATGCAGAATAGCAGGACAATAAACAGAGCCTTCATCCGGCATGTGCCGCTGCTGCTGCTTCTCCCTGTACTGCAGATGCTCGGAGCAAGGACAGCTGTGGTGAGTAGGATCCAAGTGGATCCTTCCTTTTATGTTATGTCTAGGTGGCCTGGTGCATAATGCAGGCACTCTTGCAAGTCTGAAGTCCTTTTGTCATCTGAGTGTCTTCAGACATCTTGGGTTGTGGGTGATGGGTGGTGTCTGACATCTGGTACATTTGACAAGGGGATTAGTTATGCAGGGGAAATTAGGTGGATCTGAGTGACCTTCCTACTGGCATTGCAAGCACAAAGGTGGAATTCTGGGCCAAAGCCTGCAGTAGCTCTGTCCCTTCCATCTCCAGTCACTGCAGGAGGAGATGGGTGCCAAATCCATATTTCCAGAATTCCACCTCATTGGGGGCTATGACAAATCACAGATTTCAGGACTTCTGTCAGATGCAGTTCTGTTTAAGAAATTATTATTAAAAAATACACAAAATGACTTCTTACCTGATATATAAACTATATTTACTAGATAAATATATATACATGTATGCATATTTAGAAAATCCAACATATATATACACGTGCACACACACACACACACACACACACACATATATATATATATATATATATATATATATATATATATATATATATATACATATATATATATTATTGTTGATTCAAATGCTCATTCTCCCAGGCAATCCATTGTGCATCTGCAGATCATTTCACAGGAGAAATGACACCAGAATTCCAAATAGAAAACAAAACAAAATACATGAAAGAAAACAATGTGTTGTTGGTAGTTTTGTTTTGGGGAGGGGTTAGAGGTATTCGTGTTCTTGTTTTATTTTGTATGGTTTGTTTTGTTTTCTATTTGGAATCCTGGTGTCATTACTCCTGTGAAATGACAGAGAGTGGATTGCCAGAGAGAATGAGGATGTCAATGAATATATACATATGCATATGAATATATATGCATATACATACATGAATATATAAATACATATTCATATATATAATTGATTTACTAGATATACATATGTGTATACATATATGTATATCTAGTTAATATGAAGTATATTTATATTAGATAGATAGATAGATAGATAGATAGATAGATAGATAGATAGATGGATAGATAAATAGACAGACAGACAGACAGACAGACAGAGAGATCTTTAGGTGCAGCCACAGGACACCATTTTTTTAATTTAATTTAATTTTTTTTGTGAACATACATACAGAGGGGTTACAATTACATGGGCAGGATAATGCGTACATTTCTTATCAAGCATTGCAGCCTCCTCCTTTGTTTACCCTTCACATCCCTTCTCAGCCTCCCCCCCCCCAATCCACCCCCGCCCCCAGCACCAACGTTGTAAAGGTCTTTTCGAACATGACAACTTGTACTTCTCATTGCTGCAACAGGTCCAACTGTATCCTTAAACGACTTGTTTTTCCCCATCTCGCCCACAAGTTATACTGACATCAAATATAGTGAAAGCAGGGTTTATACTGCGGGGAGGGACATACAAAGGAACAAAGCGATAATCTTTTAAATGCGTTAGAAACAAATGCATTAAAGAAAAAACATTAAAATACATATCTAAGGGTTCATTTTCTTAACATCACATAATCGGACCTTTTCCGCTTGACTCATACATATACTAGATATTGCAAATAAGGGAAACCATGGGACCTATGTTTCTTTGGGCCTGGCTTACTTCACTTAATATAATTTTTTCCAAAAATTTCCATTGCCTAACAAATGGGGAAATGTAATTAAGTAGGCTAAAGACTTAAAGAGAAACTTCTCTGAAGAAGAAAGAAGGATGGCCTATAGACGCATGAAGAAATGCTCAACATCCCTAGCCATAAAAGAAATGCAAATCAAAACAACATTGAGTTAATACCTCAATCCAGTTAGAATGGCAAAAATCAAGAACTCTAACAACAACAGATGCTGAAGGGGATGTGGACAGCAGGGAACCTTACTTCATTGTTGGTGGGAATGTAAACTTGTTCAACCACTTTGGAAAGCAGTATGGAGGTTCCTCAAAAGACTTCACATATAGCTCCCCTATGACCCAGCAATCCCACTTTTGGGCATTTACACAAATGTTAACAAACAAGACCACACTAAAGCTGCCAGGACAACTATGTTTATTGCAGGCCACCATTTTTGATTACAGAATAAGAGACCACACAGACACCTACATACCCTTCCTATATAAAGAAATTCTCAGATATGGAAACAAGAGAACTCTCTTCTTTTTTCTTTTATTTTTAAAGATTTATGTTTTTATTTTTGAGTGATTCTGCGTCATTTTCCTCATTTATTGTGTATCCACGTGGATATCCTTGGGTTGGTAGGGGGAGAGCACAGAACTTAAGGGAAAAAGGGTGACTAAGTGCAGTAGTGGAGCTCAAGTGCACACGTATAGGTGAAGTCTGCAACTCTCTGGTGGAGACAGGAGGGAGGGACAGGGAGAGAGTGAGGGAAGAGAAAACACTGTGCCAAAGGAAATGCATGCTTTTATTTTATTTTAATTTTTATTTATTTTTTATTGTGGAAATACTGTACAGAGGGTTTAAAATTACATGGGCAAGATAATGAGTATATTTCTTATCAAGCATTGTAGCCTCCTCCTTTGTTTCCCTTTCCCATCCCTTCCCATCCTACCCACGACCCCCCACCCAATCCTCCCCACCCCTCCCACCAAAGTTGTAAAATTCATTTTTGACATAACGACTTGTACATCTCATTGAAACGGGTCCACCTGTATCCTTATTTAAACGACTTGTTTTTCCCCTTCCCCTCCAAAAATTATACCGACATAGAATACAGTGAAAGTAGGGGTTATACTATGGGGGAGGGACATATATAGCAAAAAAGAAATAATCTTATATATGCGTTAGAAACAATCGCATGAAAGAAAAAAAATTTGAATACATATCTTAGGGTTCATTTCCCTAACATCACCTTATCTGACCTTTCCTGCTTAACATAGACATATACTAGATATTGCAAATAAGGGAAACCATGGGACCTATGTTTCTTTGGGATTGGCTTGCTTCAATTAATATAATTTTTTCCAAGCTTTTGCATTTCCTAACAAAGGAGACAATGTCATTCTTTCTGATGGAGGCATAGAATTCCATTGTGTATATATACCACATTTTCTTGATCCATTCATCTACTGAGGGGCATCTGGGTTGGTTCCATATCTTAGGTATAGTAAATAATGAAGCAATAAACATAGTTGTGCTGGTACCTTTAGTGTGGTCTTGTTTATAAACATTTGGGTAAATGCCCAAAAGTGGGATTGCTGGGTCATAGGGGAGCTCTATGTGAAGTCTTTTCAGGAACCTCCATACTGCTTTACAATATGGTTGAACAAGTTTACACTCCTGCCAACAATGCAGTAAGGTTCCCTTCTGTCAACATCCCCTGTAGCATCTGTTGTTATTAGAGTTCTTGATTTTTGCCATTCTAACTGGGGTGAGGTGGTATCTAAATGTTGTTTTGATTTGCATTTCTTTAATTTCTAGGGAGGTTGACCATTTCTTCATGTGTCTATTGGCCATCCTTCTTTCTCCTTCAGAGAAGTTTCTCTTTAAGTCTTTAGCCCACTTATTTATTGGGCAGTTGTTTCTTTGAGGATTTGTTTTTAGGGGATTTAATTTTTTGATTTCCAAGTATATTTTAGATATGAGACCCCTGTCCATTGTATGGCTAGTGAAGATCATCTCCCAATCCGTGGGCTTTCTATTGATCTTGCTAGCTATGTTCTTTGCCATGCAGAAGCTCTGCAACTTCATGCAATCCCATTTGCCCAACCTTTCTTTGATTCGTTGTGTTTCTGGGTCTCTATTAAGAAAATTTCGGCCTGTGCCAAGGAGACCCAGGGTTTCTCCTATTCCATCCTTTAATGTTTTCAGAGTGTCTGCTTTGACCCCGAGGTCTTTGAACCATTTGGAGTTGATTCTGGTGCAGGGTGAAATATAAGGATCTAGAGTTAGTTTTCTACATGTAGTTAACCAATATTGCCAGCACCATTTACTGAAGAGGCTGTCTTTCTTCCACTCTATTTTTTTAGCTCCCTTATCGAAGATTAGATGGCTTTAGTTCTGTAGGTTCATTTCTGGGTTTTCAATTCTATTCCATTGGTCCTGAGGTCTGTTCTTGTGCCAGTACCAAGCTGTTTTGATTACTATGGCTTTATATTAGAGTTTGAAATTTGGTATTGATATTCCACCATCAGTGTTCTTTCTGTTGAGGAGCGTTTTTGCTATTTGGGGTCTTTTATTGTTCCATCTGAATTTTTGGATTGCCTCTTCTATTTCCTTAAAGAATGAGGTTGGAATTTTGATAGGTATCATATTGAATTTTTAAATAGCCTTGGGATGTATTGCCATTTTCATGATGTTGATCTTTCCAATACAGGAGCCTGGGATTTTTTTTTTTTTTGCCATTTTCTAAGTTCTGTTTTGATATCCTTTTTCAAGTTTTTCAAGTTTTCATCATAGAGGTCCTTCACTTCTTTGGTTAAGTTAGGAAATGTATTCTTACCTGACTCAGGTCATGGGAATTGCTCTGGGCATCACCTCCATAATGACAATGGAATAAGTTAATGTAAACAAGAGATATAGCTAGCCCTACTTTGTTAGGAAAGATCAAGGAGACAAAAGGAAAGAAGAAGGCAGATACCTCCTATAGATGGGGTTAGGAGTTAATCATTGCTGGAGAGGAGCATCAGCCTGGAGGCACAGGCGGATCAGGGTTTAAATACAGTAGGGTATGAGACATGGGGATTTGTAATTTTGAATCAGAAGCGTCTGTATAAGCAGGTGAAATGAGGATACTGGATCTACCTGGCACTATCTTGCCTTCTTGTTGGATGAAGGTAGAGGCCACCTCCAGGTGATGGCTCTGCTTGAATCCCCAGAGGAAAGGAAATCTCACCCCCAGATGATGTGCATGCCTGAGTTCCTAGAAGAAGGACGTCCCACCCCCATGTGATGTGTGTGCCTGAGTTCCTAGAGGAACTTGGACAATAGTTTCATCCCAGTCCTGTGTCTTGAACTTGAATCTTGAGCTTCCTGTGACCCTTATCTTGACCCTTTTTAGGCCCCAACAATTACACGCACCATTTTTCACCATGCTTCATGTTTCCTGCGTCTCCTCAGATCACCATGGCATCTCACTTGGGCTTTTCACTGGAGTTGGACATTGCTTTTCTGTTCTTCATTATCCTCATGGCTCAGTTTCCTGATGGTACAAAGTGCATTCAAGGCTGCAAGTTTTCTGAGGACATGTATCTGCCTGCAGTTACTGACTAATAATGAACACTCTAATAAAGACTCCTAATCTGACCTCTCAAAATATGTCCAATCTGGATCTTACAAATGAATTTCAATATAACACAGATGAGGCCAGAGGGCAGAGGGCATCTGGCTGAGAACAACTCAAGAATGGAGATACGGATAAGATTCTGATGAGATTCTCTGGGTGGAGATAGCTGGGCAGAGACCCTGGACGGCAGCATGGCCAATGGGCCAAGAGAGCTGTGAGACCTATGCAGATGCCCCTCAGCCATAATTGTTGAAAGAATGAAAGAAGGAATATAATAGATAATAGATGTATAGATATATCTATTAGATATATAGATAATATAATAATAATAGAATTCTTACTCAAAGTGGACATGGATTTCCTTGGACCATCTTTGGTCACAGAGGAAGCCATGAGTTGTCAACCTCTCAGATGGGACTTGAAGGACAGATCTGAAATTATCCAGGAGACATCTGTGAGCAGGAGGGATGGATGGGCAGAATTCATACACAGATCTCCCCCCACCCTTGCCCCGTGCAAGACATGAAGTTGAGGATCGTGGGCAAATGGACCAACTAAGGTTCCTGAGACTGATTCCTTCCAGAAAATTCTTTCTTTTCCTAAGCAAATTTTCCTAAGAAAATTCTTTCTTTTCCTGAAAAATAAAATTATGCTCCTGGAGGATAAGACTGAGACTGAGACAAAAAATATTACCATGAGTTGAACAATGATAAAACAAAATCATTTCTATCCCTGAGGAATCCAGTATTTGACATTTCCTATTCTGGGCTTGGGGTTTACTCATTTGTAGAGATTCTGTGTCCTCACCTTTAGATGTCAAAAACCTTTCTTTGGGGATTAGTCGTTATGATGTCATAGTATTTTGAATTTTCCAGAGTTATGTACTGTGGATTTCCTTTCCCCAGTCAATTGAGAGGAAAAGGGATATGTGGAGTGGATTCCTATTTTCCTGCATTTACCACTTCAAACCACAGCCCTATTTTTCCACACAGTAGGAGTTGACACCAAGACTGGCTGGAGATTTCACTCTATTCTACCCTTTGACTAGCTGACTGTTCTCAAGTTGCTAAAGAATATAATTATGAGACGAGGTATTGGTGGCTCCTAGTTATTATCAGGAGGAGGGGATCTCATGATCTCATTTTGAATTAAACTACCCCCACCCCAGCCAAATCATCATCTCTCCACTCCTCATCCATCAAATAAACATACGATGAAAGTGAAGGTCAGGAAGTAGAGCTTCCAATAGTATTGGAAAACCTGAACATGAGTGTTGGGGTCTGTCATTTTCTGTGAGGCTGAAAACATTTATTTCATGTTTAAGTGCTTCGTGTTTGGGGACTATATATTAACCTATGTGATTGTTTCTTCATTGATCACTCCCTTTATCTGTAATGATCTTGTCTGTTCTAATTGGTTTTAATCAGAACTCTGTTTTATCAGATGACAGGGTGGATACTCCTGCCTTCTCACAGGATGAATTTTCCTGGAAGATTCATTTCCATCCCTTTGCTCAGACTTGTGTTGATCTGTGACTATGATTTGAGTGTATTATAGAAAACACATGAGTGGATCTTGGTTTTTTTTTGCTCCAGTCTGGTCCGCTAATCTTTTACAGGACCAGACTTGGCCCCATTGACTTGTTTCTGTGAATCAATCCAGCAGTCCAATTATCTATATCTCTATTCCATCCCCACGTCCCAATTATTTTTTTGACCATTCGTGGGACTTGAACTTAGGCCTGGACTGCATCAATGAGTGTCTTTGTGCTCCAGGCGTGTGCTCCATCCCTTGAGACAGAACACCACTTCTGGCTTTTTCTGAGTAGTTGATGGATTCCTCCTGGAAAGGAAGAGGAGTTGCCCTTCTGTGACTTAGATCTGAAAACTCCACTCTATTACTTCCCATCATATCACTGTGAAGCTCTTCAGTCAGAAAATCATGTGCAAAGGTCATCAGTGCATGCTGTTCTTCCTGTTGTGTCAAAAGCACACATTCACTCTGCCAGTGCCTCTGCTTCTGCCCATATAATCCATATATGGACTACAGACTCTGCTACCTGGGGTTGACTGTGAACTTCATCCCATGGTTAGAAATGTAATGTCACCAGGTGCATTTCCCTTCAACTGTAATTTGAGGAATGTGGTCAGTTCATAGGAATGTCTAATAAAGAATATCCTGTGAGACATTTATAGAAATCACTGCTTCTCTAAAGGACATAGAAAGACATTGAGTTCATGGTTTCCTTTAATTTAGGACATGTCCTGGGACATGGACTCAGGGCTGGGATACTGTGTCTTAGATATTATTTTTCTCCCTGCTAACACCCTACTACTTGAGCCACATATGTACCTGTGTCCTTTGGGTGGTCAGCTGGAGGAAAGAGTCCAGAACTTTCACATGGCCTGGGCTGGTTTGGAACGTTCCATCTGATTCTGATGCTATCTGCCCCCAGGACTTCACTTCTTCCACCTGATAGCTAAATCAACCTCAGTTGCAAGGAAGCTTTGCCATTTCACCTTCAGCCAGAATGGAGACTTGGTTTCCCTTCCATCCATTTCACTAAGTGCCAAGTTGAAGAAAATAAATACTTGTGTACATGGAAGTGATAATCAGTTCACTGCTCCTAGTGAACACGAGTGTACTCAGCTCACCATGTTCTTGCTGCTCATCTGCTTAGAGAGCTGGAATTCCCTCCAGACCACCTGTCCCAAGCAGGACGTTTTTTTTGGCATGGGGTGTGGAGGGGGGAGAGTTAACACCTCTGGATGGTGAGCACTGATTGGTTCATCCAGGAGATTGACCCACAGGAGACTCTCATAAAAACCAAGGAGCCACCATCCTCCAAAACCATGAAGCTGAAGACAGAAAGCCCCACAGCATGAGAGTCCTGCTGCGGCTCTTCTGCTCGCATGGACTCACATGCTCAACAGAAATCTTAGAAGTCTTCCAGGTAACCTGAATACGGTGATGTGTCTCTGTGGGGAAATTGGTTGTCTGACAGTCAGTGTGTCTATCTCACATTGCTTCTGTGCATCGATCACAATTTATTAATAAATTGCGCTGATTGTCCATAGTCATCCAAATCATATTCCATTTTGAATTCTTCCTTTGCCATTCTGCAGTAAATATAAAAGATTATTAAGAACATGTGGACAGGGGCTGGGAAGGTGGCTCAGTGGTAGAGTGCTTGCTTTGCATGCATGAGGCCCTGGGTTTGATTTCTCTGCACTGTATAAGCAGATAAAGCTGGAAGTGATGCTATGTCTCAAGTGGTAGGGCGCTAGCTTGAACTGAAGAGCTGAGGTACAGCACGTGGCCCAGAGTTCAAGCCCCATGAGTGACAAAAGAAAAAGAAAAAGAACATGTGGACAGCATGATCTGTGATTTTTGCAGTGTTATTTCATATAGGCTTAGGTATTGAATTTTTATAATTTTGTGCATGTGTTACTTTCACTCACGGGTCTCCTTGTGATCATGCCAAAGAGGCCTAGAATCTCTCCCTGAAAATCCTCATCCTGTCTAGTTCTCTCTCTCTCTTCCAATTTATTAATGCCATGCAGCAAGAATCAGAGACTCTGAATACTTCCAGTAAATTCTCTTTTGAAAGAAGCAAAGTCTGGTAGCTCAGAGTCTGGAGAGAGAACTCTCCAGGTCATTGCAAGCAGGTTACTTGAACACCTGAGTGTTTTGGGAGCAAAACTGAAGATTCATGCTTTAACATGCCTGATGGGGTGTTTCTTATTCAGCCAGAATATTGGTACACATAGACCCTCACAGCTGATAATGAAGAGCAAATCCTGGAGGGTGTACAACTGAGATACTTAATGCTCTATGTCTGCACTAGTAGAGAACTTGATGTCATATGCACAATTGCTTATATCAAGGAAGCTGGGCTTCCCCCACAATATATACACTCATACCCTCCCTGGTCCCCGTAACTGATCCATCCCCCCAGCAAATTTACATTTTAAATTTAATAAAATAGTTAATAAATATGAAATTGACTCATTTGCTATTGACCATTCTCTTTAAATTCTAACATTTAAACAATCACAAACAAGGCCACACTAAAGTTAACAGTACATCCATTTTCATGGCAGCATTGTTTACCATAGCTAAGATATGGAAACAACCCAGATGCTTCTCAGTAGATGAGTAGACCAAGAAAATGTGATATATATATGTGCGTGCACGCGCGTGCACACACGCACACACACACACACACACACACACACACACACACACACACACACACACACATACACAATGGAATTCAATGGTTCCATCAGAAAGAATGACACATGCCCTTTTGTAAAAAAAAAAAAAATGGAAAGACTTGGGAAAAAATCACATTAAGTGAAGTAAGCCATACCCAAAGAATAGGTCCCATGGTTTCCCTCATTTGTTAGTCCTATAGTTAAATAGCTATGAATAAGATTGAAATGAACTCCAAGGTATGAGAACAAGAGGGTTTTGTTGTTGTTTTAAATGTACTGTATGAAGTTATTTCTTTTTTCTTTTACTTTTTTTTCCTTCGGTTTATTCCTCAATCTCTCTCTCTCTCTCTCTATTCTCTCTCTCTCTCTCTCTCTCTCTCTCTCTCTCTCTCTCTCTCTCTCTCTCTCTCTCTCTCTCTCTCTCTCTCTCTCTCTCTCTCTCTCTCTCATTGTGTGTGTTCTGGAACTGGGGCTTGAACTCAGGGCTTAAAAGTCTACCTTGCCCCCTTTCTCCCAAAGCTGGCAATTGACCCATACCTCTGATTTTTGCTGGATAAATAAATGGTGATAAGAGCCTCACAAACTTTTCTGCCCTGGCTTTCCTTCCATTGTGATTTTTAGATCTCCGTCCCCTGAGTAGCTAGGAACACAGTCATGAGCCACCAATGGCCCAGTTCTACTTTCCATTAATTGGCAGTTAGTCATGATATACATAGTTCAGATTCATACTTAAATTTTTTTAATTGTTACTATAAAGATACGGGTTACAGTTTCATAAGTCGGGTAAAGAGTACATTTCTTTTTGGACAATGTCACCCCTCCCTCTTTCTGTTTGGCTTATTTATAGTGAGTCTAATGTAACCTTCATTCTTAAAGACTAGTTTATCTTTACTGCTGAGCCCTAATTTTTCTGAATTCACTCTTAGCCCTCAGGTGTTCAATGAAGTCTGTTCACTTTGGTTGCCTAGAAACCTGATGTTTCAGCCTAGCTTGAGCTTTGGGGATTGTGTCACTTACTACTCAGGTAGTTCCTCTTCCAGCTTTGTGGAATTACCTAGTGCTTGAACAGGGTATTATTCAGATAAAGTCACATGGGCACATCTGTAGATTCTTGGAACATTTTACTTACATAGCTGCATCTTCTGAAGTTTTCTGACTTTCATGTGGTAGCTGCTTCAGCCTTCCCTGACTCCAGACATTATCCCTGACTTATTTTGCCTGTGAGAGTTCTGTTGGCTTTAGGTTCTCCTCTGTGTGTTGTGGTTTGGAACTTTTCTCTAGGCAGAAAGCACAACTGTAGGGTTCACTTTGTTTTTCTTTTCTCCTGGACCAAAGTCTTGTTCTGTCTTTTCTCCAGTCTGAAAATAGTTCTTTCTTCTATTTTGTCTGGTTTTCCAGTTGCTGTGTAGGAAGGCAAGTGTAATACAAGCTTATTTACTTTACTGGAAAGCAAAAGTTCTCTCCATAATACAGTATTTGATATAACATAGTTAAATTACTTGATGTACTTGTTGATCTAGCAAGAGATGTCTAAAGGCAAAACAGAACAATTATTTTTGAAACATATTCATTTTTGTAATGTATATTGATTCCCTTACTAAGAATCAGGATAGTCTTCTAGGACAAAGTTGAGCTACAATTTGTATACTGTTTCTTTTGCAATATGACACTGTATTGAGAAATAATATTTATGTTTATACTATAGAATCATAGCTATATTTATACTACATAATCACAGTATATTGTAATACACAAATAAAGAATAGTTCCTGGGCTGGGAAGGTGTCTCAGTGGTAGAGCGCTTGCCTTGCATGCATGAGGGCCTGGGTTCAATTCCTCAGCACCACATAAGCAAAAAGAAAAAAGCCAGAAGTGGTGCTGTGGCTCAAGTGTTAGAGCGCTAGCCTTGGGCTGAAGATCTGAGGGACAGTGCCCAGGCCCAGTGTTCAGGCCCCACGACCGGACCCCCCCGCAAAAAAAGAATAGTTTCTGTATGTATGAGGCTTACCTGAGGGTGTTCCTTCATGCCAGTTTGTAGCCACACCTTTGTGTCTGTTCACAGCCCTTGCCAGCAATTGATCTGTTTCTGACTATAGTTTCCTCTTGTTTAGAAGGTCATGTCACTGAAACTTTTTACTCTACTCTTGTGTAGATACATACTTTTTATTTTGCTAGTTCTGTGGCTTGAACTCAGGACCTGGCACCATCCCTGACCCTTTTTGTACTCAAGGCTAGAGTTCTTCCACTTAAGCCACTGCACCACTTCCAGCTTTTTCTGAGTAGTTTATCCGAGACAGGAGTCTCATGGACTTTTCTGCCTGGTCTGGCTTTCGAACTGCAAATCTCCAATGTCAGCCTTTTGATTAACTACGATTACAGGCTTAAGCCATCAGTGCCCAGCTAGATCTATCTATCTATCTATCTATCTATCTATCTATCTATCTATCTATCTATCTATCTATCTATCTATCTATCTATCTATCTATCTATCTATCTATCTATCTATCTATCTATCTATCTTTCTAGTAATGGGGCTTGTACTCTGGACCTCGACACTGTCCCTCAGCTCTTCAGCTTAAGGCGAGTGCTCTACCACTTGATCCACAGCACCACTTCCAGTTTTCTGGTCGATTATTGGAGATAAGAGTCTCATGGAGTTTCCTGCCTGGGCTGGCTTTGAATCTAGATCATCAGATCTCAGTCTCCTGAGCAGCTTGGATTACAAGCGTGAGCCACCAGCACCTGACTAGATCAATACTTTTATATTTGAAATGAAATGAAAATTTAAGACTGCTTATCTTATTAGCCTTCATCCTAAAGTATTTTGTGTTTGTAGGCAAAAATGGCTCAATTTTTTAAAAAATAAATCACATAATAATAAAGCAAAAATGTCAATGAACCTTTCTTTTGTGCTTATACATCTCCCTTTTGTTGGTGAAACCACTGCCAAAGCGAATGAAAACTCCTTACCAGTATCTGTGCCATTTGATGTCCTCTCCACCTTCTCCCCTGCTGTTGAGAGCACAGTGAGTAAGAAGTGCAAACTGCCTTACTCCCTTTCATTCCTGTCGTGGGTTTCCATCTCTTTCCATTCTTTTCCTGCAAAGTCATGGGACTGCATATTCAAGGGTGCTAGATATTTGAGCATAAATCTCTTCTGAGTAGTACAGTAAAAGCTATATATAAACTTCCCCTAAAAATATAGGAATATACATTGGAGAGTTACAGAAAGACCATGCACATAACATTTTATGGACCAGAAATTCTGAAGGTTTTTTGGCCTTAGAAAATATCTGCTTTACAAAAATATTTTTTCTGATAATTTTTCTTTTTATTTTTTTTGGTCATGGGGCTTAAACTCTGGGCCTGGGTGCTGTCCCTGTGCTCTTCAGTCCAGGCGAGTGCTCTACCACTTGAGCTACAGCACACTTCTGGTTTTCTGGTGGTTTATTGGAGATAAGAGGCTCACGGGCTTTTGTGCCTGGGCTGGCAATGACCTGTGATTCTCAGATCTCAGCCTCCTGAATAGCTAGGATTACAAGTGTGAGCCATGGATACCAGGCTCTCATAATTTCATTTTTAAACAGAAGGGAAGAATGATCATTTAAAATGAGAGATACTTACACAACTGTACATGATTAGAAACATTTTAAGAGAGCACAGAACCTAAGTATCTTTCGTACATAAAGGTAGGTAGCTTGTGTGTGTGTGTGTGTGTGTGTGTGTGTGTGTGTGTGTGTGTGTGTGTTTGTGTGTGTGTGTGTATGTGTGTGTGTGTGTGTGTGTGTCCCAGTCTTGGGGCTTGAAACCAAGTCCTAGGTGCTGTATCTGGGCTTACTTCCTCAAGGCTACTCTCTACCGCATAAGCAGAAAAAAACCAGAAATGGCACTGTGGCTCAAGTGGTAGAGTGCTAGCTAGTCTTGAACTGAAGAGTTCAGAGACAGTGCCCAGGCCCAGAATTCAGGCCCCATGATGGACAAAAAATACAAAAAATAAATTAAAAGGCCATACAAAAAGATGAAGTCACAAAACAAACCCTGAAAATAAAAGCAACTTGAAACCTGTGGCTGAGGCACAGGAAGTACTGCTAAGAAGGATATATTGTTGCAAATATGGCCAAGTAAGATTCAACCATGGAGGTGAAGGGGGAATCAGGAGGTAAAGCCAGGTACAGGATGCTTTTCTCTTCCTTTTGTGAATTTACCACATTTGTATGCACAATTCTTTCCTTTTATTCAGGATTCCCTGCACTAGGATCAATGGGTCACAGGGCATCTCTCCATTCTCTTTCACTTAACTTGGTGGTGAAAATAGGAGCAACTCATGGTCAAAATCCACTTCTGGTAGGAGTTACCAGTAGTCAATACCATCGATGAGGTAAAAGAAAACATCAACATTTCCTATTAGGTCCTCATCAATTGCTTTGTAATCCAAAGTGATGAAGGGTAGGGGCTAGGGGAGTCAGCTCAAGTACAAGATCCCCTGCAGAGGAAGAGGGATCTAGTTAGTAGCTAGAGGCTCTCAGTTTGAACTCTAGTACTTCTGTTTAAAAACCTTTAACTAGGGGCTAGGAATGGGGCTTAGTGTTAGAGTGCTTGCCTAGCAGGCATGAAGCCTTGTGTTCAGTTTTTCAGTTCCACCTAAAAAGAAAAAGCCAGAATTGGAGCTGTGGCTCAAGTGGTAGCATGCTAGCCGTGAGTTAGAGATGCTCAGGGACAGTGTCCAGGGCCTGAGTTCAAGCCCCAAGATTGTTTTCTCTCTGTCTCGCACTCTCTATGTAGACAGATAGCCAGATAGATAGATAGATAGATAGATAGATAGATAGATAGAGAGATAGAGAGAGAGAGAGAGAGAGAGAGAGAGAGAGAGAGAGAGAGAGAGAGAGAGATAAAATTTCTACAGATAATCTGTTACAGATATAGATAGATCTGTTATCTTTAGCAGATAGATAATCTATAGAGTTTATCTATCTATATCTATATCAATTGGTATCTAGTTGTCATTTATATTCATGATTTCAGGACATCAAAGATTTACTCAACATAACCTCATTACTGCTTGTATTTCAATCTTGGGGTGTGTGTGTGTGTGTGTGTGTGTGTGTGTACCTACACATGCATGCTGGGGCTTGAAGTTATAGATCTGTGCTCTTGTTTGGCTTTCTGTTTTGTTTTTGTTTTCTTTCTCTCCTTTTCTCTTTCTTTCTTTAGGTGCTAGTTCTAGGCTTGAAATCATGGCCTAGTTCCAGTCCCTGAGACTTTTACCCAAGGTAAAGCCACAGCTCTACTTTGGCTTTTATTCTTTGTTTTTGTGGTTAAAAGGCAAGAAGAGTCTCATAGATTTCCCTGCCCAAGGTGGCTTTGAATTGTGATCCTCAGATCTCAGGCTTCTGACTATCTAGAATAGCAGGAATGAGCCACCAACGAATACCTAGCTTTGTTTGGCTTTCTGGGTTTCCATAGTACTCTGTCACTTGAAGCAAACCTCCAGCTCGGCATTTTGCTGCTTACTGGAGATAAGACCTCATTCATTTCTCTGTGTAGTCTAGCTTTTAGCATTGTAAATTTGCTGCACTTGTTGTGCGTTGACATCCTTGGTTTCTTACGTGGAATTGTTCATAATCTCATTGAAGAAGTCTTGTGTGTGATGAATTGTGTGATTTTGGAGGTTCTCTATCTTTGATGGTTTAATTACAATGTGTTAAGTGATCACAGTTTGTTCTACTTGAAGTCTATTGGGCTGCTAAATGCTTGAATATATAGGCTCATGCTAGAAATCAAAATTGGAAAAGTTTTGATCATTACTCCTTCCTTTTTGTGTCGTGGGCCTTGAACTCAGAGCCTAGCTCTGTGCATGAGTCTCTCTGTGCTCCACACCACCACTTGTCAGAGTTGATCATTTCCATTTTGCTCTGTTCACATGTGTTCTGCTTGCCAAAATTTGCTGCTGAACACCTCTAGTCATTTATTTATTTCAGTTATTTCTTACAAGTTTTCACTTTTGTGAATTCCTGGTTTTACTGAAGATCAAAGGTTGGGCCTACATATAACCAGGAAATGATACCTGGAATTTGTGTGAGTGGCTCAGACCCCTTTAATTCTATTCTTACTGCCTTATCCTCTTTCCTGCAATCCACACCAGTGGCCAGTTGGGGCTTTCTTACAACTAGTTGACCAAAGCACAGCATTGGATCTAGTTTACTCCCAGTTCTGCAGGCTTTCTCTGAAAGATGGCCTCTGAAGTCTTAGATTTAGAACTCTCTTGGCTTTCCATGCTTTCTCCTCTCTCTGTACCACAAACACACACACAGACACACACACACACACACACACACACACACACACACACACACACCCCAGACATTTAAGCCATGATTTCTTAAGTAGAACTATCTTTTGATACTTTAAATAGTCCAAAATACTTGATGTGGCACAAAGTAAATAGTTCATATTTTCTTTTTGTTGCCAGTCCTAGTGCTCCATCTCTTTCTTGGGTGCTATCCCTGAGCTTTTGTGCTCTACCACTTGAGCCACAGTTCTACTTCCAGAATTTAATGCTTATGAAGGCCCAGGTTTGATTCCTCAGTACCACATAAACAGAAAAAGCTGGAAGTGGTGCTGTGGTTCAAGTGGTAGGGTGCTAACCTTGAGCAAAAAATGCTCAGGGACATTGCCCAGGCCCAGAGTTCAAGCCCCAGGACTGGAAAGAAAAAAAGGAGGTAAAAATCTCACAGACTTTCCTGCCCAGGCTGGATTTGTACCATAAACCTCCTAAGTAGCTAGGATTTCAGGTATGAGTCTTAGGTGCCCAGTTTAGGCATCCTACTTCAATAAAGCTTCCTCAGCCATTACTTGTGCAGAGCTCCTATCCCTTGTTTTTCAAGAACTTATTAAAGGCTTTGCCACATTCTTTAGATTTGTTGTCATTACATTTCTATTATTATTACTTCCCCCATCACTGCCTCACTCTCTCTATCTTTCTCTCTCTCTCTGCCCTCTTCTTTTTTTCTTTCTCTCTCTTTCTCTCTCTCTCTCTCCTTCCTGGTGGGTTTTGAACTCAGGGTCAGGATGGGGTATCATTGGCTTAGTTCTTTTTTTTCTCAAATATGATGGCCTATCATTTGAACAACAACTTCAATTCTGGCTTTTTGATAGTTAACCAGAGATAAGAGTCTCATGGATTTTCCTATCTAGGCTGGCTTTGAACCACACTCCTCAGATCTCAGCTTCCTGTGTCACTAGGATTAGAGGTATGAGCCATTAGTACCCAGTTTCAAATAATATCATTTTTAGTTTTTTTTTTCCTGAAGTCATTCATAGCTAAGAAACAATGATGCTAATTTTCATTAAGGAATTAAGCCTCTTCAAAGCCCCTTAAATTCCAAATGTTTTTGAGTTTTCATGCTTTCTCTGAAACCTATGGACTAGGCAAAGTATATATGTGTAAATTCACATTACCCCATCTGCCTAGCCCAGCTTAGCTACTGCCAACTTGCTTATTCTCCCTAACATTTGGGAACGGTGCTTTCTGTGGAGCTAAGATGTGCAAACCAAAGGATTCAATTATACTCGGTAAGGATAAATCAGCCTTCATGAGGCCTCCTGTCCATGGAAGACCCATGCTGCAGGGAAGAGTTTGTTCCCAAGAAGAAGGGATGCAGATTGGAAAGAATGACCTGGTGTGCTGTAATTTGCACTGTGAAAACCACAACCACACAGATAATTGTTCATGAGGCCACTGCATTCACAGCCCATCTCCACTGATATTTTTTGCCAGTTGTGGGGCTTGAACTCAGCCTGGGAACGGCCACTAAGCTTTTTTGCTCAAAGGTAGAATTCTGCAACTTAAACCCATCACTACTTCTGGCTTTTTCTGTTTATGTCACACTTCATGCATGCTAGGAAAGCACTCTACCACTAAGCCACATTCCCAGCCTTCACTGATCTTTTTATGCATTCCATTTTTCACATGTTAAGTAGAAACCTTGTATATCACCAGGAGCAGAGAGGGACTTATAGCCTGTAACAGACCAATGCAATCAAAATAGTTACCTAGAGGGTGAAATGTGTTTCAAACTTAAATTTTAAAAACCCTAATTTAATTAGAGTTGGGAAAAGGATTTCCTAAAAAGATGACCTCTAAAACAACAGGCCTTGCTTCAGGGTTTATTAATGTTCAATGTCCTATGGTGTAGGGTGGGGCCATGGTTTTAAGTCACAGATTTTGCCCCAAAGGATTTCATAGATCCATAGAATAAAAGACATTCTCAGAGAATAATGAGAGACTGAATCATTAAATGCCAGTGGTTTAGTACTAAGTGTTATAAATAAAATAAAGAAGGAATTACTCAGAAAATGAATCTATGCACAGAAAATGGGCAAAGTAGTCTTAACTGGGTAATGAGATGAGAACTTGGGGGTGTGCCCTGCTTGGGATGTGAGATGATTGGGAGAGACAAAGGTATGCAGTCTTGACTAGAACATGTATTGAAACATGTATTCTAAAATCTAACAAACCTGGTCCAACAGTGATGCCTAAGCCACCTTAGAGTGGCTTCATCAGTACATCCAAACCATGCCCAGCCACAACCATCCACTTTAGCATTGGTTCATCAACTTATGCATTTGTGGTTCCTTTGCTATGGACCAGGGATGGAGCGTGCAGACCCAGGGCAAAGTCAGCAGATCCTAGATGGCTGCTTCTGAACATACCCTGTGGTTTGTTGATAACTGGCTTACACTTACATCCAAGACAAGCTCCTTGGCTGTAAGCCATGGAAAGATGACTGAGGCAGGAAAGTCAGAAGGAAAACAGTAAGTCTGATCATGGAAGTCAGGAATCTTCCATGTAGGCACAGTACCTAGGCCCTGGGTTCAAGCCTCAGGAATGGCACACCCAAAAAAAAATAATACAATAGTTGTAGCTAGTTTCAGTGACTGTAGTATTTGACCACACCTAGTGATTAATGTGGAGACTAAGAACAAAGTTTGGGCAGTATGCTTGCCTCTTTTTCCTCCTTTGGTGATATTCCACACTTTCCAGGCTTTAAATGATCCCTTCCCCCTGGTAATCACCAAATGCAATTTCTAACTCAAAATGCTCTTTCCCAGGCTTGGGGAATTAAAGGCCTGTCTACTAGACAGCTCCAGTTAGCCAGGCTATCTCTCAATGGTGAAGCAAAATTATTTGCCTAAAACAGAATTTGAGATTCCTTTCCCTGCTTGCTAGAACATTTCTCTTCCTACCATCTTCTCATTGTAATAGTTCTACCATCTATCTTATTATTTGCTTCAGCCTAAAGCCTACATCATCTTTGGAGCAAGTTCTAATGTCTCATTTTACAAAACCATTTCCACAAGCTGGGCACTAGTGGCTCACACGTGTAACCTTAGATACTTGGAAGGCTGAGATCTTAAGGTCACAGTTCAAAGCCAACCCCTACAGCATAGTCAGTGAAACTCTTATCTCCACTTAACCACCAAAATGGCCAAGAGTCCAGCTGTCACTCACATGTTCAGCATTACTAGAGTGAAAAACTAAGTGAGATTGCTAGGCTTTGAATTCAAGCCCCAGTACCAGCAAAAAGAAAAAGAAAAACAATAAACAACAAACACTACTTCATCTACTACTTTTACTCCATTGTTGACATTCTAATCTACACTGACCTGTACTAAACAATGGCCACACAGGGCTCCTGGCTTTCACTCTTCATTTATTCTCCACATTGCCACCATGGTGAACCTTGAAAAGCACATATCACATAGTTATACCTCCTGCTATTATCCACAGTGGAAAGTTCTAGAAGAAACCCACATTGATTGCCCTTGCTTATATGACCCTATGTGACCAGACTCTTCTCTGGGTCATATGCATCTGCCACCATCCCTCTTCACTCATTTCATTCCAGTGACACGCAACCTTGATGTTCCTCAAAAACACCAAGTCTCCCACCTCACAACCTTTGCTCCAAGTGTTCCCCTCTGCCCAAAATCATCTTTCCCCAACTCTTTCCTTCATGACTCGTTTGCGGAACTCACACCTTAATTCATTAGTCACCATTTCCAGGAAGCCTCTTTTATATAGTTTTTTTTTTGTCGGTCGTGGGGCTTGAACTCTGGGCCTGGGCATTGTCCCTCAGCTCTTCAACTCAAGGCGAGCGCTCTACCACTTGAGCTACAGCGCCACTTCCTCCCGGAAGCCTCTTTTGATCATCTTAAGGTAGCTGCACCCAAGGTTGTGGTTGAGGCAGAACTTAAATAACTCCATTTCTCCATTTTCTTTTGTTTCATAGTGTTTGCCACTGTTTGGATTGGGGGGGGTCATGGGGCACGAAATATGGGCCTGAGCACTCTCCCTCAGCTCTTCAGCTCAAGGCTAGCACTCTACCACTTGAGCCACAGTGCCACTTCCCACTTTTTCTCCTGATGTGATGCTGAGGAATCGAACCCAGGGTCTCAAGCACTCTACCACTGAGCCACCTTCCAAGCCTGTTTGGATTTTTTAACTGTTTCTTTGTCAGTTAGTATCCTCATCTAGAACATCAGCTCTATGAAAATGAAGTTTTTATACATTTTAATTCCAGGCCATTCCTAGACATTGAAACAGAGCTTGGCTCCCAGTTTTCCTTCATTAAATAGTTGATGCAGGGCTGGGAAGGTGGCTCAGTGTTAGAGCACTTGCCTTGCATGATTGAGGCCCTGGGTTTGATTCCTCAGCACCACATAAGCAAAAAGCAAAAAACCGGAAGTGGAGTTGTGGCTCAAGTGGTAGAGTGCTAGCCTTGAGCTGAAGAGCTGAGGGATAGCGCCCAGGCACAGAGTTCAGGCACCACGACTGGACCATAAAATCAATCAATCAATAAATAAATAAATATTTGATGCATCATTGCCAAAGATGGTGGATACCGATGGCATGAACTTTCATAAAATCGTTGAGCATGCTGGCATCAATTTACCTCTCTGTCTGAAGATGAAGTTAATATACTATCTCTTTCAGAATGTAATGGGAGTCATTATAATCAATGGAGAGGCTCAAGTCTTTACCAATCATTGTGACACAAATATTAGAATCTATGGGCAGGGAGCCATTTGAAAGTGGTAATCACAAAATAATGGAGAAAGAAATTTGTTTTATTTATGAACCTCCTGAGATCTGAGAAAGTGGGCAGAAATAAAATACTCCCATTTGCAATCTAAACATTCATAAACACAGTTCACACTAAATAAAATTGCACTAACATTTTAATTGACATCAATAGACATTTTGTTAAGTGTTTTGTTTTTTGAGCTCATTTATATATCTATGGTAAGAAGACTCCCTTCCATTTGAATATTTTAGTGGATATACTTTTCAAATGAATGTCAGTGCTACCCTCTGTGATATCACCCTGGACAGAAACCTTTTGTTGATAACATTGGGGTATCATTATACGCTTACACTATTATATCTGAGTAGGAAATAGCAATGCACTGTGAAATTATAAAGGCAAACTTTCATGTGCATCATACTGCTTTTTTTCCTCCTCTCTCCTCTGTTATGAATCCCTATGTAGGACACCCGGCTGGTTCCACTTTGGCTCCTAAGGATTTGACAGGACCCGCAAAAATAAGGGAATGGTTGGGGAAGCAGGGGGAAGATATTGAAGGGATGACACAGATCAAGATGCACTGTAGACATGAATTGCTTGGTTTTTGGTTTTGATTTTTTTGTTTTGTTTTGTTTTGGTCATGGGCCTTGAACTCTGGGCCTGGGTGCTGTCCCTCAGCTCCTCAGCTCAAGGCTAGTGCCCTCCCACTTAAGCCAAAGCACCACTCCTGGCTTTTTTCTGCTTATATGGTGCTGAGGAATTGAACCCAGGGCCTCATGTGAGTGAGGCAAGCAGTCTTCCAATGAGCCACCTTCCCAGCCCCGAATTGCTTGTTCTGAATTCCAAACATTCACTACATAATCTAAAGATTAAGAAAATTGAGGTCAGGGGTGCTGAGAATTGTGAAATGGGAGACATGGTTCAAAAAACACTGCACCCAGGAACTGCTCTGCTGCATGGCCGCATCTCTGTACAACTACCTAACTAAAACACACATAGACACAGACACAGACACACAGACACACAGACACACACAGACACACGCACACACACACACACACACACACACACACTCTAATAGTGAAAACGAGAATGAAAAACTTAAACCTGGGAAAAAGGGGTACAGTCACTTCGGGCTCCTGATCAGAGTAGAGGTTGATTTTAAGGGGTGCCCCTAAATTTCTGAACTGGGTGATTGTCCACCTTGAAGGAATGAACTTGTGTCTCTGGGGGTTTGGGTTTTTAATGCAGGACATGCAGTACACAGAAAGGATCCCCCAGTTAACTAGGAACCACCTTCTCTTCCGCTGCCCTGTTCACCTGCTGCCAGCACCAATAAGCTGGGGAAGAAGAGGACCAGCTAGCCTGGAGGGGCCCAGGGCACTGACCTGGAAGCTAAGACTGTGTTTGTGAGCTGGAGCCAGTGGCTCACCCCTGTAATTGAAGCTACTCAGGAGGCTGAGATCTGAGGATCTCAGTTCAAAACTAGCCGGGGCAGGAAAGTCCATGACATTAATCTTAAGCTAACCACCAGAAAACTGGAGTGGTGCTGTGGCTTACAGTGGTAGAACATGAGACTTGAGCAGAAGAGCTCCAGGACAGTGCCTAGGCCTTGACTTCAAGCCCCAGGACTGACTAGAAAAAAAATCATCTTTGATGTTTGTGGAACTCAAATTCAAGGTCCCAGTTGATTGAGTGTGTCTGGTTTTACAGGGCTCCAGCAGGTAGAAGAATTACTATATTGTTCTTTTTTTGACAGTCCTAGGGTTTGAACCCAGGGCTTGGGCACTGTCTCTGAGCTTGTCTCTGCTCAAGGTTAGCATTCTATTACTTAAGACACAGCGCCACATCCTGCTTTTGCTGTTTACTGAGGAACCAAACCCAGGTCTTCATGTATGCCAGGCAAACACGCTACCACTAAGCCACATTGTGATTCCTGAAGAATAATTAGTATAATAATAAGTATATTTATAATATTTTTATACTTATATCATTATATTTCATTTACTATTGTAGCATGTATATTTTATCTATTATATATAACATTTATATTTATTTGTATATTTACTAGATATTATATAATATATAATGTATGTATGTTATAGAATATAATATGTAACATATTAATACATTTTATAAAAATGTTTTATATCATTGCACTTATAGCATTAATATAGTAATTATATTTATAATTCTAATATTTTGTAATAATAATTATTATGCTGGAAGAAAAACTGGGGTGTCTCCAGAGGACAAGAGGGCCCTGAGAATTGAGAGGGGAACCACTGGGCTCCTGTGCTTCCTTCCCATGAGTGACCATCACTGCTTGTGTTGGTGTTTGTGTGTGTGTATATGTGCTTATGTTTGTGTCAGTGTCAGTACTGGGGCTTGAACTCAAGGCCCTGCATAATGTGGCTGAGCTTTTACTCAAGGCTGGTGCTCTACTATTTGAGCCATAGCCCCACTTCTAGCTGTTTCCAGTGGGTATTTGGAGATTAGATCTCATGGATTTTCCTGCCAGGGCTAGTTTCAAACTACCATCCTCAGACCACACCCACCAGAGTCAGTAGGATTACAGGTGTGAGCCACCATTGCCTGGCCTGTGTGTTTTGTGCTGGTACTTGGGCTTGAACTTAGAGCCAGGGCTTTGAATTTGTTGAGCTTGTTTTCTCAAAACCAACACTTTGCCCCTTGAGCCATATCTCCACTTCAAGTTAAGTGTCTCAGACATTCTTGTCCAGAATAGCTTTGTACCAGGATTCTCAGACCTCAACCTCATGAGTATCTAGGAATAGAGGTATGAGCCACTGGCACCCACTTTGTATATTTCTTAAATTAAATCCTGTACTCTCTCACTCCCAACCTTCAAGAGCTTCTGTTTCAGAATAAAATCCAAAGTCTCTACCATAGTCTAAGGGAACTTATCTTGTCTAGTGGTTCTCAAATACATCTAGAGGGCTTCTTTGAAGCAGGCAACACTGGACCCTAGCCCCTGACTAAACAGGTCTGGGCTGGACCTGCTAAAGTTCCTGGATGAGATCACTGCTTCTGGGTGGAGACCACACTTGTAACTCATTGCTCTGCACAAGCTGCCCACTGCCTGTCCTACAGCAAGCATATCCTCTACTCCACACACTGATTGTGATGTAGCCACACTGGTTTACTGACTCTAAGACAGGCCAGACACCCTCAACTTTGAGCTCATGACCCTACCTGATTCTGGGGCCTGGGTGAGTTGCCTTGATCTCCTAAGTCACTTTACCACATGACGCTTTTCTGAAATCATACCTCACTGTAAATTGCCAACACTCCTCCCTAGCACATCTCTCAATCTATTTTTCCATCATATTTTCAAACATATTTATACATTCTCCACCCTCCCCCACCCCCACACACTAAAGCATAGAACTTCAAAACAAAGTTTTTCTTTTCTACTTGCTACAGTGTCTAGAACCTAATAAACTCAATAGATAAAAAAGAGTGAGATGGGTAATAGTGTCACACCTGGAATGTTAGCTATTCAGGAAATTGAGATCTAGAATCACTTTTTCCATTTATTTCCCATTTTGATTAAAATTTAACCATTAAAGGAACTTTTAAAAAGAATCAAAACTTCCTTATTTTCTGCAGGTTTCCTTCACTCCCTTTCACCTAGTCTACCTCAACCTGTGTCCCCATGGGAGCTTTGGCATCTCAGAAAATGTGCAGTGCCCCAGACCCTAGTTAATTTCAGACAGAATCCAGCATTACCTTTAGTCATGTGGTGGGCAGAGCAGAAGGCATCTACCATGTGTGCTACCCACACCTCTCATCCACACCTGTGCTACTTCCATACTCCCAGCCACACGAGCACCACTGTGTCACCATTGCTTACACTGGCCTAGGCATGGGCTTCCATGGTCATCAGGACAAATGTCCTGAGAGCTATTTTACCTGCAACAGGTGACATTTCCTGATCTGGGTAATCACTGGCACTGGAGCAAACCAGGGCCATGGCACTGCAGGATGCATCTCTCTACAGCAAAACTTGGGGCCCTTCCTTCCCAGACACAATGGAGATCCTGGACAAGTCCCCTAGATGATTCCATGAATGTGTCTCACAGCCCTCATCTGTCAGAAATGAACAAAGAGGACAGAATTGTTCAAGTTATTTTCTTTCTTCATAGAAGGGTGCACTATCATCCTGCCCCCCAGAGCAAGGCAGCACACCAAATGGCGGGATCCACTTGGTTTTCATCCCAACCCAGGAATGATATTGTGCCTTTTCCTGTTGCTCAGGAGTCAGGATCACATCTTTGTAAACAATCGGTTACCAGGGCAATAGATCACAGAAGGAAGACAGACGGCATTATAACCATCAGTTCACCATCCCTAGCCAGGAGGCAGTGTACTTTGGGAGGCCATTGCTCAAAAACAAACATCCTTTTTACCTGCTAATGAAACTGCAACTCCACTGCACCCCATCTTTCTCATTAAAACAAAAACTTAGAAGAAAAAGGAAAGAGTGTTTTGGACTTCTTGCCAGGACTGGCTTGAAACCACAATCCTCAGATTTCAACCTCTTGAGTAGTGCCAAGCTTTTCCATGAGACAATTCTCTCAAATTAACCACCAAGAAAGAAGCAAAAAGAAATAGACAAAATTCCAGACCTTGAGCTGAAGATCATGGACAGCACAGCACACATGCCCTGATTTCAAGCCCATGACCTGCACATCATCATCATCATCATCATCATCATCATCATCATCATCATCATCATCATCATCATCATCATCATCATCATCATCATCATCATCGACATCATCATTATAATGTGAATTAAAAAAGTATAAGACCCTATTAAGAATATTAAAATTGAGTGAGTCAGGCATTTTTTGGTGGCTGACATGTAATCCCAGTTAGAAGCATGAAATCTCAGGATGGTGGTTAAAAGCCCACCTGGGCAGGAAATTCCATGAAGCTCTGATCTCCAACTAACCAGCAAAAACCAGAAGTAGAGCTGTGGCTCAAGTGGTAAAGCAACAGCCTTCAGCAAAAAAGCAAAATAAGTGACCAGGCCCAGATACATAGGGTAGGACAACTAATAATTAATTAATTAAATACAAATACATAAATAAAATCAGAATGGAAGAAGAGCACAAAGCGCCAATTCCAAATCTTAAAATGAGCAGAGAATTGGTGGCTTACACCTGGAGCTCAAGCTACACAAAAGACAGAACTTGAAGATCTCGGTTCCAAGGCAAACTAGGCAGAAAAGACCATTAGGGATTTGTGAATGTGTATCAGTCCTGGGTCTTGAAGCCAGAGCTTGAAATAGAAATACGTTTCTTAAAGGTAGCACTCTACCACTTTTTCTCTTTAGGGGATTAAATGGAGATATATCTTACGGACTTACCTGCCTGGGCTTTCAACCTCAATCCTCAGATTTCAGGTGCTGATATAGTACCCTCAACTTCTTAACTTCTATGAGAATTTTATCTGCCATGAACTGCCAAAAAGTAAAAGAAGCGAGAAGTTGATCTGTGTGGCTCAAGCCACAGAGACTGCTTCCTTTTAGGGAAAACAAACAACAAAAACCCTCATACACAGTGGCCCTGCCCTGCTTTCAAACCCAGGAAGTGATCAGGCCCTATGTTCAAGCCCTAGGACCATCACCACCAACAACAAAAGAATGACTCAGGGACAGGGACTAGGCCCAGAATTCAAGCCCTAGGAACAGCATCAAAAATAAAAGAAAAACAAATTCAGAGACTGTGGCTAGGCTCCAGAGTTCAAGCTCTAGAACCAACACCAGGACACACACACACACACACACACACGAGAAATGAACAAAATAATGAGAAGATGGCAAAAAAAGAGAAAAGTCAATGAAATATTTTTAAGTAGTAGCTCATGCCTATAATCCTAGCTACTGTAGAAGCTGAAATCTTAGGATTGTAGTTCATAGTCAGCCTGGGCATGTGTGCCAGTACTGGTGCCTGAACTTGTGCTGTTTTGCACAAGACTAGAACTATACTACTTCCAAACACTTGGTGATTAATTGGAGATGAGAGTCTCAACAACTTTCCTGCCCAGGCTGCCTTTGAACCACTATCCTCTGATTTTAGAGCCTGGGTAATGTCCCTGTCTTCCCATGAGAATCTATTTTTTTGGTTGGTCATGGGGCTTGAACTCGGCCTACACACTGTCCCTCAGCTCTTCAACTCAAGTCTAGTGCTCTACCTCTTGAGCCACAGTACCACTTCTGGTTTTTTGGTGGTTTATTGGAGATAATTGTCTCACGGACTTTCCTTCCCAGGCTGGCTTTGAACTGCAATCCTCAGATCTCAGCCTCCTGAGTAGCTTGGATTACAGGCGTAAGCCACTGGCACCCAGCTTTCTTTTTATTTTTTCTTTTTTGTGGGTGATGGGGCCCGCTCTAGCTCTGGATGCTGTCCCTTAGCTCTTCAGCTCAAGGTAAGCATTTTACCACTGAGCCACCTTCCCAGCTCCCCCAGCTATGAATTACCAAATTTGTTTTACACAGCCAGATGTTGAGATGCATCTCAAGGTTCAGAGCCTGTCAGCCTTGCTCAGGACAGGGGAGAGACTCCTGCACAGTGATCTTGCCCTGATTTCAGGTCTAGGAACAGTCACCACTCCCTGTGTTCCAGCCCTAGGACCAGAACCAAAAAATAAATAACTCCCCCGTTTTCACTGTATTTGATGTTGGTATAATTTGTGAAGGGGAAGGGGAAGGGGAAAAACAAAATTTTTAAATAGGGATACAGGTGGACCTATTGCAACAATGAGATGTACAAGATATTATGTCGAAAAATGAACTTTACAGCTTTTGCCTGTGTGTGGGGGGGGAACGGGGGGGGAGGGTGGAGAACATTATATAAACAAAGCCATCAATGAAGCTGTGGCTCAAGCTGTCACAGTCTGCTAGTCTTGAGAAAAACAATACAAAAAATGCTTCATTCATAGTGGCTCTGCTCTGACTTCAAGCAGGAGAGTGGCCATGTCATGAGTTTAAGCCCTAGCACCAAAAATGAATGAATGAATGAATAAATAAATAAATAGAGCCAGAACTTTATCTGTGGCTCAAGCCATGGAGACTGCTAGTCTTGAGAAAGAAAGGGAAAAACCTCAGACACAGTGGCTCTGCCCTGATTTTATGACTAGCAAAAGTTAAGGCCCTATATTCAAGCCCTAGGACTAGCAATAAAGAAAAAAACAAAACAAAACAAAACAAAAACAACAACAACAAAAACTTGGCAAAAACTCTGCAAAAAAGCCCAAGTCCTAAGTTCAAGCCAGAGGATCAGCACCTAAAATAAATGCAGAAAGAAAGACAAATGCGTAAAGAGCCAAAATTTGAACTGTGTCTTGAGGTGGGAAGCCTACTACCCTTGAGAAAAAATTAGGAACAATGACCAGCCCTTGAGTTCAAGTACTATAACAAGCTCCAAAACAACCAATAAAACTCAAAACAAAAACTGCAGAAAGAATGGCCAGGCCTAAATAATAAGCTAGATGACATGAACTTACAAAAAAGAGAAAAGGAATAAAAAATTAAGTGAAAAGGAGGACAAAAATATTAGAGGCAATTCAAGATTTTAAAAAATATGGTTCATACCTATAATCCTACCTGCTCAGAGGGCTGAAATCTGAGCATTTGTGTTTTGAATCCAGCTTGGGCAGAAAAGTCCATGAGAATTCTTTTCATTTGTGCTATTCCTGGGCTGGAACTTGGGGAGTTTTGCTCAAGGGTAGAGCTCTACTGCTTCCTACCTATTGCTGCTTAATTGGTGAAAAACATCTCATGGATTTTCATGCCTAGGATGGCTTTGAACCTTGGCTCTCAACTTTCAAGACTCTGTATCGTCATCTTGGCTTCTTGTAGTACTCTTTTCCTTTCTGTATTTTTTGTCAGTTGTGGGGTTTGAACTCAGGACCTGTGTGCTGTCCCTGAGCCTCTTGTACTCAAGGCTTGTGCTCTACCACTTGTGCTATAGCATCACTTCTGGGTTTTGAGTGGTTAATTGGACATAAGAATCTCACAAGGGAACTGGGAAAGTGTCTCAGTGGTAAAGCGCTTGCCTTGCATGCTTGAGGCCCTGGGTTCAATTCCTCAGCACCACATAAGTAGGAAAAAAAGCCACAAGTGATGCTGTGGCTCAAGTGGTAGAGTGCAAGCCTTGAGCTGAAGAGCTGAAGGAAAGCACACAGGCCCAGAGTTCAGGCCCAAGACCGGATCCCCCCCCCCAAAAAAAAAAGAAGCTCAGGGACAGTGACCAGGCAGAAGAGTTCAAGCCCCAAGACCGGCAAAAAGAAACAAAGAAAAAAGAAAGTGAGTAATTAAGCTGTGGCTCAAGGTATGAAACCTGTTAGCCTGGAGAAAAAAGGTAAAAAACGTAAAGAAAAATTTAAAAAGAAATTATTCCCAGTACCACACCTTCCAGTGCAACCAGGCCAATGCCCCTGCTATATCCTATGTCTCAATGACAAAAATTTCAATTATTTGAAAACTGCCTTCCAAGAATTGCCACATGGGACCACATGGGGAATTATTGACCATATGCAATTATTGACCTCAAAAATATTTATTAACATGATTTCTTCTATTCTTGTGATTTTTCTATGTCCTTCTCATCATTACTTCCCTAGCACCTAGCAAATTACCTGGAATAAAAATAGAGAAACATGTCTGCTTACTGAACATCTGCATGTATATTTAGAATACTAAGCTAGTTTCAATGGGGTCATCAACACTGAAGATTTTTTACTATGAGCCTCATACTTTGTAAAAAACAAAACAAAACACATTTTACCCTCAAGAACTCTACATTTGCCAGTTGCCAGTCACTGATACTGTCATCCTAGTTACTAAAGGGAAGGAGGTGCTTGTGTTGTTCAAAAATATTGATGTTATAAAGATAAGGAAAAGCTGATAAATTATTATAGACTAAAAGAGATCAAGTATACACAACTACATATAATTCATGATCATGTATTGGTTTTTAGAGAAAAAAATTGATAAGGACAGAATTGAGCCAATTGGCAAAACTGGAATATAGACAAAAGATTAAGCAAAAGTATGGCATTGTGATTAATTTACTGAAGTTGATAACTATACTGTGGCTATGTAATAATGGGACATTTTTGTCCTGAGATCAAGATTAAAATATGTAGGAATAGAGAACTACGAAATATACAATTTAATCTCAAATGTATGTCCACAAAGAGAACATACATGCAAGCATAAGTGATTAAGCAAATGAAGGAAAATATTAACCAACTGAATTTGCATAAAAATCACAGAAATAGTTTATATTCTTTTTGTGACTTTTCCTAAATTTGACTATTTTTAAACAATACTAGATTGAATAGTGAAGAGATGCACTTGAACTGCAGAAGATAAGTTCCTGAGGATTGTTCTGAGAAGGCTTAATGGAGAATGCATGCATTGGGGGATAAGAATAAAAGATCAAGTGTTACCATATGAAAATTATGGAAATCCAAACATTCAGACTACAACAATAAAGTACCAAGAGTAAGAAAATTCACAGATACAGAAAATAACTCAGGGCTACTGTGGATTGAGGGCTGAATGGTTTAATGGCCCCAAATTTTTGTTGAGGGTGATGGATATGTTTTGGATAAGATAAAGGTGATGGTTCTACAATACTGGAAATGTACTGAATGTCAATGAATTGTGGTTATAATAATAAATGTTATTACTATTTCCCTATGAAGAATAAAAAATCATCCCAGTTTAGAGGCTACTGTTTGCAGGAAACTCCCTGACATTATATATTCACAGGAAACTGTACTCTTTATTTCTTACATTCAGTAGATTTTAAACATGTATTTCTTTATGTGTTTTTTTCTTCTTTTAAGGTAGAACTTTGCTAGCACAGGCCGGCCAGGAATGTGCAATTCTGCTACTTTGTTCCTTGAGGAATGTCTTTCTTCTACACAAGACATTCCATAATAAAATTTATTATCTAATAACAAAAGCAACAAGATCAAGTGTTACGTTCCTTACCCTAGGACTTAGGAGCAAACAGGACATCCTGACTTATATCAGCTCCCTCTGTCCAGAAAGCATTGTGTGCCTGGTGCTTACTGGTTTATAGAATGTCTCCTGAGCCTGGGAAAGATAGGCATAAAAGGAAAAAGCATCCCTTGTCCTGTGCATGAGCAGGCAACCGAATATATGTTGTATTAAATATTTCTCTGGATATAGAACCTCCCTACCCCTCTCTGACCTTGGATATGCATATAGCTCCCAAGTCACCAACAAAGAGCAAGGCTTTGCCCAAGGCTATTACTTCCATATGGTAAATGGTTACTATCTCAGTTTTTAATTCACTGAAGTGTCAAAAATAAATGAATCAAAATCACCAAGAAGTAATAACTTACCCTGGCAAGTTTGTCTGGTTTGCAGGAGATGTACAGCTGGGAAAACAGCTCTGTTATCCCTTCAGAAAAATCTTCATCTCCTGAAAAAAAACAAAGTCTCACATGAAAAATATTCCAGCAAAACTGCTGAGGTTCACAAGAAAGGTAAGAAGGAAGAGGAGTGAAGGCAGCAGAAGTATTCATAACAATTTAATGAGCATGGAATATGAGTGCTTATACAATTTTTTTCCTTTCCTTCTGAGGGTTTTCTGATGCATTGTTATCATTATCCAGTCTTTCAGTTAATGTCCAATTAAGACAAACATTTCTGACACTTTTCTTCCACCACTGGTTAAGCTGAAGCTACAGGTGCTACGGATAATAATATTCACTCGGCCTTCTGAGCTTTCTTGGCAGACTTGGTGACCTTGCCAGCTCCAGCACACTTCTTGTCCACAGCTTTGATGCCACACACAGCAACTATCTCCTATTACAAACAGCAAGATGATCCAGAGGAGAATAGTCAAAGAAGCTCTCCACATACACAGGCTTGCTGGAATCATATGAAGCATGACAGCATCACTACACTTCAGGAATTTAGGACTAGCTTCCAGCTTCTTACCAGATCTGCGTTCAAGCATCTCTTTCCACTCAGTAAACTTACAAGCAATTTAAGCTGAGTGCCAATCCAGGACAGAGGCATAGGAAGCACTAGTTTGGCCTGGATGGTTCAGGAAGGTCACCCAAGCTGTGAAGCTAAATGCTTCCTTGGGTGGATCATTCTTGTTGTCACCACCAATGTTGTCATGGCAAACATCTTTGGCTGACATGCTTATAGAATTTTTTTGTGCACAGTATGTCAATGGATGTTCTTAATGGGCTTATAAGAAAAGTGGGTATTATCACACTTGTGTGATAAAGATAATGCAGGCTGGAAGAGGTCAAGAATTTTTACAAGATCTCCTAGCAAAGATAAGAAGTTAAACCTTGGCCTCCACTTTCAATGTTCTTTGCACCACATTACAGAAGAATGAATGGAGAGTATGAAGCAGATATTATATAAAGAAAATGGAATTCAGGGCTGGGAATGTGGCTTAGTAGTAGAGTGTTTACCTTGCATGCATGAAGCCCTGGGTTTGATTCCTCAGTACCACACAAACAGAAAGAGCTGGAGGTAGCACTGTGGCACAAGTGGTAGAGCATTAGACTTCAGCAAAAAGAGGCTCAGAGACAGAGCCCAGGCTCTGAGTTCAAGCCCCAAGACCAGAAAAAAAGAAAAAGAAAATGGAATTCAAGTTGGGACAGTAAGACTCCAGGAGAATCCAGGTTATCCAAGAAAATGGGAAGAGTTTCAGGCAGAGGAAATGAGTGCCAAGATTAGGGGGATGAAAGCTTAGCAGGAAGTTTAGAATAAGCAAAGGAAAAAACAACAAAATAGGATCCAGCTAAGACTGAGCCTTTATACCCTCTTAATATCTCAAAGTTTCTACCAAAGAGATGAGGAACTACTGATGATTTTTAAAACAGAGACAGGTAAGATCAAATTTAAATCAAAGAGAGATCACTTTAGTGGCTGAGTACAGAACTTATCAGCACTAATCTAGGAATAAACAAGAAAGTAAAATTGAGTCAATAATCCATGATCCAAGTAAGAGACGGTGATGTGTAAATCAGAGGGAGAAAGGATTCTTAAATGTTGGAAGGGTGCTAAGGAAAATGTTGAAATTATCATGAAGATGGGAACACAGAACACCTTAGTAGAGAAACATGCAAACATAAGGATAAGTCAAGAGCAAACTATAATCAAGACAGACAAACAAATTGTCAGGAAATATTCTTTTTCTCTTTACACACCTAAATCCTATCCATTCACCCACTTTGAGACCAGCCTAATGTTTTAGACTTTAGAATCTATATATTTATTAATCACCAGTCTATAGCTTCAAAGGGCAAATTATTACTTCTTTATACCTGCCATTGTCTCCAAAAGTCCCTGGTTGGTGGGAGGGGGGAATGTATCATGGCACATTTGTCCCTCTCAGTTGGCATTTAAGAGAGAGAATTAAAATGACTTAGCAATCCAAGTTTAACATGGATTGTGAAGGTGATCTCATTAATACCATCCTTACCTATGTACCTCATTTAAGCAACATTTAATTATTCCAACTAAATCCTGCTGGGTGCAAGAAATTAATCTGAAAACATAATGAGATAACAATATCACAAAGTATTGACAAAATGATCCAATGGCATGCAGAATTTTTTATTTAGATTTATCTCACTCTGTTCTAAACATATTTAATATATACTTAGAATATAATTAATATTTGAATATGTACATTGAATTTACAAATGTACAAATATACAATGTATTATGTTTGAGTTTATTTAAATAAACTTTTTTTTTTGGTAAGAGTTGTGAACAAAAAGGAAATGGGTCACTGTTGTGGCTCATGTCTGTAATCCTAGCTATTTGGGAGGTGAGAATGGAGAATTATAATTTGAGGTCAGGCTTAACAGCACAGTTTGTGAGATCCCCTTCTCAGCCATAGCCTGGTACAGTAGTATCTGTTCATCCTCTTACATTAATGTGAGAGGCCAAAATTAAGAGGATCTCAGTTCCAGCCCAACCTGGGCAGAAAATTTTAGGAGATTCCATCTCAACAGAGAAGCTGAACACAGTGGCAAATGCCTGTGATCCTAACAATGACAGGAAGACTGAAATGGGTAACTCTAGTTCAGGCATGCATCCAGGAAAAACCAGACTCTCCCTGAAAACAGTCAAGGGAAAAGAGGGCCCAAGGCATGGCTCAGTGGTACTGTGCCTGCCTACTGACTTTGAGTGAGTTGAGCTCCAACCCCAGTACCACCATAAACAAAGGTAAACAATGGTGGAAGATCACTGTCAAATGCTTTCCACTGAATGAAATATATATTAGGCAGGAGTGTGGCCCAGTATTAGGCTAGAGGTGGAACTCTGTCTTAGAGGACTTGGCTGAGGCTCTGTGTTTGGGGACTGGCACTGCGGTAAGGAGAAGTTGCATTGAAAGTATGTAGGATGGTGCTGGTGGTTCATGGCTATAATCACAGCTACTCAGGAGGCTGAGACTTGGAGAATGGACCTTTAAAGCCAGCCAGGCAGAAAATTCTGTTTAGATCTATCTCCGCTTAGCAAGAAAAAGACAGACTGGTATCTTGGTTCAGAGTGGTAAGACATCAGCTCAGTTCAAACTGTGGTCCTGGCACCAAAAACAACAATAAATAAATAAATAAATAAAATAATAAAGTGTGGGCTTTGGAGGAACTTTGCAAGAATGAAGGGCTCTCCCAAAATAGGAAGACATATTCTTAGGCAAAGGGATGGTAAGGACCAAGGATGCTGATGGAAAAAGATGACCAACACTGCCACACCACCAGGTTCCTAAATTTATCGCCCATTAGCTACTTCCATTTTTTCCATACTTCATTGAGATATCATTAAATGCCAACATCACTGCTGAATTCTCAACAAATATCACTGAGGAGGGCTGGCACAGAGTGTGAGAGGAGCTGGGAAGGAATCTGTTTTCGGAGTCATTTCTGGTGAACATAATAGACAAAAATCCAACTGTTTAGAAAATGCCTCCAAGTCCTCTGAATGGTATTTAAAGATCAAGAGTCCCATTCGTGGGCAAAACAAGATGCTGATTACAGAACGAATGCTGTTAATTGCACAAATAAGTTTATAAATAACACAATTGTCATATTGAGGCCTAGTTAGAAAAAAATGCAACTATCTAAACACATCACAATGGCTTTATGTGTTTCCTAAGTTAAGCCATCTAAAAAGAAGATTTTTTTATCTATTATATCTTTGGAATCATGAAAATAATTAGTATCTCTTAGTTAAGACTATTATACTTTATTTATTTTTCTGTTTGTGGAGCCTGAACTCTGGGCCTGGACACTGTCCTTGGCTCTTCAGCTCAAGGCTAGCATTCTACCACTTGAGCCACAGCGCCACTTCAACTTTTTCTGCTTATGTGATGCTGAGGAACTGAACCCAGGGCCTCATGCATTCAAGGCAAGCACTTTACCACTGAACCACCTTCCCAGCCCCTGAATACAGTATTTCTTTTAGTACTTATTTTAACAACCTGTGAGGAATTAGATTGGGTTACCTTATAGATGAGAAAACAGCTCAGTATCAAGGAACTTTTCAAGGTCACCTGGCTTTAGTAAATGACAGATCTTCATTTTAACACAGTGGAAAACTCCAAAAGCCCATCATAGTTAACTGCCATCTCAATATTTCAGAACAACATTAAGAACTTACATTCAAAAAACTTTTTTCTTTTGTGCAAGTCATGGGGCATGAACTCAGGGCCTGGGTGTTGTCCCTGAGCTGTTTCAGCTCAAATCTAATACTCTATCACTTGACTACAGCTCCACTTTGGGCTTTGGGTAGTTAACTGGGGATCAGAGTCTCACAGACTTTGCTGGTGAGCTGGCTTTAAACCCAGATCCTGGATCTCAGCTTCCTGAGTGGCTAGGTTTACAGGTGTGAGCCATTAGAAAATATTTTCTAATCAGGAAGCAAGCTTTTACATAGACTAAGTAGTCATTTATTAGTAAGGTGTTATACAACTGTCTAGTTTGAACTCTTAGAACACACGGCTGAAAACAACAAACAAAAAAGAAAATGTCCCAGTCTGCAGAAAATCTGTACTCAAGGAATAAAGAAAGTGCCTCCCTGAGAAATGTTCAGTCTTTCTGTAGAAAACTTGAAGACTAGTTATTTTACAGTAGATTAGAAATAGAAAAAAACAAATGAGATTAAGAGGATATTAGTGACAAGCACACTGACAGTTCAAAGAAGTAAAAGAGAAACCCATCTTTAAATGCACTGACATTTGGAAAATTTTAATTTTGCAGCCCTCATACTAGTCTCAGGACCTCTTAATACTTTTAAATTTTTGAGAGCCCCCAAAGAGCTAATTAAAAATGTAAGTAGACAGGCTTGGAAGGTGGCTCAGTGGTAGAGTGCTTGCTTTGCATGCATGAGGTCCTGGGTTGGATTCCTCAGCACCACATAAGTAGAAAAAGCCAGAAGTGGCACTGTGGCTTAAGTGGTAGAGTGCTAGCCTTGAGCTGAAGAGCTGAGGGACAGTGCGCAGGCCCAGAGTTTAGGCCCCACAACTGATAAAAACAATGTAAGTAGAGGTAGGAACTGGTGGCTCTCACCAGTAATCCTAGCTACAGATTCGGGAGACTGAGAGCCATAGATTGCTATTAAAAGCTAGCTGGCTTCCAATGTATAACCCCTCTTTTCACTGTATTGGATGTTGGTATAATTTGTGGAGGGGAAAGGAAAAACAAAGTGTTTAAATAGGGATACAGGTGGACCCACTGCAACAATATGTACAAGACGTTATGAAAAAAGTTTACAACTTTAGCGGGGGAAGGGAGGGATAGGGGAAACAAAGGAGGAAGCAACAATGCTTGATAAGAAATGTACTCATTACCTTACTCATGTAATTGTAACCCTTCTGTACAGTATTTTCACAATAAAAAACACAAATTAGAGGGGAAAAAAAAGCTAGCTGGAGCAGGAAAGTCAGTGAGACTCTTATTTTCAATAAACTACTCAGAAAAAAAAAAACAAAACAAAACAAAAAACAAAGTACACCTGTGACTCAAGTGGTAGAGTGCAGCTCAGGATCAATGCCTAGGTGCTGAATTCAAGCCCAGGACTGCCACAAAAATAAATTAAATAAAAATAGGGGATACACACACACACACACACACACACACACACACACACACACACACATACACACACACTAAAGAAACAGACAGATACAGACAGATATGTTAAAAAGTAGAACACATCCAATGAGCAATGCATCAGGTATTGAGTTCAAGTCCTAGTTTCACATCCCAAACAAAAGAAAAATTAGAACTGAAGTGCTTATGGTAGTTTTGCAAACTTAAGAAAAAAAAACAGTACTTGTTTATATACATTTATTGAAAATAACTGTAATTTCCACAAAAGGTGAAATTTCAGCAGAATAATACAATTGTTTTACATATTTAATGAATCTCTTTATCCTTTAGCCTAATGAAAGACACATGTGTTCTCATCTGCTTTTACACTCTGTCTGCTGGGGTATGTTGTTTTAAGTATATGAAGGAAATCTACCTCACAAAGTCACTTAGTTAGAAAAGGAAGAAGTTTTAGTAGCCTTCTCAGATTATCAGTAAAGGAAATGCTTACATATTCCTTAATACTATACTAAAACTCAAGTAGTGTCATCTCTTAAAATTTAGTTGTAATGATATACATAGCAATGAGCCTGAAGCTATACCATAAGATTTTCTGATTGGATGTATTGAATTAAAATGCATTAGTCTTTTTTTTCTTTTGCCTGTGCATCATTTGCTAACATCACACATTAAATAATGGGAAAATACTCACTCCGAGTCACACAAATCTTTCAAATGCTGACCAACTGTCTTGAAATGAATGAATATAGCTGTTATTTTCAACACAGATTTCATCAGCATAGTCTGTAAACAGCACTGGGAAGCTACAAAGCTCAACAGATCAATAAATCCACTCTACAAAATTGAAAGTTAGTTTGAATGTATAGCATGACTCATACATAGTTGCTTTTCTTGTTGTAAAGGCTCATTTCATTCACTTTTAAGAAATGTTCACCAAATAGTATTCTAGTCTCTGGGCTGGGAAGGTGGCTCAGTGGTAGAGTGCTTGCTTTGCATGCATGAGGCCCTGGGTTCGATTTCTCAGAACCACATAAGCAAAAAGAAAAAACCGGAAGTGGCTCTGTGACTCAATTGGTAGGGCGCTAACCTTGAGCTGAAGAGCTGAGGGACAGCGCCCAGGTCCACAGTTCAGGCCCCCCAACCAGATCCCCCTCCCCCAAATAAAGAATTCTAGTCTCTGTGACCACTTGTATACTTCATAGTGAAAATGGCATTCCATGGCAAAGCATGTAGTTCAATTAAACACTACAAATGGGCTAGGCACTGGTGGCTCATGCCTGTAATCCTAGCTACTCAGGAAACTAAGACCTAAAGATCATGGTTCAAAGCCAGCTCAGGCACGAAAGTCTGTGAGACTCTTTCTCCAATAAACTACTAAAAAGAAGACAGAAGTGGTGCTGTGGTTCAAGTGGTAGTACACTACCCCTGAGCAAAAAAAGTTTAGGGTACTACTCAAGCCCTAAGTTCAAGTCCTAGGACCAGCTTAAAAGAAAAATTCAAAATTGAATTCATTCATTCCACTTTTTAAAAATAGCCAATTAGCAAAGAATATGTTAGAAATATATTTAATTAAATGTTAAAATAAAACAAACCTAATTATTCATTTGTCCAGAAATTATATTTTATATTAACTGCCACATTACCTAATTACTGTAAAAAATGAGCAGCTTCAACATTCATATTTCGTAAGAGATACAGCAGGCTTTAAATTGTGGGGGCGGGGAGGGGGGAAGAGTGTCACTCACATTTTAGGTACTACCACGTTTTCTGCCTCAATTCAAGATGGGATTAAGGGTCCCATAAGTCACAAGGTACAGCTGAAGTATCCAGAGATATAAAGAAATGTCAGTCAAACTGAAGACAAACTCTGAAAAGAGCAGTCTTTAACTGTAAACACTGGCAAGGGTATATGAACAATATCAGTATGAGGGATGCTAAAAGGAGTCTGACAGGAAAAAAAACAGAAGACATAAGCAAGAGGCTGACATGTCTGAACACCTAGACAGGGGGAAAGTTGCAAAAAGGATTCTACATGAAAATTCTCACTTCAAAAATGAGAGAGATGCAGGGTACCAGTGGCTATCCTTTTCACACTGCTACTTAGCTGGCTGAGATCTGGGGATCATAGTTGGAAGCCAGCCTAGGAAGATAACTCCAAGAGATTCCTATCTCTAATCACAAAAAAAAGCTGGAAGTAGAGGTGTGGCTCAAGTCCTTGAGGGCCTAACTTTAAGCAAAAAGCTCAGGGACAGCAAGCAGACCTTGAGTTCAAGCCCCAGGACCAGCATAGTTGTTGTGAGCGCGTGCACACATACACACAATTTACTGTAGTTTACTCAAGGCAAAATATAAATACACTGCATCTTCCAACTCAGATTCTGAGTTTTCATATTACCTTTCTTCTCTTCTTCCTCTTCCTCACAAAAGTCTGCTAGGGAAAATACGTCTTTGAGTTGTTCTAATTCAAGTATTATAGCCTCTAATTTTTCTCCACTCAGAGAATTAAGGACAGATTTCACCTGAATGAAGATAATAAAATATTGTGGAAATATGAATGAAAAAAAATCTCACAAGGAGAAAAGACTGAAGAGCTCATGCCAACACATCAGTGTGTGTGTGTGTGTGTGTGTGTGTGTGTGTGTGTGTGTGTGTGTGTGTGTGCTAGTCCTAGGGCTTGAACTCAGGGCCTGGGCACTTAGATTTTGTGCTCAAGTCTAGTACTCCATTATCTGAACCACAGCACCACTTCCAGCTTTTTGGTGGTTAATTGGATATAAAAGTCTCACAGACACTTTTACCTGAGCTGGCTTCACACCATAATCATCAGATTTCAGTCTCCTAAGTATCTAGGGTTGCAGTACCCAGTTCTAATTTTTTTTTGCTGGTCCTGGAGCTTGAACTCAGGACCTAGGAGCTATCCCTGAGGCTCTTTGTGCTCAAGGTTAGTGCTGTACCACTTGGAGCTACAGCACCACTTCCAGCTTTCTAAGTGATTTATCAGAGATAACTTATCTGGCCTGGCTTTCAACTAACCTCATATCTAGCCTCCTGAGCTAGGATTAGAGCCATAACTTTTTTTTTTGGTCGTGGGGCCTGAACTCTGGGCCTGGCCCTATCCCTCAGTCTTCAGCTGTAGACTAGTGCTCTAACACTGGAGCCTTAGCCCCACTTCTGGGTTTCTGCTTATGTGGTGCTGAGGAATCGAACCGAGGGCCTCATACATGCAAGGCAAACACTCCACCACTGAGCCACCTTTACAGCCCCCAGAACTCTTTTTTTTAATAATTGTAACACAAAAGGTTAGATATTATAAGAAGGTAGATAGAATTTGTATTTCCAAAGTTAATACAGGCTAGAAGAGAACTGAAAATTATCAGTGCTTAAGCATGACTTCAAAGCCCAGGCAGGAAAAGCCATTAAACTCTTATCTCCAATAAACCACTAGATCAAATACCAGAAATGGAGCTGTGGCTCAAAAGGTAAGCACCTGCTCTGGGCTGAAGAGGTGAGGCACAGTGCCCAGGCCCAGAGTAAAAGCCCCACAACCAACAACAACAGCAACATCAAGAAGAAGGAGAAGGAGAAGGAGAGGAGGAGGAGGAGGAGGAGGAGGAGGAGGAGGAGGAGGAGGAGGAGGAGGAGGAGGAGGAGGAGGAGGAGGAGGAGGAGGA